>NC_056735.1:438700643-439013077 GCF_019279795.1 Protopterus annectens
AACAGTGTGCACCAATAAGACCAGTCTACTGCATACATTCATGGAACTAAACTAAGTATTTATGGGTCACAGTTTATGCATCTAACAACCAGATGGTCTTGTGTGAAGTTACCCCAAAAGAAAATCTTATAGTTCATACATGTGTAATATGTGGGAATCACTGAAACTGACTAGATTGTGCAAAAATATGTTGTTTATAACACCCTGCACATTACACTCCTCCTGTCAGGTAAAATAATTCAATCCTCTCAAGTTTAATATAATGGAAAGTATGTTGACAAAATGGGTTTATGATAGCAATGGGGTGGAACTAATGGACCCAAGAACTTAAATTAAATGAGCTATGTCATACAATGCCAAGGCAGTGGTAGTTCTTTTCTCTGATATCTGTAGAAATGAAATAGCCCCTCCACAAGCAGCAGCCAATGAACCACTGTAGGACTTGTGAGGTTGATATCTGCAAAACTTTTAACATGTCCCCTGTCAGATGTTGGCAGGTCCTATAGCAAGGACAGAAATACTACAGAAACCTTTGTGTCCATGGTGATAAGCAGTACATACATCTGTGTTTATGCCATGTGAGAATTGCACAAATCTACTAACTCTTTTATATTATCTACCCATCAAAAATGTCTAAGTTGTGGTGGTGATGGCATGTTAACCACAGGTGGATTCTTCTGCAATAAAGAGTGTGGCAACCTGCAGTATCTGGAACAGAAGCAAATGTTGACCAGCTACAAATGATGCTTCCTAGCATCTTAGGATGAGTGATACCCCTTGTACTTATTCCAGTGGTTCATTTCACTAAATGTATGCAAGTCTAATTTGTACTACCATGTTTGGTTTTGTCATTTGTATATGTGACGGATCTCACTAGAATTTTAAAGCACATCTTATTGTGATGCATATGGCTCTATTTTCCCACTAGCAAAGTAAAGTTATATATGTCTCTAAAGAGCACCCTCAGAGCCCATTGTCATTCACCACTCCATTTTGCAAAATGCACTGGGCTATTTATTTTTGACTACTCCACATTATCTAAGTATTCATCACTGAGTTCAGTTTCTTACCAGTTATACAAAGAACTGCTTCTTCTAACAATGTAAACAAAGCTTTCTGTTATAATCTGTCCTTGAAAAGACAATATAACAAATGAATAGGCATTATTCAATGTCATGGTCTTTTTTAATGCATAAAAACAAAGAAACAAATTAAAAGCATTAATTATTGCTATTAGCTATAAGAAAAATCCTTTTGTCACACAGATGTTTTTTCCTTTTATTATTATGCTCTCTAAGTAGTTTTCTCCTGCATAACTGGACTTCTAATTAACAAATATATCACATTTCAGTAGATGAGCATGAGGAATTTATTTAGTACCTTGGTTATATATGGATATGTGGTTGAAATAGATTTCATAGGGTGTTGTTTCATATTCATATATATCGATGAGCTTGTTAGAAATTATCGATTCCATTGTTATTTGTTTTGAATTATAAAAACAATTTTTGTACAGCTGAATATTTATTAACCCAAGGAATTGATGAAACTGATAATCTGTTTAGTTGCCATACAATACACCATGTGAAACAGCTTACAGAGATTAATGGCCTTTTCCGCAGACTAAAATTAGGCATACTTATTCAGCAGTCTAGGAATGCAGACAATAATTGCCTGATATGCATAATAATACAATGCAGTGAATATTTCTGAATAATGTATATAGTTTATATTTGTATTCTATAAAAAGTGGCAGGTTATCAAAAGCAATTCCAATGCTTAGTTTCTTATGTATAGTACAGAGATCTTATTTCCCAGCTAAAGAAGTTTAATATTTTATACAGTTGACAATCATGTCTGACATTTTGGATCAGTTTTATGAGTGAAAGAATGTCATTTATCATTTATTGTCATATATCCCCACCCTCTGTAAATCTTCAGACCCACCTGCTTGCACAGTAACTTAAACCAGTGAGTTATGGCTCTTATCACCTCTGCATGTTTCCATATACAGTCTAAGAATACAATTTTTAAAAAATGTGAATGCTTTGCAAATTCCTTAGTTTGAATTAATAGCAACTTATAAATTGATAATTGTGCATTAGTGTCAGTTATTTCCCAATGATGTTTTTTTTTTCTGTGTTAAAATTTGACTTAATACCTCTGAAATGACATTCTTTATTATATTCTCTTTACTATACAATTCATGAGACATCAAACTACACAACTTATAGTTTCACTATCACATAGCATATTTTCATCAGGTCAGCATTACACATTGTTGTCAGACAGTTCAATTCTGTTTATTTGATTTTTTTACAGATCCCCATATATTGTACAATCACTGGTTGTAGCAGTATTAACAGTGGTCATGGCAGTCAGTATTATTAGCATAAAGGTGGAAATGGGTAGTAGGACACACAGACATGGTATGTTTAAGGCATAATTTATGGCATCTTATCTTCTTGTTATCATCTGAGTTGACATGTAAGTTTTAGTAGGATCCATCTTAGAACATTTCAAGCGTTAAAGTTAAACTCTGCCCATTCAAAGTCAATATCCTATATGGCAGCCGTTACATTAATCATCGAGTGTAGTACTGAAACTATACCCAAATAATGGATTGCAGGTCTTGCCTAAGACCCAGGTGACCTGAGTTTGATTAGTAATTCAGAAGCCAGGAGAGACAGGGCTAGTAAGATGGGAGTGAGTAGGTGTCTCTGGCTTGACCATTCTCAAGGAAAGGAGGCAGCTAACAATTAGAGGTAGCAGTACATGTTATTCCCATGAAGAAAAAGACTGAGGAACACATGCATCTTCTGTTCAAGGGAAATGGATGGGGAATTCAATGTATGTAAAGTCATGCTTCATACAGCAAGACAGCATTTAGGTAGATCCTGGAAGAGTATCCACTGGTAATGGGTCCTACAATGAAAAGAAGGAAGATTACTTCATCACACCTGGAAGCTAGCCAGCCTCAAATACCTGACACTCACCAGACACTCCATGCAGGAATGAATGGGATGTGGATCTCTCACCTAGACTGGAGAATCCTGGATCTCCACTCAGATGGAATGACTGGGTCTCCTGGAAAACCGAATGTGCGCATGTGCGCACACACACACACACACACACACACACACACACACACACACACACACACACACACACACACACACACACACACACATCTATGTTCAGCCATTGGCTGGAACTTCCATTGAATGGCTGAACAGCAGACCCTATCCATCGAATGTTCATTCACCGAAAGTTCATTTAATTTTGGCCACCACTTCTCTGGCTGCCCTTTTCCCCACTGTAATGTGGTCTCAGAGTTGATCTATATAGTTTAGGAGGTGGTTGTTGTGGGGCGAAGCCCTCCACATTGGGCGTTGGGGGGGGCATTCACCTGGGTGGGTTTAATGTACTGTGGTAGGGAACACGAGGAAGTGGTGGCCAACTATTTACTTTCCCTAGTGATGAAATGAATATTCATTGAATGAATGTTTGATGGAAAGGGGTCAATGTTCAGCCATTCAATGGAAGTTCCTTTCAATGTCTAAACATAGACCCCCCCGCCACACACACACACACACACACACACACACACACACACACACACACACACACACACACACAAATGGAGCTTAGTACTCTTAGTAATATATTTTGGCATTGTTTTCATTTTTCAAAGTCAACAATGCTTTTTCTTTTTGACCTCAGTGTATTATGACTTATAATTGTGTGCATTAGTATTTAGTTTTTTCAAGAACTGTCAAGGGAGTCATTCAAAAATCCTTACAGTTCAAAGAGAAGGGTAATGCTTACTAAATACATTTTTTATAAGGACCCATCTTTTATGTTTGTGACAGTAAAATGAAAAGAAGGCAACAGTTTCATAATTAATGCTTAACAAACTCAGACACATCTCCAAAGAATATCTAAATAAAGTGCCAGGCCACAAAGGCTGTAGGTTATTAAATTTATTCAACTTAAAAGTAAGAATAAAAATGGGTAAGTGCTTTCACAATGCCATAGATCACTTCATCAGACAGTCACATTAAAGAGGAATGGATTTTGGAACACTTGAGAGACATTAGGAATGGGAGGCAGGAAAATGCATTAGCACACCATGTGGTGGCTGAAGGCAACTCTCATAAGTTTAAGTTTCTGGCACTCGTAATTGGAAGTGATATTAGGGGTGGGGATCTTAAGAATAAGACAGAGCAAGGGAACAAGCCTGGATTTTATCACTCCAAGCAATTCCCTGAAGCCTATGTTGAAGGCATGCCCACTCCCACATTAAAATGTGTGTGTGTGTGTGTGTGTGTGTGTGTGTGTGTGTGTGTGTGTGTGTGTGTGTGTGTGTGTATATATATATATATATATATATATATATATATGTGTGTGTGTGTGTGTGTGTGTGTGTGTGTGTGTGTGTGTGTGTGTGTGTGTATATATATATATATATATATATATATATATATATATATATATATATATATATATATATATATGGGATCCGTGCAGATGTTCGAAGTTTCTCTTCTTCGAACCCACTACACCGAGTCCACTTGTTCAAAGTAGTGAAACTTCAAACATTGACTATGGCAGTCACACTACAGCATGGAATGAGAATATTCCCTTTTTCCCGCTGTAGTGCGATCTCGGAGTTGGTATATTTAAGTAGGGGAGTGTGGGGGGCACAGCCTCTCTCATGGGGGTGCAGGGTGGCTTGCCCCCCTGCAAAAACAGTTTTTAGTGTTTTTTTTTATTTTTGGGTCGCCCGGGGAACTAGACTTCAGCGAAAGTGCAAGTGTGGTATATATATATATATATATATATATATATATATATATATATATATACATATATATATTTTTTTTTTTATATGAATGTTTTATATGTATACTGCTACTATGTGATGTAATCTTTTATTGCTGTTTTAAAAAATTATTTTTACAGGTTTCTGGCAACAGGAAATTATGTCACAGTGATTTTGCTATATAGATGGTTCTTCTCTGTAATGTGATTGCCTGATGAAGCGATCTATTTTATCATGAAAGCACTTACCCATTTTTATTCTTACTTTTAAGTTGAATACATGTAATAACCTACAGCCTTGGTGCCCTGACACTTTGTTAATTTGGATACTGTTTTTTGTTTAAGTGCCATTCCTTTATCTTGTGATCTTTCTTTTTTTTGACATCTCCAAAGAGCCTGATTTTAGAACAAAGGCTACAGTGATACTGTTTTATTGTTGTCTTATTACTATCAAACTGCTATCTTGTTTTCTTCAAAAACATTTAAAAATCAATGACATTGAGCAGTTTTAGTTCTGAAGTACTCATGTTAAGATTTATACATTTGCAGCAACTGTGATTTTAGCTGAAAGGTATATGATGTTTTCACTAATCTGAATCATTTCAAGACATTAATCTCACCATATTTTTGGAAGAAACCTGTGTGACGAAGATATGTTATTCAGAGCATTTCTACTGAGCTGTAATAAATTAAGAAAAGTGATTAAAGTAAAATATTTGGTAATACTAAGCTTTATTATATTACTTGAATTTTATTCATCCTGCCTTCATTGTCACTTGTGTAGCTAGAAGGTGGTTTCATCAAGCTATACAGAATGACATGTAACTGCTTTAGAATTTCATAAATTAAGTACTTGATATTGCAATATTATTCTGCTTAAAGTAAGAGAGGGGCTGTGACAGATGATGGCATCTTTACTGAACATGATGGAACAGCATTCCTACTTCGTCATCATTGATGGAGACATAAACATGTGCCTTTTGTTATTAGTCTAGCCTGGCAAGACATTAATTTGGTATAATACACTTACAGAAGAATTCATGTTTACAGAAGTACCCACAGACACACAGAGACACAAGCATTTGCTCGCACACATGCTCGCGCGCTCGCACACACTCACACACACACACACACACACACACACACACACACACACACACACACACACACACTCTTGCATGTATCTCATAAGCTTGTTTTTTGATGTATATATCCGCATATTATTCTCCTATGCTCAAATGGTCAATTTAGTTAAGTTCTTTTGTAGACATGCCCTATCTTTAACAAATGTAATCAGTTTACACATTTTTAAGTCATCTGCATACAGACTGTAGAACACCTCAGATGAAAAAGATAGATCTGAAAGATATGATCTAAACAAGTGTGGCCCTAGGATAGAACCCTGTAGGACATCTTGACTGTAACCTTAAATTTCACTTGTTCAGTTGCTGTATGATAGTTGCCATGTCCCAGTAAAATATACTTTTGTGCTTGAACAAAATGGTTCTTTCTTTGGAGCAGTGCACAATACTTAAATGTAGGGACTCTCTGTGTTTAAATTGACAGCGTGTTTGCATAAAATTATCTGCACCACACTAACAGCTACAGATAGCTAAATGAATATCCTATTCACTTTTGCATGTAATTAGTTACCTGATTTTAAAACTCTTGTGTATGATGAAAGATGAACAGAGTCTGGTCCTCATAACAATGGGACAGACACACTGTACATATTCCACATGGAAAGCAATCATGCAATTTAACATCACAAAACATTTGTGTATTCATTTATCTATGTAGATTATTGAACCTAGGAAAACTTACACTTTCAGTGACTACTGTGTCATGGGGAGCTTAAGCAAACAGCTGGTGAGAATGTCAATTTGCGAGGGCGTGGCCCAGATAGCTAACTAAGAGCAGGTGAAAGCTCTGTGACTGAAAACTTTACTCTGATAGAAAATGCAATCAAAAAATTTAAATTTGGAGATACTTTGCTAATTTAATTCACTAATAGTCAGAAGAAAGTTTATGGCTTCAAGTTCTTCAAAAGCTATATTTTTTCTGGCAGAATTTCAAATGCTTGGTTAAGAGAGAAGAGACTTCAACATTAGTCACTCAAGAAATGGTACTCAGGATTCTTGTGTTAAAAAATAAATTCAGTCAGTACTATCTCATATGCAGGACATATTACTTAAAATAGACAAATTGGAAACCAAACTATAAAGTTTCAAAGAAGAGACCAGAAAGAAGATGGAACATTTATACATTCATATGAAACAACAAAGTACACATGTCAGTAGTATGGAAGAAACTTTAAATGATTATGATGGAAGAATAACTGAAGTTGAGTCTCAGACTGAATTTCTTCTAAAACAAAATAACTGACTCAATGATGTAGAAAATAGACTGAGATGAGTAACTTTAGAAGTGATGGTATATCTGAAAAGTATGAGGGAGACAATATAAAAAACTTCTTAACTACCTGTCTACATAAAACATTAAATCTACCTGAAACTTTAACTTTTAGAATTGAAAGGACACATAGATAACTGAGATCACCTTCTAAAAAGGAAAACTTACCACCACATTCAATTATGGATAGTTTTAATCTATTATCTACTAATGTAAGTGGATTAAGTATTGGCAACAAAAGGAAATCATTAATGAGATCTCTAAAATTAAATAGAGTAGACATTATATTCTTTGCAAGAGGCTCACTTGGTAAATAAAGATATTCATTATTTAAATAACTCAGGTTACAAGATGTTATCATATGCTTCTTTTAACAAAAAGAGGGGATGAACTGATATACTTTGAAGAAAATCTACTGTACTGCCTAAGGTGATGGAATCCATTAATTATACCAAAAGAATGTATACATTTTTAATAATTAAATATAATGGCAAACTCTATACACTATCTTTTTTTTTACTGGATCTGTGGAATAGGTGCAAAATTGGCTAAAGAGTACTTAAACTTACTTACTGGAAGGGTAGTTTGATTTTAGCATGGGATGTTGACTGCATATCTAATACAGAAGATACAACTGAACAGAAGAAAGCTAAAAATACCATTATCAGCTAAAGCACTATATAGATGGACTAGTAATAATAATTTAGTTGATTTGCTATTAAAAGCAGAAGATAAGTCATTATTCTTCACTCATTATTCTACTGTGCATGCGTCACAAACTAGAACTGATAGGATTTATGCCTCTATAGATTTACTTAATAAAGTGAATTATTTTAAATCTATCGCTTGTCCCTTAGCATAATGTACTAAATAGTAATATAGTAATGGATATAAGGCTATTACAGATTATTTATAGAATCTAAGGATATATGATGAAATGAAAAGAGTTTAAGAGTTACCTTAAGGAGCAAATCAAGAATTTTTCATCTTTGAATGATAATTGTCAGGTTAGTAAAGTCATACTATGGGACTCCTTCAAAATGCTTATTAAAGATAGAATGGGAAGATGGGTTAGTAATAAAATGAAAGAGTGGGATAAAGAGTTGTTAGAAATACAAGATGAACTATATAAAGCAAGGTTTGAACAAACAAAGAAATTAGATAATGTTAAAGACATTAAAAATTAATGACAACAATATCAACTAGTTTTAATGCATAAACTGGAGATAGCTTTAGGAAAAAGTAAACTTGCACAGTTATGCAACGACTTCAAATAATCTACACAGATTAGCTAATAGAAGTAAGATGTTACACAAAAAGGCACATATCAATAATATCCAAAATCCTCACACTAATAATTTTACTTTAGACATAGAAGAAATGCTTACTATTTAAAAACATCCATGAGGATATTGATAAAGATAAAAATACTAATTCCAATGATTGCAACACTGACAATTATTTAAAGAACAATGTTACTAATAAATGTAATGACTGACAAATATCTCTACTGAATAAGTCTATTACACTAAACTAATGCCTTTCAGCTATTCCCGGTTAGGGGTTGCCACAGCGGAACTCTGGTCCACTAATGATTGGCAGTGGATTTTTACAGTGCCAAGGTGCCAGCCCGATACCCAGCCTTCAAAGAAGGCACACCCATTCATGCATGCACCTACCTGCATTTCTTTAAATGTCATTCGACCATGGGGAGGACATGCAGATTCCACACAGAAGGCAGCCCAGCTGAGAATCGAACGGGAGAACCTCTTGCTGTGAGGCGACAACGCTAACCACTGAACCACCATTGCTTTGAATAAGTCTATTACACTGATATAAGTTAAAGAAGCTTTAAAAAAGGAAAATGGCAAAGCTCCAGCATTAGATGATTTATGTATGGAATTAGATAGCTGCTTCTATTGAATATTTTATAATTACTGAGTGATGTTTTCTGGATAATTCAGAGTGACAAAATTAAGTCTCCCTCATGGAAATTTTCTGTAATCTGACCTATACATAAACAAGGAAAGGATAACAAGTTAGTTTCCTTACATAGACCTATTTCATTATTAAATGTAGACTATAAAATATTTGCTTCCATTTTCACTACAAGATTAAGAGGGATCTATATTAGTTTGCCGAAAGTGTATTTCAGCGAGCACCTAGTCATCGACCCCTAATCAGTGAAAATCACTTCTGTGATTTGCTGAATTTACCAAGTGCAAAGCAGTAGTTGGCTAACTACACAACGTTGCCTTTTTCTCCACTGTAGTGTGAGCTCAGAGTTGATATTTATAGTTAGGGGGTGTGTAGGCGCAAAGCCCCTCACTTGGGTGGGTTTGATTTCGTGAGATGTTTGCCCATTGCACTGCTGGGCAAGTATTCTGTTTCCCTTGGTAAATTCAGTGAATTGCAGTAGTGCTTTTCAATGAACTGAAGTCAATGATTAGTGTTTGCTGAACTACACTTTCGTGAACTAATATAGACGCAATTAAGAGATATAGTAGATAAATTAATTAATAAAGATCCAACAGGATTTATAGTCAATAGATTAATGGACAATAATATAAAAAGGGTAGTAGCTATCTTAGATTTAGCAAAAGAAATGAACAAGAAATTGGCCCTAAATAGTTTAGATACTGAGTAATCTTTTGATTCTGTTGACTAGAAGTGTTTGCATTTCCAGAACATTTTATTGGAATATTAATATTTCTTAAGGATTCACTTTAAACAAAGGCAAAAAGCAAGGTTGCCTCTTGTCCCTCTACTATTCACATTTATTATCAACCCTTAGCTAACATTACAACCAGGAATGAACAATTTTATGGATCTCAGTTAACAGAAATTGCCAAGCTAAAGTACATAGTTTTGCAGATGATATTTTACGAACTATAGGAGATTTAAATTATTCAATGAGGAAACTGAAAAGTTTCAAGACGTATTTCTGCTGAAATTAAAAAAAAAACAGAAATTTCAGTGTTAAATCAATTGCTAGATAATAAGTTTAAAGCTAAATATAAATATAATTGGGAAGGAAAAAACTAAAATATTAAAGTATAAAAAATCTATCAAGATGTGACTAAGATTAATAATAAATTTGAAAAAATAATTGAAGAAGTGTTACTTATTAAATAAATGGAATGAATGATTTTTTTTTAACTTTTGAGGATAGGTCAGTGCTTATTAAAATGATTATACAATATATATATATATATATATATATATATATATATATATATATATATATATATATATAGTTTCCCTTCAGAATCCTGAAATATCACAATCATGCACTTCATAATCTGGAATCCAAAATCCTGAAAATTCAAAATCCTGAATCACAAAATACTGAAAATATACAGGACACAAAGAATGACAATATTCCAGTACAAGGACACAGAGAAACCCATACAAGACAAAGGATAGCACATTTCACCAAGTATGGGAAGGCCCCCCTGCACCCCCCACACCCCTGCTAATTAAATATATAAACACCAAGATTGCACTCCACAGAAAACAATAGCAAACATACCATCACATGTGTTCATGACTGCCTGTTGTAACATTCCATTTTAACTTGCTGTACTACAACATAACTCATGATAGTGTAGTGAAGTGCAATCTTGGAGGTGATACCCCCCCTGCTTATATTTGGTGGAATGTAATCTGGTTTGTGTTCCCTATAGTTAGTATATGCACCCTGTGTGTTTTCAGCCTTATGGGATTCAGGATTTTGAATTTTCAAGATTTGGGGCTTCTAGATTATGAAGTTTTTTGTGAAATTCAAGACTGCAATATTTCAGGATTCTTAAGTGAAACTATATATATATATATATATATATATATATATATATATATATATATCACATTCAATAGTTGTAATTCCTTAGAAAAATCTTTTAAAAAAAAATGGAAAAAATGTTAACTTCATTATTTTGGTATGCTCAAAAGCCAAGAGTTGCTTATAGAAATCATATAAGATTATGGGAGTATGGTGGTATTAGCTTTCTAAATTTAGAGTCTGACTGTATTGCTGAAAGGGTTAACTGTATTATACTCTGGATAAACTTGACATACACTTGTCAATGGAAAACCATCCAGGAACAGATTATACTAAATTCTTATCTTCTTCTTCTTTTCCCGGTTAGAGGTCGCCACAGTGGGTCATATGTACGATCATGATTGGCAGTGGAGTTTTACAGTGTTGAGTTGCCAGCCCGGTGCCCAACCTTCCACAGAAGGCACACACACTCACGCCTAGGGCAATTTAGAGTGTCCAATCCACCTACAGCATGTCTTTGGGATGTGGGAGGAAACCGGAGCACCCAGAAAAAACCCACACAACCACAGGGAGGACATGCAGACTCCGCACAGAAGGGACCCCAGCCTAGGATCGAACCAGGGAACATCTTGCTGTGAGGCAACAACGCTAACCACTACACCACATTGGCTGCCCCATTATACTAAATTCTTATACGTTTATTAAATATGATAAGTTAGAAATATGTAATAATCCTTTCATCTGGTTGACAAAATTTACCTTAGAAGGAACTACAGTTCAATCTTTAGAGTCTGTATATATGAAATCAATTCTTACAATAGTTACAGAATATGTTTTTAAAACTCTATTAATATCAAAATGGACATTTTTGTGCTTTTCCATTGAACACACCTTTAGTCTTAAGGAAACTTAAAACAACATTAATATCAATTTACTAAAAAGGAATTGCTTAGTATTATTTTCTGATTGCTTTAAAAAAAGGAAAATCTAAGTCCCCAGAATATTTAATGAAAGAATATAAATTTGATGAAATTGCTAACCAATTAATATTATCCATAAGTAAGAAATTAAATGAATTTGTAAAGAGGAACAGAACACTGTCCCCCAATTATATACATATAGGAATACTATTATTAAAAGTAGAATTACCTGCAAAGGAAGCTTTTCCAAGTGTTATAAGCTAATTAAAATAATAATAATAATAATAATAATAATAATAATAATAAAATAATAATGCTGATGCAAAATTCTGGAACTTTTTTAATCACAGTGGATTGAGTGACTCAATAGATGGTAATGATAACATTTTGTTACTTAAATCAGTTTAATCAGTTTGTCAAATTTCTTCAAATTTCTTCAAGTATATTCTGGAAAGTTTTTTATGTGGCAAAATACACATAAATGTTTGTTACTCCCTATAAAACCTCTATGTTTAATAAAATGACTTCTTCAGTCGGTTAGAGATGTAGTAAAGATGTAAAAGCTGTTTGGATACACATGCTTTTGGATTGTGAAAATTAAATGTATAATGGAAGGAGATAAGTATGTTTTTAATGCGTTATAGTCTGTTATTTGTTATTTAACTAGATCAGCAATACTAATGAATGTTCAACTTACTTTATCCGTAAAGCCAAAGAGCAAAAAATGTTTAGGCTCACGTGGCAGCTGCCAGAAAAGATACCAAAGGTCCATAAGGATAGGAAGAGACCTCCTTTCAGCAACATATTCAAAGACTTAGCCAAATTCTACTTTCTTGGACCATATCCAAAACTTGTTATTTAAGTGACTCCTAGCACCTTTTGGAACTCCTGAATGATTTTTTTATTAGTGACTTTAATTTTCATGTGGACTTCCTGTACACTTGTATTCTGCCGGAGACTGGAGAAGAGTTTTTAAGGGAATACCTGACTTTAGAGGTGGACAAAATTAATATGATTTGTTCCCTTATGTACTTGGTTCTGGACAATAACTACTTTAGTTTTATTGATAAATTGTACAAATAGACCTTGGGAATAAACATGGGGAGAGAAAGAGTTTTTGTTAACTTGATCATGGCTATATGGGGAGAGAAATGTCTGATGAAGCAACATTTAGCAGAAAAAAATCTTGTTCCACAGGAGGTACACAGATGATCCCTTTTTTTCTATGGAGTGGGAGTCTAGATGAAATTAAGTGTTTTGTGGAATACATGCACTGTTTTTTTTTTTTTTTGCTGTTCATCATCAATGGTTTTGGTGATACATTGCACTGGGTCGATATTAAAATAGCGAAACCTCACTTACGTGAATACCTAAATCCCGACACATAAATACCGAACTGCGAAAACACTGAACGTCCTAAAGCACGAAATTCAAAATATCAAATTGCCATAGTTGGCCAAACCCACACCTGCTATGTACTACCTACCCAAACAAAATAAATAATCCACACTTCCCTATATCTACACTTCACCCATATATCCCATATCCTAATCAAACATTCACTACACACAAATGTATCTCACTATAAACAAACAACACCCAACTATGGGAAAAGTATAATTTACGTATACATTCAGCTACACAACTATATTACTATACATACACTTAACATAACCCTACTTCTAACCCTAAAGTAAAGGTTGCACGTAATTGCTAGGTATGCACTTACCTTAATCTGCACCCTAACCCTAAGGTCTGTAACTATTGCACATTTACACTAGGGAGCTATCCCAGATAAGGGCTAACTATGACAATTCGATATTTCAAATTTCGCACTTCACGACGTTTGATGTTTTTGCAGTTCGCTATTTATGTGCTGGCATTTAGGTATTCACGTAAGTGAGGTTTCACTATTTTAATATAGACTCCCTTGCACTTCCTTGACCTGAGTATTTTGTATGAAACCACATATCATTCTTTTATGAGTAAGTTTTTTCATAAAGAGACCTTTGTTAACCAGTACCTTCACAAGAATAGTTTACACCCCTCCCACATGAAAAGAGGGCTGATTAAAGGACAAATTATTAGGCTCTGCACATTTCTGCAAGAGTTGATTAAGCTAATAGCTTTTTTCATTGATAGGAGATATAATTCAGACTGCGTATGTACAATTGAAGGTGAGTGATAAGGACATCCAAATCCCATCTATTTTGGAAAAGAAACATTTGAAGATTTCTGCTAGTCAGGCCCCGGATGTTTTTTCTGATGTCCCTAAAGAAAATTTTTGTTTTGCTTTTCCTATTTCAATTTGAAGTGAAATGTTGTTGATCAAGTATATAATGCAAAAAACTGGAAGGTCAGTTTGGAAAATATAGATTTGTGTAAAGTCATGGGTGAAAGAAATCTATTAATTTTAAATCTATGTTTGAACATAATAATTTTTGCCCTGGTGTTGTACCTACAAGAAGGTCACCCTTGGAGCTTACAGTTGTGGTTTTGTAACAATGTAGGTTCATTAACAATTCATCCTCAGTATTTTTTCAACACTGTAACATAGTGGTTTGGGTGAAAGGAAGATTCAGCCGCATTTCAAAACATTGACTTTATGCAACTGTGTGGTTCTTGTAATGCATTTTAAATTAGCAAGACTGTCAAATGTTTGAACAGACAGATTTATGGCCATGGTTTGGCTATTAGGAAAAATGACCATAAAAATGCGCTAGCCAAACATGTTGCTTTTTGTACGGATTTTGAGAAGTTTTTCTGTTGTGTAATTGACTCAGTTAATGCCGCCTGCTTTACCGGAGATTATAAAGTTCAGTTAGAAAGTAAGGAAAGCAGTTTGCAGATTAGAGTGAGGGCAGACAGAGCTCTAGGGCTTAATAAAACAATCAGCATTAAATGATTTTTACAAGCTTTAAGGATTTAATGTTACCTGAAAGTTAACTTTGTTTATATATAGTTTTAACAAATTGCATTTGCATTTTGGTCCTATCACTTTAAATTTTTAAGGCAGTTTTTCATGTTTGTGACACTGTCAATTGTATCTTTCATTGGCTGTGTGGATCACATGATTTATATGCAGTCTTTTTAAATTCTTATGGTGGATCTACATTTTACATTTTCTGATGAAGTTCTTCTCTGATTAAAGTAGAATGCAAGTGCTAAACTTTGTGTTTGGAACATTGCCTTGACATTGTCGTGGTTTTACTTCAGACTTTTTTCAGTTTGGTTTGTTTTTGGAATGCTGCTATAACCGACTTGCTAGGAAAGATATTACAAAAAATGGAAATTAAACTCAGTTCCTACTTTCAAAGATTTTTTAAATTTAACAGCAATACTATGTAAAACTGAAAAAGAAGTGATCAGAATAAGATCTCTAAATCATACTAAGACTTTTAGTGATCAGGATAACCTTGAAATGTTGCTATTAAAATATCAATACTCTTAATGTGTTAATTGTATAAGGTTACCTTGATGATTGTGCTTTGACTACTCTAAGTGAATCTTTCATAATTTACTATAATAATTTGCATTCCCCACTAACATTTGCATGAGTGTTTCAGTCCATTGAACCAAGACTCTTACTGTGTTAATTGTATAAGGTTACCTTGATAATTCAATGTACTCCTATGATTGTATAATAATATGTGATGTTGAATTTCTTCCTTTCTGTGTATATACTGTAAATATGTTAAATTAATAAAAAAATATATAAAAAATGTAAAAAAAAGAATGTTACTTTATTTCTTGCTCACATTCACTGCAGAATGTGCAAGTGCCTTTTTGAGTTCTAAGAATATTTACAATTGGGACATCTATCATCTGATGAAAAGCAACTGAAAGACTATAATCTCCCTTATGCCATCTCTCCAAATTTTTACATCTGGAAATATTTTAGTGCTTATTATCCCATCTGTGAGATCTCTGTAGTCTGATACAGTTTTCATTTTTTAATTATCTTATTTGTTTCCATTTCCCACATAGTTATGCAAATGTGAAACTAGTATTTACATACATGTAGTATATATATATATATATATATATATATATATATATATATATATGTGTGTACCAATGTAATGTGTGTGTTTTGTGTTTGTGTATGTAAACCCCCATATATGTGATCCATGGGATTTTCTTTCTAAAAATTATGTAAACATTCTTCTCTGTAAGGTTTGACAGGTGACTTGCTTGATGAATTTTCACTATAACTTCATCCAGCTTGCTCTCAAAGGATTGTGTTTTGACTACTCTAAGTGAACCTTTCATAATTTAATATAATGGTTTGCAATTCCCACTAACATTTGCATGAGTGTTTCAGTCCACTGATGGGTATCAAATTGCTATGAGTTCCAGTTATCATTACAAAAGACACTGGCGGATGACATAATGTGTCAGACTATGTGCATTGATGCAATCATGCTTTTTTATTTAGCATAGTCAGATATTTTTCATTGCCAGTGAGAACTAGTAAGTCAGAAATGTGTCTGATTGGCTAAGTACACAGGAGTACTTCATTGGGATATGAATAGGATAACTTTTGCTCATTTTAATTTAAGAAACAGAAATAGTCAGAAGTCTTAGGGGGAAGCGAGGGAATCAACAATGTTAATAAATGTCTTCAGTAAGTTAGAATAAGTTCTAGTTATCCTGTAGGTGATAAGGCTATAGTGACTATATATATAATGCATAGTCATTTGTATTATGTTCTGCAAAGCTAGAGACGACAGCTGGGGAAAGGAGGGCTGAAGCAATATGTGTAAGTCAACAGAGCCTGCTATGCTTCCTCTATCTGTCTCTGGGATTACTGTTAAATAACCTCTCCTATAATTACAGATCCTGTACAACTTTACCACAAATGCTCTGACATATGGCTACTGAGAACCTCACTGTCTCAGAATTAATACACTTGTATCCTGGCATGGCACTTGAACCATTGCTTTCTTTCAATAACACACAGAAAGAATCCTTAACAAAACTCTATCACAGTTAAAACTCTGTTACAGAATCTCATATTTGCTTTCATACTCTGCCTAACAAGTCCAATACAGACATGTCTTAATTCCTAAATTAGAATATGCAGAGCTGTAGCTATAGCTGGATCATCTAGCATTTGGAGCCAGTCACTAAATTGGCATACAACGTCTTCCCAGCAAAAAAAAAAAAAAGCCTGTCTCCCTAATCTGGTGAGATCCCCAACTCCACACCCTCAGCTCTTCAGCTGAAAAGCAAAAGAAAAAGAAAAAAACAGCTTGTTGCATTCCTTAGAGTGGTGTTCTAAGCCAGAGCCTGTCTCTCTCATCTCCTCAAGTGAAAAAAAAAAAAAAAAAAAAAAATATATATATATATATATATATATATATATATATATATATATATATATATATATATATGTACCTCTTTTCTGGATGCCATCTTCTTACTTTCTTCCTGTCTGTCCCAAATCTTCTTCATCAGATTGTCTTCTGCTTTTCTGCACATGTGCCTGAACTACTGTAATCTGTTCTCTTTGATCTTTTCTGTAATTGGAGTTACTTTGGATGTTCATCGTGCATACAGCTGCAGTAATCACATATGGGTTCTCTGCCGTCAGGCGGTCCCTCGGTCAGCCGAATTCCAAAGTCTTGGTCTGGCGTCGGTTGTTGTCGCTTCTTTCCTGATGTCAGTGCGACAGGGGTATATAAGACACAGCCGATGCCATATTCTTCAGTTTTTTTTGCCGCGCGGTGCCCGAAGCAGAAGCAGTTCGCAAGTACCGGTCGACCAGCTCCTGAATTTACAAAAAATTGGAAACCGAAGTCTTCTTTAAAGCTAAGTACCCCATTGGGGAAACTTTTCTTGCCTCAGACCAATGTCAGACAAAGTTAACAATTGTATTTCTTGTGGGAAGCAAATACCGCATAAGGATTTCCATTCCCTCTGCATACCTTGTTAGGCCCAGACCATGACGTCTCGGGCTGTCGCTTTTGTGCTACTTTCAATAAACACACTATTAAGCGTTGGGCGGAGTTCGCCCAACATTATTTTGGTAAAGCCTTTGATTATAAAATGTCATCGTAGACTCCGACTACCGTTTTGTCCAAAAAACGCAAGGACAAGGACCGACACGCGAGGTCCGTGGTCTCCACCGACACCATGCCAAAACCGACTGCACGTGGTCCGGTTCTCAGTGAGATGCCTTTGCAGTCCCTGACTACCGACGACACTTCTTAGGCGGTGTCTTCTGTACCCGAGACCGCAGGTGCCTCGGCCCTTACTCAGACTACAACCACCGAAGCCACTGTGAGTGTTGAGTCTCCTAATGTGGATAGGTCCACTTCCACCCAGGGTGTCTTTAGGCCCTCATCTTCCTTTTCCATTAAGGCCTTTACTATGTCCAAATCAGCCATGCATCCCAAGAGGCCTGTTGCTCAGGGCCCACCCCCAGGCTCCATGCCTAAAAAGCAGATGCTTAAAATGGCTGTAGATTTGATTACCCTTATCAGGGGTTCCCAACCCCCCTCCAGACAAGAGACCCAGAGTGGAGGAAGATTCTCCCTCTTCTGAACAGGGCTCCATTTTCTCAGAACATTCTGATGCAGAGGAGCACTTGTACTCCCCTTATGAAGATTCAGATGCAGAACAGTCCATTCCGTCTGTATCTCCCCCAGAGGATTTCTCTTTTGGGGAAACCTTGCACACCTTGAGGGAACACTTCCATTGGGAAGGCCAAGACTTTTCTGATTCCAAGAAAAGGCTTAGGGAATTTCTTTTGTTACCTCAACACAGACCGCTGGCTATACCTCCTGTCTTGGACATACTTGATGATGTTTACTCAGAGGCTTGTCTTAGTCCGGATTCCCTGCCTCCTGCTCATGTCAAACCTGATAGGTACTACAGAGTTCCTAACTCTCACCAATTTCTTTTCAAAAGCCATAATGCTGACCCTGAAACCATTTCTCAAGGCCCCAAGGGAATGAAGGCCTCTACTGCCAAGAATCCACTACCTTCTGAAAGAGAATCTAGATCCTTAGAAAGGTGGGGGAAAAAGGTATACACCTCGGCCACCCTAGCCATGAGGGCCTTAAATTATCAGTTCCATATGCTTAAATACCAGCAGTTTCTGTTATCTCAATTAAGAAATAAAATGTCTCAACCTGAACAACCAGATTTGAAGGAATTGCAGGATATGATGCATAGTGCAGAACAAGTGGGTAAATGCACCTTACAATGTGGCTATGATGCCTTAGAGGCCTCAAGTAGAGCTGCTGTTACAGGATCAGTCATTCGTAGACATGCTTGGCTTAGGGAACAAAGCTTGCCTGATCATGTTAAAGCTAAACTACTAGATGCTCCTTTACAAAAGGATGTACTATTTGGTACTAATGCTGAGGAGATACTACGTAAAATGGAAGAAAAAGCTAAATCTATACAAACTGTCAAGGCTTTTCTACAGGTTCAACCACCTCATTTTAGCAGAAATTGGCCTTCTAAATACTGGTCCTTTTCAGCCACGGACAAGCCCCAAAGAGGTAGATACAGGCGCACAAGGGGCAGAGGACAATCTCAAGGATCATATAGAGGCAGACAATGGCAAACTCCAGCACCAAGAGGTGGCGAAGACAGTGCACAACAATACAGAAAACAAACCCAATGACTTCCTCCTTTTCATGCCAAGCAAGTCTCAGCTGGCAGCTCCCTTGGGAGGAAAGCTGGCATTATTTACAAGAAATTGGCATATTATCACAACAGACAAATGGATCCTGGACATTATAAACAGAGGCTACAGATTTCATTTTCACACTCTTCCAAAAATGAGAGGCATGCCAAGCCTGCCACACAATCAAAGAGCAGAGGCACAAATACAAATTTCAAAACTCATAGGCATGAAAGCTATTCAAGAGGTACCTACTCACGAACAAGGTCAAGGTTTTTATTCCAGACTATTTCTGGTACCAAGAAAAGGAACTGACTGGAGACCCATTTTGGACTTATCCATCCTAAATACATTTCTACTCGTACCAAAATTCAAGATGCTCACATTACAGCAGCTTCTTCCCATGCTGGGCAAGGGGTTTTGGCTGGTAACATTGGACCTCAAGGAGGCATACCTGCATGTCCCAATCAGACAAAGCTGCAGAAGATACCTCAGATTTCTTGCATGTTCAATCCACTATCAATTCCCTGCATTGCCCTTTGGCTTATCTACTGCGCCCAGAATATTCACGAAATGCCTGGCATCAGTAATCGCCTACTGCAGACTTCAAGGGATACAAATTTACCCTTATTTGGACGACTGCCTGATCCAAGTGGACAGCAAGCACAAACGTCTGGAACATCTGGCTTATGCAATACGGTTACTGAATTATCTGGGATACACACTCAACAAAGAGAAATCCAGGCTAACACCATCTCAGAAAATAACTTTCCTGGGTGCCAACTTGGACACAAACACCCAGATGGCCTACCTTACGCCAGAAAAACAGGGGCAACTAACTCAGTACGTCAAAATACTAGCAAATTGTACCAGGCTTACTGCAAGGGAAATCCTGCAGGCTCTGGGCTTCATGGTATCTTGCATTCTTTTATTCCGATGTGCAAAGTTGCATATGAGAAAACTTCAATGGTACCTAAAAAACCTATGGTCTCAGCACAGCCACAATTTGGAAACAATAATACCAATAATTCCATGTTTGCAAAAGGAATTTCTATGGTGGGCTCAAGCATGTCAAACAAACACAGGTCTCCCATTCTGCAAGCCTCAAGCAAATCAAGTCATCACAACAGATGCCTCAGATTACGCCTGGGGGGCGCACATGACAGACAGGTGCATTCAGGGCAAATGGTCCCAAAAGGAAAAGCACCTTCGCATCAACCAAAAAGAAATGCTAGCAGTGATAAATGCAATTACAGCATTCAAGGACCTCCTGCATCCAGGACAATTATTGATAAGAACAGACAACACCACAGTAATGTGGTACATAAACAAACAAGGAGGAACACATTCATACCCCCTGTGCAGACTAGCCATGACACTTTGGAACTTGGCTCTGGAATGGCAAATTGAACTTCAAGCACAGTACTTGCCAGGTTTGGAAAACATGCTGGCAGACAGTCTAAGCAGAAATATGACAGATCCGCATTTAATGGAAGTTGCATCCTCAGGTGTTTACACAGATAATCCAAGCGTGGGGAAGGTCAGACATAGATCTCTTTGCCTCCCACAGGAATCATCAATTGGAAAAGTTTTGTTCAAGGATCTTCAATCCAAAGGCTTGGAGAGTGGACGCCCTTTCATTCAGTTGGACAGCATGGACAGTGTACGCTTTCCCTCCTCTGCCTCTTCTGCCCAAGGTGCTCTTGAAAGCAAGAGCAGACAGACCGAAGATGATACTGATTGCTCCAGACTGGCCAAGACAGCACTGGTACCCACTCCTGAGGAGCCTAACACATACTCCTCCCTGGCTTCTACCTCTAATGCCTCTTCTGCTGACTCAGCACAGCTACAAAACTCTTCACAGTCAGCTGAAAACACTCAATCTTGCTGCATGGAAAATTCCTTAACACCACAACAGATCCTACTCCCCAAAGAGGTGCAGGACGTCATTCTGGAGGCCAGAAGGCTATCAACTAGAAAGGCCTACTCTGCAAAATGGAAATGGTTTTGCTCCTGGAATGAGAAAAAAGGACAGGATCCTAGAAAACTAAATTTGCCTCAGGTATTACAGTATCTAGCTGAGCTGCTGAACAATGGGCTTTCATTTTCCTCCATAAAATTCCATGCCTCAGCCATTTCTGCAGAATTCAACACGGATCCACCGTTATTCTCTCACCCACTTTTAAGACAGTTCCTCAGAGGGGCTAAGAATATAAGACCACCGAGGAAACAACCAGTGCCAGCCTGGGATCTTAATTACATTCTAGAAAAATTAACATTGCCTCCCTTTGAACCAGCTGCCTCAACAGATTTGCAATATTTGTCCTGGAAAACAGCTTTCCTTCTGGCCATTACCTCAGCTCATAGGGTTTCGGAGCTACAAGCCCTCATGGCTGTGCAGCCCTTTCTCATCTTCCATCAGGACAGGGTTTCCCTTCGAACCAATCCGTCATTTATGCCTAAAGTGGTATCCAGGGTAGCTTTGAATCAAGCCATACACTTACCTACCTTTTACCCCAATCCTCAAAACAAAGGGGAAAGGCTGCAACATTCCTTAGACATCCATAGGCAGCTACATTATTATTTGGACAGAACAAAGCCTTTCAGGAAATCAGAACAACTTTTTGTGTCCTATGCTGTAGGAGCTCAAGGGAAGCCTATTACCAAACAGACAATTTCAAAATGGATAGGCCACTGCATACGATTTTGTTACTCCTATCATGGGAAATCTGTCCCTACAGGCATCAGATCCCACTCCACCAGGGCCACAGCTACCTCTACAGCTTTCCTCAGAGGAGTTCCTACCAAAGATATTTTGGAGGCAGCCACTTGGAGTTCTGTGCATACCTTCACAAAACACTACCACCTGCCTTTATATTCCAAAACTAGAGCAGGCTTTGCCACTGCTGTATTGCAGGGCATTCTGGCTCATCCCAGTTCCACCTAGTGCCTACCACCCTGTGCGTAGCTTTGGGAGTCTACCCATATGTGATTACTGCAGCTGTATGCACGATGAACATAGTACAGTTTTGTACCTACCATAAAAGTAGATGTTCGAGTGCTGATACAGCTGCAGTACAGGTTTCCCTCCCTCCTTCCCCTCTTGGTAAAGGACTAGTGGCTAACACCTCCTCTTACAACCTAATTTGGGTTATCCTCCTATGGTGTATTTGCTTGCAACTACTGTTTTTTGATTACATTGCATTGCTTGAATATATTTTTATATATAATTTATGTGTTGCCTTCCTTTTGGGGGCACCTGACATCTGGGGCAAGAAAAGACTGAAGAATATGGCATCGGCTGTGTCTTATATACCCCTGTCGCACTGACGTCAGGAAGAAGCGACAACAACTGACGCCAGACCAAGACTTTGGAATTCGGACGACCGAGGGACCGCCTGACAGCAGAGAACCCATATGTGATTACTGCAGCTGTATTAGCACTCAAACATCTACATTTATGGTAGGTACAAAACTGTACTTTTCTGTTCTTATGTTCTCACTTCTTCACCTGTCCCATAGTGTACATCCTACCACCCTTCTCAGGCATATAATTTCTATCACCTCTAGCTTTTTCATCTGCTCTGCCTTTACTACCCTGGTTTCTGTACCATACAGTAGTACTGGTCACACCACTGTTTTGTATACCTTACTTTTCAGCTTCTTTGGCATTCTTCTGTCATATACTAAATTTGAAACTCTGCGCCACTTGGCTGCAGCCCATCTGACTCTAGCTTTGACTTCTTCTTTCAGACTTCCCTTCCCCTCAACCACCTCTCCCAGATACGTGAAGCTATTAACCTGTTCCATTATCTTCCCTTCTACCTCAGTTCTTAAGTTTTTTCAATTTCCTCAATGTGCTGTCATTACCACTGTCTTAACTATACTTAGTTTTATCCCATGTGCCTTCAGTTTTGCATTCCATTCATTGCTGAAGTTCTTGCTCAGAGTTTGCCTATAATGTCACATTGTCTACATACAGCAAGTTTGTTGATCTGTCCCCTCTGATCTGCTTGCTAATGTAGTCTATCACCAGTATGAACAGCAGAGGGCTCAGAACTGAAACCTAATGCACACCCACTCCCACTGGGACCCCTCTGTGAGAGCAAATTCTGTTTGTACTTGAGTGACTGGGTCCTTGTACATAGCCTGCATTAATTCTACCAGTGTTTCTGGGATTTAGAACCACCACAGTACTGCCCAAATCAGCTTTCTTGGGACCTTGTCATATTCTTTTTCCAAGTCTAGAAATGCCCAATTGGACTCTTTCCTCGTCTCTAGTTTCTTCTCAACTATCTGCCTCACTGCAAACATTGGGTAAGTTCTCCTGCAGATAGCTAAGATGAATCTAGAGATGAAGAAAGAGTCCCAGAAGATGCATTAAACTTATTAGATATAAGTTCAAAGCTACCACAGGGGAAACAGCCTATCCAAACCTTGATCTAACAGGTTGGAACAACTTGTCATCAAACATTAGAAATCAAGAAAGTCTCAATCAGTTTAAACAAGCACTAAAACAGCACCAGATAAAAGAATCCTCTTATGCACGCTTTATAGACAATGACTAAATCACTACTCCTCTCTGCTAGCTACTATTTCATTTTTATGTCCATATTGGTATGATTTATACTCTGTTGATTGAGTTTCACATGCAAACATACTCTAGTTGCCTATTTGAAAGACAGCAGGCTTTACCTCCAGTATATAATATCTAACTCATTTGTGCTTCACATTTATACATGTTTTATACAGGACACATTTGTTTGTTTGTTTTGATTCACACTAAGTATTGTTTATTAAAATTATTGTAGTGTGCCTTTAAATTACTGTATTTTTTATTTGCTTGTTAAATGACTATCAACTGGCCCAGGTCATGGATGAAAAGGCTCAGTTGACCAGCCTATTTCATGAGTAAATAAATAAATGTTTCCATCCTGCAGCAGAGTATGAAACCCTTGGCATGAGACAAGGACTGCATATACAGTGGTAAGGAAGCCTTGGTCTAACAATGACAAAGGTGTCTTGACACCATGCAACAATGGCTACATGCTACTACAGATCATCAGCATTTGCAACTCTCAGCAAAACTCTCTGTATGCCATCAGTGGAGCAGAAATCATGAGTATCTGTTTATTTACTTATTAAGGTAGTTTACCAGAAATACACTATTATTTGAAACATTGTTAAATGACCTATCCAGTAATTCCAGACTATACTCTCCTATAGTACCAACAAACAAATGTAGACACTCACCTGGCTAAAAGATTAACCAAGTATTTCTCTCTAAGAAGCTGTGTTATTAATTAATGAGTTCTTTTAATCGCCTCTTCAGTTTCCTGTTCACTTGATTTGTTTTTTCTTTTTGGTATGCCAAACCACATCTTGTATATTTCATCCATACTTTGTTTCAGAATAAGGTAATAATGAAGATACATTTATTTCCTTTTGCTGCATAATCTGAACTATATGAAATACCTTAGAAATGCATTGCACTTATTTGATTATATATGCAAGTGTGAATCTCTAATGCTCATCAACTGAACAACTTATGCTGCCTGCTCTATGTAAGAAGAAAATATTTACAACCAATAATAAAGGAATAAAGGAAGTTGCATGAATTATATAAACATATGATACATTGATGACTATTTGGTATACAGTAGGAGTAACCAGCCTAGGACTGAGATGGATAAGATCGTAGGAGCCAGTGACTATAATCATGTTCTGTATTTGCTGTGTAAAGCTTGTTTATGAATGTTAGGTGTCAGCCATAAACCAATGCATTAGGGAGAATTTACCATAGCCAGCTGTACCCACATATACAACAGGTGAGAGTGAGTGGTATGGTTGTAACCTCTATACCCCATGTTATTTTGTGGTGCAGGATATAAGGCCTTTTGTCCTGTTTTCTGACAGCTTAACAAGTACTTATGTGTAGTAGTATACCAAAAGAAACAATATAGGGCACAAACAAAACCTTTGTATTTAAAGTCTTGACATGTTTTTATTCTATATTTTAGGAATATGGAATAATTGCAGGTCATAAAACTGGTGTTGTATAATTCCCAAACAATGCTAAGAACAGTTTTTTTCTTGGCTTGAAGAGAATGGATGATACTTAACTATAGAAAAAGACTGCAGAAAGGGAGCTAGCACTCCCTTGGTTTCCCAACACTTTTTCTAAAGAAAGGTCTCCTGAACTGTCTTATCTGATATTTTCTTTTTCATTGATAAATTTAGTATATCACAGTTTTGCAGAATATATATTTTGTAAGTAAGGATTTTTTTCTTATTTATTGAGTTTTGTTTAATTGTTAATCAGAGAAACAAAATGATTACATTCCCTCTTTCCAGGGTGACTCAGGATCACTATCATTTGAAGTAACTGTCTCAGAGTCACATGATAAGCAAAGGCTGAGTGAGTCAAAGCCAAGAATAATGGATAAATCTCAGTATTAGCTCACAGCCTTAACAACGTGTACTTGAGTACTGTAACTCCTATTAAATTTATTATTGAAAATAAAACCCACAGGGAATAAATTGTGCAACAAGCAAAAACAAATTGTAACATAAAACTTCTGCAGATGCACAGAAACATGGGTGAATAATACTTACAATACTTTTATTACAAATAAAACAGTAAACGCTTTCACACTTGAAAATAGTACTTCATCACACCATATTTTAAATGTATGTCACATTTATTTATTTATTTATTTGCCGGGGAAATTCTGACTGGACGCAGGTCCTTTTTCAGCGGATACCCGGGGAGAAAAGCTCCACATCATGTACATGATAAATAGAGATACAAAGCTGCAGTGATAGTAAACAACATTACAGGTTGTTGGCTTTAATACAATAACAAGATATTGATTATCAACAGTATATACAATAAATGTTGCAAGTTAAAATAGTTTCTTATCGTTTGCAATATTAGTAACAAAGTTGTCAGACAAGCTGTTAAAGTATGTAAAGACAACTAGCTATTTCTGACTGTGGTTAGTAGTGGCGGTAGTATAATTGGGTTAAGAGTCTACGTGGGGGGGAGGGTAAGGGTGGAGGTGTTAGTCTGGATTAGAACAAGGACAAAGCCAGTGCAAATTTAAGTGGAATTTGAGCACAGTCTTGAAAAGGCTGCTGGAAGGTAGAGTAGTTATAGAGGGTGGAAGATTGTTCCAAAGTTTAGATATGGTACATGAAAATATGGCTTCTCCTGCTGAATATTTGGGTTTGATAACAGTGAGTTGATTTTTTTGTGGCTTGATTTTCGGGGCCTAGTGGGGTGATAGGGTTAGAGAAGGGTTTGAAGGGAAGAGATGTTAAGGGGCTGGTTAATAAGTTTATGAGCAAGGGTGAGTTGATTAAAGTAAAGGAGTTGTGGGAGCTCTAGCCAGTTTAGTTCTTTAAGGGAAATACAATGATGGCTGCGGAAGGAGGCTCCAGTAGCAAATCTAGCAATTTTGTTGTAACAAGCATCAAGCTTGTGTAGGTCTGTCTGTCTAAGGTTGGTAAGTATGGGCAATGCATAGAGTAGGGTGGAGATTAGCTGGGAATTGGCTATGGAGATTCTAGCCACCTTGGTTAGGAATTGGCGGCTTTGATATAATGCACCAAGTTTCTTGTGAGCTTTTTATATTGTGAGAGATATGTGGGTGTCAAATCTAAGTTTGTTGTCTATTTCCACACCAAGTAATTTTGTGTGTTCTGGTGGAGAGATGATGGTATTGTCTTTGGCAAGAATGTTGAAGTGGGGGGTGTTTTGGGTGGCTTTGGAAGATTGGAACAAGAGAAGTTTTGTCTTACTTGGGTTGAGTAGGAGCTGAGCATTGGATAGCCAGCTTTCTACAGAAGAGAATGATTCCTGTGTGATTTGTTTTAGTTCTGGTAGAGTGGGGGCAGAGCAGATGAGAGTAGAGTCATCTGCTTACTGTATAAGAGATGCTTATGTGGTGGCAGTATGTAGGTTGTTAGTGAAAAGTGAGAATAGCAGAGGGCCAAGGATAGACCCCTGGGGAACTCCGAGAGTAACTGGGAGGTGAGGTGATATGTTATTGTCCCAGATTACTGATTGCTGGCATCCGTGTAGATAGCTGTGGAACCAGTTGCAGGCTGATTGTGAAAAGGAGAGGTTGGGGAGAGTAGAGAGTAGCCATGTCAAAGGCCTTTGATAGATCTAGAAATACAGCAGTAGAGTAGAGGCCATTGTTTTTGTGATGAAGTATAGTGTTGGTGAAGGAGAGCAGAGCAGAGGTAGTGCTGTAATATGACCTGAAACCATGTTGGGTTTTGGAGAGGAGATTATTAGCTAGGCAGTAGTTGGAGACCTGGGTGTTGATACATTTTTCAAGTATCTTGGAGAGAGGGGAGAGGATATCAATGGGGTGGTAAGCTAAGCTAAACAATGATGTATGATATCGGCATCACTAAGCTGCCTTTTGTTTTTATTTGAATCTAATGCATGCCTGTCTAGTAGTAACAAATATTACACATCATTCTGGGTAAGGAATAGTTCACTTCTGCTACATACTTCTCAATAGATACATTTCTGAAACTGCATGCAATTTAATGTGTCAATACATCAGTCCTAGCCACTTTACTATGCTGCTCAATAATATTGGAACATTACGTCTCTACTTTCTAAAATACAATAACTGTCATTTATCCTTTCTAGACTTTTGTTTTGAACAAAACTTTGAGAATAGTTTTCAACAGAAATTTTTGTTTAAAGACAACAATATTATTTGCTTTCTGTGCTTCCTAATTCTTCATAATCTGACATCTAGGGAAGCTCATTAAAGATGACTGCCACAGTGAAATCCTGGAAAATTTTGCAAAAGAAAGTAGTCTCTGCAGATCTTGCACTTCTTCTCATAAATATTGTCATATTCATCATGGTAACGGAATCTACCTAACCACAAATTATTGTGGAAAATAACAGGGCTCTGGCCACACACAGTTAGTCAAAAACTGGAAGAACAAATACTATTTTTAATTCTTCTTTTACCATTAATGTATTACACATATGGAAATTACATGCTTCTGGAGGGTTTCTCCTCAGTTCTTCAGTGAAAATAGTCTCTGTCCTAGTCGGACTTTCCGAGTCAAAAATGTTAAATGAATAAATAAATAAATACACTAATTAATTAATTAATAAAGGAAGGAAGACTCATATTTGAAATTTTCCAACAAAATTGAAAAGCCAAACAATCCATTTTCTCCAGCTTATGCCGCAAAGCCTTAAGAGGTGTAACATTCCAAAACTAATATTTCTTAAAAGTGTCCATGAAGTCAACTATTTGAATTAATTATTCAGTTTTAATTATGTAATTAAATTGACAACTTTTTAAAAGAAACAGTCTGTAATATTTAATGATCTTCTATTATTTTTGTCAAAATGTAAAGAAGTTATGAAAGCAAAAGAACTAATGCTTTGAATTTATTACCTTCCAGAAAAGCATCTTTGCAGGGATTGCAAAGCAAATTACATTTTTTATATGAGCAATATTGCAAAGTGCCTGGAGTACAGACTGACAGCACAAAGAATTATTTTTTTTAAGTGGAGACTAGTGGAGCGAACACCCTCTAATGTATGGAAAAAACTTCTTGCAACTCCTGTTATAATATTACCATAACTGAGGTATCTTCATCTTGGAAAGAGATATGTTGACTTTATTAAAAGAGTGGTTAATATAATCAGTTACAATAAACCTGGAGCACAGAAAGTGAACACTCCATAGCCTGTGTACAGCTCTTAGTAGAAAGAGTTCAGTACAATTTTGAAAGAAAAATATAAACTGACTAATGAGGTACTGTAAATAAATGCAGGGGCAGAAAATAATTATTTGGCTGATCCAGGTAATGTAACAACAGTAACACAATAAATCTGTTAATGCTATCAGACACCTGAAGAGAAAGCAAAGTGCAATACCAGATGTGAGAGGGTGACAGGGAAAAGACAACTGATTAAACAAACAACAATATATACACAGAAGGAATGTTATGCATTACAGTCTAAGGAAAAGTACTCAAGATAGAGGGATATATGTATGTCTCCCAAACAGGCAACAATGTCTAGAAGATTTACGATAGTTGCTTGTAAGTGTTTACATTGATATTTTTAGACCCTAAGTAGAGTCCAAAAAATATTTTGTCAGGTCGACAGCAAAAGTGGGAGATGTTGCTAGGACTTGCTATAATGGTTAATTAGTTTACCTCATAGTCACAAGGTAGATGATTTGATTCTCAGCTTTGAAAGGGGATTTGTGTAAGCTTAAAATGGCCTGCAAGGTCAGTTAGCCTAGTACTTACCCTTAAACCTGTGAAATAATTTGGAACATATTTTTGTGAGTATAATGAGTTGGCAGACTTTAAAGATTCCCTGCAGACCACACTGTCAGAGATACTAGGTGAGGAAACTGGTGTGACTAAGGAAATTATTTTTTGAGCTATGATACAGACTGGGAATTGCCTAGAGGTTCTGTTGTGTCTTATTATGGTGGCTGCCAAAAAAAGAATGATTAGAAAATGGAGATCAAAGTCTAAACCAACTGTACTAGAAGTGACGAATATAATAGCAAAAGGGATAAAGCAACTGTTACTGGGATCCTTAGAAAAGGGTATGAGTAAATTACACAGGACAAAATGGAATTGTGGGAACTGTACATGCAGAGGAGGAATGAGGATTAAAATAAGACAGAATTTGAATGAGCTATGTCATGTGTGACTGACAATTACTGGATGGATTATAAATGATTTATAATGTTATAACTAAAATTATGGTTTGTTTTCATTTATATAAATGTATGATTGCCTATGTCATACCATACGTGATAAGTTAGTAAAGATATTTCTTGTTTAAAAAAAAACAAAGAAAGAAAAAATAGGGTGTGTTAAGTACTTTTGGCAGGCTAAGGCTTCAGTCTCTTAAATGAAGCAGTAAGGAAAGAGACAGTTAAAATAATTTTCATGGGCAATGGTAAACATAAGCAGTTAATGCATAAACAAGCGGACAGATACAACACACCTGATCAGCCAGGGTAAGACTGATACAAACTGGAGACCAAACAGGAAAGTCAAACATACATAAAGAGGGTGAACACTATTGAGTTCGACTCATATAAAGTAATACAGGGGCTGGGTACAACACATGGGAAAGGGATGTTTGTAGTGTTTTCTTTCTAATGAAGGCCATATAGAATACAATGAGCAGATGTAGAGGAATATAATCAGGTTTCTAATCATAGCCGGAGTGATATTGTAATATGTGTTTTAGACAAGGATGTCAAGAAATTTGCTTGAGATGTGAATCTGGATATCGATGATGAGGACACATAATGTGGTGGCTTATGATATGAGTGATGTGATCAGAATTCTTCATGGTATGAGGAGCTTCACTTGCTTCCATTTACTGCAAAAAATGAGAAAATAGTGCACTTGTGCTGTGTTTTACAGCTTTGACAGCTAAACTGATCACTACTAATATATATCAGAAAGCATTTTAAATATTTTATTCAGACCTTGTTTTAAAAGAAAGCACAAATAAAGTTTTTTGAATACCATGTCATTCTTTTGTTTTGGCTGCTGACCACTTTTCATGCTATAGCATGAGAAAAGATTAATAGCTCTAAGCTGCGATTAACAAAAGCTTGCTATGCATTTTTAGATGTCAGAATGATGCTTAAAAAAACTGTCCTTTCTTTCTTTTTTGGAGTATAATCATGGTAGTCCACACAGCCGATAGATGTATAGGGACAGATCAGCATAACACGCTTAATAACCATAAATAAAGTCTGTGAACTAAAACTAATTTGTTGGCATATTCAGTGATATGACTGATGATGTGATGTAATACATCAGGAGACCTCCTCATCCCTGCCAGAAAACAAAATAGGTTCATAGGTTCATAGGTTGATACTAGGCTATCTGCCCTAGGGCATTTACAAGCCTAGCCAGAGTATGTTTGGCTTTCGCCACCCTTTTAGATTAGTTGACTGTGCCTCTGTATAGTAGGTCACAGAAGGTAGCCCTTTTAAGGTTTGTTTACTGTACCTCTATCAAGCAGTGACACAGAAGAGATCCCAGGGGTAAACCTATGATCCCCCATCCATTCGTCAAGATTTCTCTCTGAAGAGGGTCAGTAAGGGGCTCTGCCTGACATGGATTGGGATTTTGTTCCAGAGTGAGGGGAGCCTCTGGGATATGAATCTGTCCCTCCAGCATGTCCTATTTATTTCTGTGCTGAGGTTCAGGTCCCTGGAGCGTGTAGCTCTAAGGGATTTAGATTTCCTGAGGTGAAGCATGTCCATTAATTCTGGGTTGGACATGGCTTTATATGTCAGACACAGATCGCCTCTGAGTAGGCGGCATGCAACTGAGTAGAACTGGAGTTTCTTAAGCCGAATTGCATAGGGCATCTGTTTGAGCCCCTTGTAGTTTCTTGCTAGTACTGATCAGTGACCCCTTCCCTTTTTGGGATTTTGCTCTGTCATGTAGTAGCTTTCTCCTTCTGTTGTACAGCTTATTTATGGCCGGGGTCCACCAGACAGGTCTCCTGCCTTTGGAGGAGTGAGTCTTGGTTTTATTTGGGATAGCATGCTCCATGCATTCCTGTAGGTGTCCATAGAATGCTTTTGTAAAGGATTCTGCATTTTGGGCCGTATTGTCCACTGGCCTGGGGGCTTTGAAGGATTCCACCTATGTTTTGAGATGTGTGAAGTTTGCTTTTGAGAAGCTCTTCACCGTGGTTTCCTTGGCTAGGGGTGAGGACGGAATATGGATGTCCAGTGAGATTTGTTTATGGTCTGATCTTACCAATGTGGGGTATACCTCTGGTGTGGAACATAGAGACCCCATGTTGGTGATGACCAGATCCAGTATGTTTTCCCCTCTTGTGGGAGTGGTGACCAGTTGTTCCATAGCATTTGAGTTTATAAATTCTAGGAACCGTTGGGCGAGGGTGTGTGGGCTTGAGTAGTTTTCCCAATCGATGTTTGGGTAGTTGAAGTCACCCAATATAATAGTGTTTGGAGAGACCTTCATATTCTCCAGTGTTCTCAGGAAAGCCGAGTGAGGTTTCTGTGTTTGGGAGGGTGGTTTGTAGCAGGCTACAAACTGAAAGGCAGTTTTTCCCACTGTTAGTTCCACATGGATGGTCTCTGAAGATTTGTGCAGTGCCACTAGCCTGGAGGTGTGGGTATCTTTGATAAATATGGATACTCCCCCTCCTTTTGAGGTTAGGTCCAAGTTTTGGGGCCGGAAAGCATGGTATGAAGTATAGCCTGGTAGTGCTGGGGTGCTCTTGGGAGCCTTGAACTAGGTTTCTGTTACTGCACAGATATCGATATTCTCCGTACTGAGGAGAGTCTCGAGTGCATGCATCTTGAGGTTTAGACTTCTGGCGTTGAGCAGCATTACCCTTAGTTTTTTTTTCTTTGTGTTGTCTATGGGGGTGGGTTTGTCTTTTGAGCCTTGCCTAAAAAAGGCATTATGGGGGAGGCAAGATCCTTAGCCAGTATTCAAAATCCCAGGGGTGACAGGTGCAAGCTGCTCCTAGCGAAGCAACGTGGCTTGTCGAGCATGTCATCCCAGGCTGACAGACACTGAATCCCCTTTGAATGACACCAATACTTTAGCCAATTGTTAAAATTGATAATTTTGTCTTTATACTGTGGCATCATTCTTGGTGAGGGTAAGATGCTACTCAAGGTCAGGGGCATACCGGCCTGGGCTACATGATCAAAGAGATCCTGTACGTCATTTTTCATGTAGTCCAGGGAGGTACGTCTTAGGTCATTCACACCAGCATGGACAATGACAGAGTCATACTTGTACTTGCTTTGGAGTGAACCGAGTGCTTGTGTTATGTGGCGGATCCTGGCACCCAACAGGCAGCTTACAGTGACCTTCTCCTTGTTCAACCTGGTGAGTGGGACGTCAGTGTGTCTGACAATAGAGTCACCTATTACAAGTGTATTAGGTGTGTTGTTTAGCCTTAAGGGCTGTGACTGTGTGGCACACTGACTTTGTGAGCTATGTGCTACATGGATATTGTTTCGTTGTACGTGTTGCTTGGATGTCTGCTTTGGAGGTCTCTGCTGCTTAGGCAGATTTTTATTTAGAGCCTCCGAGTATGTTTTTGTGTGTTTATGTGTTTGGTTTGCTGATGTGATAGGTCTATGTGAGACTGGATTTGTGGTGTGTGTGGTTACCTTCTCTTCCTGACAGGCTGTGCCAGTACTGGGTTGAGAGAGCTTAGCCTCCAGTTTGGCTATATAGTTGCATCTCTCACATATATTTGAGCTTACTGGGAGGAGGAGAGGGTGGTCTGCATACATAAGGCAGTTGTAACATTGCCTCAGGATTCCCAGATTCACCAGCTGGACTGGAGAGTAAACTCAAAACTGACCTTTGGACATGCCTGAATAATATAGGGAACTAATTATTGACTGATCAGAAAGAACCAATAGGGAGCAAGTGCTTTGAAGGAGTATAAGAGGATGTAGTGCTTTAGTTTGTGTTTACCTATGAGATTACTTATATTAGCAAGTGCAGGGCTTTAGAGTGACAACAGAGTGCTTAATTTGAGATTTAGAGCAGTTCTAAGGGAAAAAGTGAAGAGTAGACTTTTTGGAACTGGGAATAGTTTAAGCTTGTTTAAGTGGCGCTGCCTGATACTGCTCTGTGCGCAACACCACACTAAAAGAGGGTTGCAGGGTTTTAAGAGATAGAGATCAAGGAGTTTAGAATTGACCCAAAATGGCCAACAAAACTACAGCTTCTAGGCAGTAACTACTCCTACAGGGACAGGCAGGCTGTTCAGTGTTAACCACTGCCACTGGTGAACACAGAGACTTCCCTTTAGTCCAAACAAGCACTGGCCTCCAAGAAACTTACAAACAGTTCAGAACAGCAGATCTGTAACTGAACTTTCTTAAATTTCAGAAAGAGGGAAAAAAAGCAAGATTTTTTTTTTTCTTTTTTGTTTTAGTTTAAAGGTAGCAGAGATACACAAGTAGCAAAATAATCACAGCAGTGTAATAAATGACCCTACACTTGAGTGCTAGGGCAAAGTCAGGTAAAATGCAGTTTTAAGAGAAAAAAACGATTTTAAATTAAGTGCAACACAGGAAATGCAGTAAACAGGCACTAGATGTGTTCTAAATACTGTTTCTAATACAGATATAAATGTTAGCAAGCTGGAAAATGCCGAAAAGTAGGCGACAAAGCAATAAATATTAACATAAAAGCAAAAGAAAATACTTAAAATCTCAAAAGTGGCTCCTTCTCCTCTCGGCGTTTTCTCCCCTTGCTAGGTGCTTCAGCAACAACTAACAAGCCTGGAAAGATGCCAAAACCACGAGGCAGCCTGGTTTTAAGAGATAGAGATCAAAGAGTTTAGAATTGACCCAAAATGGCCAATAAAACTACAGCTTCTAGGCAGTAACCACTCCTACAGGGACAGACAGGCTGTTCAGTGTTAACCACTGCCACTGGTGAACGCAGAGACTTCCCTTTAGTCCAAGCAAGCACTGGCCTCCAAGAAACTTACAAACAGTTCAGAACAGCAAATCTGTAACTGAACTTTCTTAAATTTCAGAAAGTGGGAATGTTTGACAACCAAATATGCAGATTAATGCCAACACAATATGCAGCAACATTAATGAGAACTGTTTCACCCTGTTCATGAATAGTTGAAACAAAGATACATATTCAGAACAAAATATATGGATGAGATATAGCACTAAACTATGACATCCAATATACAGACATATAATCCCATTAAATAAAATTATTTTAGAAGTACCTGATAGCCATATATATAGTAACCATATATATAGTATTATGCAACCCCCAACATTCATCTCCAGGAAGAATAGAGATCATGATGGCTGTGAAACCAGGCCCGAGTGTGTGTTTGGCCAGATATACATCCATATATACACAGAGATTCACAGTCATTATAGATTCTGCACATGGCACATGATAAGAAGAAACATTGTTATATGCATTTGTAAACTGTGTCCATAGTATAAAATGTACAGATGTACAGAATCAGATGGTACTAGGGTATACAGCCCCAACACCAGCTGCTAATGCAGCCATGCATACATACTTCTCTATGTGCCTGTGCTGTCAGTGCAGTGAAAATAAATGCAAATGTGTATGACATGGACTTGAATGAATAACTGCATATGCAATTCACAAGTGAAAAAAGCATGCACGTCTAGTAATATAAATAGCCAGAAAATTATGTTAAATAGTGCTAGCTCTGCTAAGCCAAATGAGACTGCGAATATAGTTATTTTTCAGCCAAAGGAGAAGTGTATCAACAGGATCCGCCACATAACCCACGCACTCAATTCACTCCACAACAAGTACAAATCTGACTCTGTCATTGTGCATGTCGGTGTGAATGACCTGAGATGTACTTCCCTGGACTACATGAAAAACAACATGGAAGACTCTCTGATCTTGTAGCCCAGGCAGGTATGACCCTAGCCCTGAGTAGCATCCTGCTATTGCCCAGAATGATACCGCAGTAAAAGGAAAAAATGACTGACTTCAACAATTGGCTAAGCTTCTAGTGTCATTCTAAGGGGATCCAGTATCTGTCTACCTGGGACGACATGGTCGACAGACCACGATGCTTTCCCAGAGATAGCCTAAACCTGTCACGCCTGGGATTCTGGATACTGGCTAAGGCTCTTGCCACCCCTATAGTGCCTTTTTTAGGCAAAGTTCAAATGACAAATTCACAACCATAACAGGAACAGGCAAGCAAAAACTGAGGGTAATGCTACTCAATGCTAGAAGTCTAAATCCCAAAATACACTCCCTCGAGGCACTCCTTAAAATGGAGAATATCGATATCTGTGCAGTGACTAAGACCTGGTTCAAGGCTCCAGATATCACCTCTGCATTACCAAGCTATAACTCCTACTACACTTTTCGGCTATCTAACCTGGACCGGAACACCAAAGGCGGAGATGTGTCCATATTCATTAAGGATATCGATATCTCCAGGCTAGTTGCTCAGCATAATGCATTCAAGGTTATGCAACTGCAGCTAACTCTGGGCAAAACTTCAATCCAAATTGTAGCTTGCTACAGATCCCCCACCATGCCTGATGAATTCCCACTCCTCTTTTCTTGATATACTGGAAAATATTAGGGTTCAACCAAACACCTTAATAATGGGCAATTTCAGCTACCCCACCATTAACTGGGAAAACTACTCATGTACCAACTCCTTCACTCAGCACTTCCTGGAATTCATAAATTCCAGTGCCCTGGATCAACTTATCCACACCCCCATCAGGGGCAGCAACATCCTAGATCTAGTCATTACCAACATGAGTGACTGGTGTTCCACACCTGAAGTCAACTCTTCGTTGGTCAGCTCCAACTATAATCTAATCACCCTAGATATCCAAATCCCACCCCCACCCCCCATTAAGGAAACCATGGTAAAACATTTCTCCAAAGCTAACTTCATGCTTCTTATGACAGAAGTCGTGAACTTCATGACACCCATGCAGATGGACAATACAGTTACGACTGCTGAATCCTACACAAATGCAGTCTATAAGCACCTACACCAGTGCATGGATTGTGCTATCCCAAACAGAACCAAGATGCTATCCTCCAAAAAAAGGAAGCCAATTTGGTGGTCCACTCCATTACCATAAACAAACTCTACAACAGAAGGAAGAAACAGTTGCAAAAGAGAGTAACACCCCATGAGTGGAGGAGCTCCCTGGTCAGCCTCAGTAAGAAGATGAGATCACTTATAAGATCCTCCAAAGCTAGCTATGAAAACAAAATCACCACTGATTCTAGGGACAACCACAAAGCATTCTATAGCTATGTCAAGAATCTCAGTGGCAACACCCAGATCTGCACTGGGTTACAGCACAACAGCACAAAAATTACAGTACCAACTGATATTGCCAACATCCTGGCAGATTGGTTAAGTGATAACTTTACCCCCCTCTCACCCCATAAAGGGCCCATATCTATACAGGAAGAATGCAAAGTCCCTGTAATCACAACTACACAGGTAAAAGCTGCACTCTCTAAAGCCAGAAACACAGCATCCATGGGATCAGATGACATCGCAGGCTGCGTTTTACATGAACTTCAGAATGAACTGGCTCCCCACCTAAGCACCATGTTCAATCATAGCCTCACATCAGGTTTTGTGTCCATGAAAAGCACACAGCAACAGTTATCCCACTCCACAAAGGGGGAGCAACCACTGATCTCGGGAACTATCCCCTATTAGCCTGATGAGCCTGGTCTGTAAGGCCATGGAACATATCATCATGCAACTCATAAACAAAGACACTGGTGACCTCCAATCTCTGGACCTCACCCAGTTCAGGTTTGTGAAAGGCAGATCATGACTCCTGAACCTGATCGACTTCTTTGAGGCAGTCATCATGGCCATAGATGAGGGTAAGGTGGTTCACACAGCCTATCTTGACCTCGCCAAGGCTTTCAGCACCATCCCCCATTCTGGAATTATAGCTAAACTCACAAACTAGGTATAAATCCCTACATTACAAGATAGGTTACCAACTGGCTCACTAACAGAACCCACACTGTAAAACAAATCTGACTTCAAACCAGTGACAATTGGAGTGCCACAGGGTTCAGTCCTGGGACCTCTTCTGTTTGGTATCTACTTCTCTAAAGTACAGGCTAACACAGAAGGCCTTTGGCTAATGAAGTTTGCAGATGACTGCAAACTAGGAGCCATAGTCGAGTCCCCAAATGATGTGGACATCCTACAGAAGGGCCTCACTGAGACAAATTCCTGGTGTCATCAGAGTCATGGCCTCAAGCTCAATGCCAAAAACTCTGTACCTATAAACTACCACATAGGCGGCAGTCCACTTAATACCAAATGTGTGATAAGAGACCTTGGGACCCAGGTGGACAGTAGACTCTCCCTTGATAATGACATCACCACAGTAGTCAGGAAATCTTTAAACATGGCACACCTCATCATAAAAGGCTTCTCATCCAGGAAAAAAGAGGTCATTGTTCCCCTCTACTCAACATTCATTAAACCCATTAGAGAGTACAATGCCCCTTTTAGAATGTACCTTACAAGACATCTGCAGCAGCTGGAAAGGCCAGAGAAGTACCTCACAAAGAGGATTACTGGCCTCAAACAGATGCCCTACACTGACTGTCTAAAAAAACTCCAGCTTTACTCCATAGTATATTGCCTACTCCGAGGTGAACTCTGCCTAACATATAAAGCTATGTCAAACCCAGAGCTGTTGGACATGCTACACATAAAGAAATACCAATCCCTCCAAGCTACATGCTCTAGGCAACAAAACCATGTCACCAAAATAAACAGGACATGCTGGAGGGATAGATTCCTATCTCAGAGACTTCCCATACTCTGGAACAAGCTACCCATATATGTCAAGCAAAGTTCCTCATTAGCACTCTTCAAGAAAAATCTTGATGAATGGATGGGAAATAGGAAATACACCCTGGGGAATCACTTCTGTGATTCTGCTCGACAGGGGCACAGGAAAATAGCTTTCTTGGGTGGCGTAAGCCAGGGAACCTTGTTGGCTAGGCTTACTTAGGCCCTTGGGCCGATAGCCTAGAACCTACCTATGAACCTATACAGTCTTTTATGTACTACACACAATAAATGCTATTAGACTTTTGAACCCAGATGGTGATTTAGTGATAACCTGCTTTAATAAGTATAACATACCATCATGCTTCCTCAATGACAACCTATCAAAATAATGGTGTGATTTTACTGGTGGATGCCTTCTCACCAGAGAATATTAAGAACTAGATCCATTCATTATCAATAAGATGAAATTAACCCCTCTGTGGAGTTGCATCTGCTAGTACCTAAGAAGGTAGTGCATTATCAACATATGCTGCACCACATGGTTGACCACATACCACCACGTTGTTGTTGTGACACTCATGTTAGTTGTAAATAAGTAAAGCAATCTAAGTTCTATAAGTGGTATGCCAGTTTCTGTAAGCAATAGCTGTCAGATGCAGAATAAAATGACTAAGCAGTAACATCCATTAAACAAGGACGTAATGCGTAGCAAAATACATACAGATCATGCTGCATTATTTCTTCCTCATGTATGGCCATACCTTTTAGGTATTTGTGTAATTAACTGTGGGGTGTTGTACACATCACTGATGAATCAAGATAGTCACTGTGCTATGCTGTCTTTTTACACCAAATGAAGTTAATGCAATTGCATAACTTTCATAGTAAAAAAGGTCATTAATATTACCAGACATAGCAGCAGAGACAAATGTGCTAAAAAAGAATTTAGTTTAGTAATTAAACATTGCAGAGTCACACGGAATGTAAATTAGTACAGACTGAGTTGACCCGATGTCTCCACATCATGTAATGAGTAGGTTGGTCTGTGAACAGAGGATTCACTGTCCATCAAGGTCAAGAAGAAGCTGCATGAGGACAGGAAAGAAAGACCTGGCTCGGTAGTTTATTTGACCTGAGAATCAGGTAGGGCTGACCTTTCTCCCCCTCATTAGGCCTGTGAGACATGAAGTATCTGAGTCCATTTCTTGTTAAAAGAATAGTAGCATGTGGCCAGGAGAAGTTGGGGAACTTGATTGTCATAATAGTCTTGACCCAGGAATTATCTTGATGTTTTCAGCAAGTACATCTTATTAAATAAAACAAGAAAAATAAGAAAGGGGATGAGAATCTATATGAATATATCATCAACTGCTGACAGTCCCTAGCATCATGACTTCTTTCATCAGTGCTGAAACACTGACTAGACAACAAACTGATGGAGCAATCCTCAAACGTCAACTCATCTCAAAAAGAAAACAAATAGTTTCCTTTTATAACTGGCCATAAGTAAACAAGAACACCAACTATCACCAACATACTGCAATACTCAAGAGCATAGAACACATAATAAAACTTTCTTTATTGGGGGGGGGGTACCCTTCACATCCTGTTGGATGGAGGCTCTGCTCCATTGCATACCCTTGTATGTTGACATATAGCTCTAAAGTTGCACAATCACAATGACAGTGAATCATTCACACCTCTATAGCTGACAAAACACACAAGCTGACTATAACTGTTACCTACAATGCCCTGCAGCAATGTGTGGCATCCCCACATGGGGAACCAATGTAGTACATCATGTGTTTACTAGTATGGGAAACCAGTGTAACCCCCCCCCTCAATGTGGGGCCTCCCTGGTAGGATATGGCCACAGATCAGTCTCCTTAGAACTCCCTCTCTTGCAGACAATAGAGACATATATGTCAAAACAGCCATTTATTACCACCTGAGTAATGGTTGACATAGCATGACTGCATGCCCCCTTTAGATGGGACAGGCAAGTATGCAGAGCTCTACACCCATGCATTATGTCAGCAGCATTGCAATGACATGAACTTGGCTGTATGTGACAGGTGGGACACAGGGACATCATGGCTCAATAAACCTGACTGATGGACAACTGCCATTAGCAGACTGTACAGTAACAGGTGGACACGGCTGTGTGACAGTTGGGATGAGGGTGCCGCCCCCTTACATGGAGGGAGTATGTCCTGAGGAAAAGAAGAAGAACATAGTGTTGTTGTGATGTGAGTAGACATGGTAAGTGACAAAAGTAGCCACCCATGCAAAGCAAAACCACAAAGCACAGTGTAGTTACATATGTGACCTCAAAGGACAGGCCCAGATTGTCATTGACCTCATATGTCATGATGCCACATATGATGGGTCTGGACTCTTACCTGACCTATACACCAAAACTGTCTGCTTCAATTACACTCCCTTGCCCACACCACATATGACACATGACATTCCTACAACCTGTCCTATGACTTCCATATTTACAGAGCAGTTCGTAACTAGCCTCTCACTGGAAGATACACAGCATCTATTGCACATGCTAACATTCCAGGCTGCATACCCAAAGTGATCTGACAAGGATTACTAACACCACTGGGACACCTTTGCAATCATATCAACACTACTGGCTGAACACCAGCTGAGAGGACAACGGCAACTGTTATACCCTTACACAGAGGTGGTGCATCCACTGAATGACATAACTGCACACCTCTTTGTCTGAGTATCCATATCTGTATGGCTGTAGGGGCGATAATCATGGAGCTAAAGCTGATCAGCACACATATGTGTTCTACACCTAGCTGACTGTACAAAGTTTGGATGTGTGACAGGGAGTGCATGAACCTGGGTGACAATACATCAGGGCATACAACCCCCTAGACTCAGCCAAGGCATCTGACAATATTCATCACTCAGACAACATTTACAAAGCACCCACTTAAGCATCCATGATACTATCATTGTAGGGGTCACTAAGTGGCCCATTGCTGGCACACATAAGCAACATAGATACATCCACCTCCAATAGCTGATCTGTCAGCAGCAATGCTCAACAGGGCACAGTTCTGGGTCCTCTACTGCTTGGAATCCATTCAACCACAATACATGCGACTACTGACTGATGGGATACAAGTGTTGGCTGATGCCTGGAAACTGTGAGATCTCATAGAGTCTCTGTGGTATGTCACTATCCTGCAAGAGGGTATTGCAAACACATGCCTGTTGACATTGTAATGGCCATAAACTCCATGCAACTATATATGTAGTATGTAGTTAGACCTATGTACCTGCTAAGTACCACATCAGTCGTAACATGATGTACATAGTCAGGGAGAACAAAGTGGGCACGCAGACCTGGCCACACAGGTTTACACCTAATGTGCCTCAGATCACTCTGCCATACCACTGTAGAGACAGATTGACCTGGCCACACAGGTTTACACCTAATGTGCCTCTGATCACCCTGTATCTGCAGTGGTATGGCAGGCATCATATGACATAGCTGATGCCACAGTCACCTGTAAGTGACATGCTCATAACCTCCAAGTACTCTTCCCTCAGCATAGCAATATCTGAGTGCAATGGCCATTTGGTGACGTACCTTTCCAAGCAGTACTGGCAGTTGCACACAACAGTATGGTCCCTTACAAGATCACTTCACGTCTCCAGTATGGGTTCAATGGGGATAGTCTGCAATGAGTGCCATTGTCACTTGTGGCATATAGACTACACAGAGGTGAACTATGCCTTGCATATGGGGCAATATGTGACCCTGCTTTACTGCATATGCAGCCTATCTGTAGGAGGCCTAGTAGATGGATAACCCACTATAAGGACATTAACCTCATATGCAACATTAGTACTACATGCTTGTGGGAGAGATTTGTCTAGCTGACTTAAACACACCCTTTAAACAGATCCCTGCCTAATGACACACTGAGCACCTCAGTGCACCTTACATGTCATCTGTATGAATGGCTGGGTGACCATCATCTCAACACAGGGCATCTGCCTGTGTCCATCATGGATTGGGGAAATATGTGCTGATCCTGTAACTATGGGTATAAAGATGTCTATGATTGAGAGGGCTGTATGGCCATTATGTCAGTAAAGTTCAAATGTCTTATGGCTCCATAACATAATGTAAAATGCTCTAATAGGCTCACATACAACCGTGGCTACATTGAGGCTAGCACCAATTCCAATTACTGCATACAGGACATGTCAAGGCACACATGTAGTACAAGTTGGCTGCATATAGATGAGAACACTTACCTATATAATGGTACACACTACAGATCACAGTATGTGATCCATGCTGCACACCTCATGTCTGCTAGTACTATCAGTTTAGGACATACTATGCTTGATGACATCAGCAGGCCTTGTTGTGGCCAGTCCAATGGGGGGGGGGGGCACATCAGGTGCTACAAATAAAATACTGCAAAATCCTACCTATTTCTATGTTACCAAGATGATCATATTTATGTCATCGGGATGCACATGTGCACCAGGTAGCCTGCAGTAAGATTAGAACCCCTACCTATATAGTTTTCCACACTGTAGATCACTGTATTTATTGCATGCACCACAGCTTAAATTCTGATACTACATTGTCAGCTGGTAGGCTTAGATGACATCATCAGGCCTTGTGAAGGAGGGCAGTGTGGAAGCCAGCAGCAAGTAAATAGCCCATGAGGGAATGTCAGTTGTTTTGCAGGGGAATATACAAACATGTGCACAGCAAGTAGCTTGCAGTGAGATATGAACCCCTACCTATCTAGTCTTAATCACTATACATCACAGTATTTAACACATGTGCCATGGCTTAAGTCTTGATGCTACACTGTCAGTTGGTAGTCTTAAGGTGGATGAAATCATCAGACCTTGTAGAAGGGGTTAGTGTGGAAGCAAGCATAGCACATGATGACATGGCAGTTGTTTTGCAAGGGTATGCAAACACACATACATTCACACATGCACACCAAGTAGCTTGCAGTGTGATTAGAACCCCTACCTATCCAGTCTTATGCATTACAGATCACAGTAGGTATCGCACATGCTATGGCTTATGTTCCAATACTACCCTGTCAGCTGGTAGTGTTAAGTTAGATGACATCATCAGACCTTGTAAAAGAGGTAGTGTGGAAGCCAGCAGCAAGTTACAGGGCCAAAAAGTGCATAACCATTGCAGATGGATAGCACATGAGGGAATGGCAGTTGTTTTGCAGGCTATACACACACACACACACACACACACACACACACACACACACACACACACACACACACACATCTAGTCTTATTCACTATATATCACAATAGTTACTGAATGTACCATAGGTTGAATCTGCTGTATATGTGATTGTACGCACAGTACTTGTACATTACACAAAATAGACTTGTGTTGAACAGCATCTGGTCTGCAGAGGGATATTGCTTCATACTGTTACCTGCATCTAGTATCCTAGCAGTTCAATAACTGTTATTATCTTAGCTATGTGTGGACATTTACCAGTATGGCCATATGTGGCTGCTTGCAGTTAGACGGGCAAACCTGTGGGCAAGAACAGTGTGCCCTGTCTATGCATGCGTGGATAATGTTATATAATACAACACCTGCTCACCTGCATCTCTCTACATGGTGACATCCAGCAGGCACAAGGGTCTGCAGGTACTTTGATTATGTATTGTTGCACCATTAGTTTGGATCATTTGAGCAAAATATGGATGTGTGTAGTGCAGATTTACTCTCCATTATTAGGGTATTTAAGACAATACAGGCATCCACACACATATTTCTGTAATTAACAGGGATGTATACATAAATGTAGCTGTGTGTGTGTGTCTGTGTGTGTGTGTGTGTGTGTGTGTGTGTGTGTGTGTGTGTGTGTGTGTGTGTGTGTGTGTGTGTGTGTGTGTGTATGATATGTATATGTGTTATGTCAATATATGGGGAGAGTCTATGTATCAATATGATATATATATATATATATATATATATATATATATATATATATATATTTGACACTACATTGCGATAGATATACTATGTATGTGAGAGAGAGAGATAGTGACAGATGAATATGTATACGTATATGTCTGTATGTATACACATATCTACATGTAACAGGTCAGTCTGATAGGGCAACATAAGTTTGCTCATTCTAACCAAGTGTTTGAGCATGCCCAGTGTGACTGTCAGTATTTATACAGTGACTCCAGGCCACACCTACCTGTACTTCAGTCTGGGATTTTGTGTATTATAGACTATACCTCTCTACTGTCCAAAGTTTCGCAAAATGTCCAGAGTTTTGGCTCGTCGTCTGTTCCTCATAACATTTGTGGTTTTCTGGAAAATCACTTGGATGAACTTAGGATTGAAGTCACTAAATAGTGACAAACATTTGAGTGTCTGACTTCAAATCCTTCCAAAAATTGTCTGTTGAAACAAACCCTCTGTTATTTTAGCAACTGTTTACATTTATGAAAGCAGCATTTAACATGTGCCCCTATTTGTGAGCCTTTGTCCCCCCATTTTGTTGTGCTTTGAACAGATTTCTTGCACTAAGAGGTTGAGAGGTATGTTACAGACACTGACATCTGTCCATGCTTCTGCAGTTCTGCACATCACTCAAAATGTCCACAGCATTCCCCAGCTGTCTGCTGTACTTAATATGTGACTGAAGTTCATAATGTTACACTACACACAAACTGATAGTCTGTGAAAATACCAACATAATAATACCTCACATGCAAAAGATGTGCCTACTTCCAGATTAGAAGCATCAACATCATCACCCATGCTAACCTCCCTAGTCCACTGGGCCACATAGGCTGCCAGTGTGTGATCAAGTTCTATGTTACAGCCCTGAGATTGCCTTGTCAGCTGATATAGCATTGCTGACTTACTGTTAAAGCAGTTATGTGGGAACACTGCTGTGTTGGGTGTGGGGGAATAACAGCACATGATCTGCTTAGATAGGCAGTAGTCCAAATAACATGTGGCCCCACTGTTTAACATCTCCCTTCCCTGATGTAGTGCATATTCCAACCATGAGACCTAGGGATTATTAGGGAACACATACTATTAGACTGGGTACCTGTAGTCCCATATGGATGTTACTTCTGTCCACATAGCATACTATACTTCCTTGTATAAATGCAGCAGATCTTTACATACACTACCATATTATAGTACTCCTTGCTAGTAGTGTGTAGGTTAGAGATTTACCTCATGAATGCAGCAGTTGACAGGACTGTAGTTCAGGGCTGACTATGTGTGATGCAAGCTGTGCGCAGCTAATACATGGATAGGTACAGGTTGTGTGGCTTGTCTGGGATCAACACATATACTATATATATGTGAGTCGGAGTAAGGTGTCAGTCTCTAGGGCCCTAGGTTGTCACTGAATGTGCTATGCATTGTCTCTTAGCCAAAGCCAGGGTGTACTGGGCACACATATGTCTGCATACAGCGACATTATCAGGGTGTTCCTCTTCTGAGTCCTCCTGTGACTGTGGTAATGTAGACACTGGTAGGGGGCTGTGTATTTCTTTCCCTTTGCTGATCCTGCTGGAGCTGTTTTCACAGGATCATATTGTGAAGCAAGGCACATACTGTGAACAAATGGGCACATTTGGCTGGACAGTAATGCAGGGCTCCACCAGATATATAGAGGCACCGGAACTGTGACTTCAGAAGCCCAAACACACACTCTATGATATTCCCATTTTGTGTGTGTGCCTCATTTTGACATTCTTCAGTGAGTATGTGTGCATTTCTGATGGGTGTTATCATCCACAGTTCCAGTACGTAGCCAGCATCCCCCAATAAATGGCCATGTGGGATGTCCTCCCTAGCAAACCTCTGCTACAGTGACGATGCATGCTAGATATGGGAGTCATGATAACTACTAGGGCTGTCAGCACACACATTCATAGTAATGCTCTGGGCATTGCACATGACCTGGCAGTTGATGGAGTGGTACCCCTTGTGATTGATGTAGATTCTGCCCTCCTCACTGGGTGGTGACTTGATGTATACATGAATTCCATCTATAGCACACAGTATCTTCTCTGGGTAGTGTGTTACATGGTAGAAGTATTGCATATTGCTGGATGTCACCTCAGAGGTGAGGAGAAAATAAATGTGCTCACTGGCATGTGGTAGCATGACACCCATGAACTTTTGGAATACCCTGGAAGCAGATGCCTGTGAGACCCCCCATCATGTCCCCAGGTCTTTGGGAAGTACCTGTAGCTAGTATACTAAGGGCCACACATACCATTGTTTCCACTGGGATGGGTTCCCTTCTGTTAGCTCTGGGTATGAGTTGAGGGAGGCAGAGCTCTGTGAGTTCTTGAAGTATGTCCCTGTCCACCCTGTAGTGCTCTTCAGTCTCCAGCTCCTGTAGCCCCTTGAAGGTTACCATGGGCCTGAAGACTTTTTTCATTCACTGTCTAGGCCTATTGTCAGCAGCAGCACTGACTTCATCATCTAGCACATACAGATGTAGCAGACCTGCAGCAGCTCCTAGCATTCACTTAGTTAAAATTCCCAAGTCTGTACACTAGTGATGCAGAATATGGGGGGAAAAATCAGATTCTAGGGTGTATGCATACTTTATAGTGCTCTGCTGTAGGTATTGACTGTATGATTGGCTACCTATGATGCATTCCACCTGCCTAGTATATCATTAACATCATATATTTATATATATATATATATATATATATATATATATATATATATATATATATATAGGTTAAGTTAAACAGAGGTCAAAACTAATTACTATGTTACTGGCTTTTAGACACAGTCATCACTGCGGTATGGCACACAAACCCTTGCCCCATAGGTAAACAAAGCTTAGCAGTCAGTGTACACACCCCCACAGACATCTACTCTCAGCATAGCGGCATGCCATGCAAACATGCTGAAATGTCCTCCCCTTAGCTAAACACAGCTTAGAAGTTAGTGCACCCACCCCATGCAATGATACACTCAGCACTGCAGCATGCCATGCAAACAGGCTGAAATAATGTTAGAAGTCATTGGACACAGACTCCTCTGATGTCACCTACCTCCTCTGTAAATAACAACATGGATCTCTGCCTATATGAAGGGGATATGCGGAAAGGATCTCCTCTTTGTTCTGTTCAGTAACTCCACCTCATTTGCATAGTGATCCATGCTCACAGCCTGGAAACTAAACTCTTCAAAGCCCTACCATGTTTGCAACAGCACCAATGCACCATTGCAGATACTCAATGCAGGGTCCTGTAATACATTTCTGTTACGTATTAATCTTGTTTTATCCATTTTTTTATTTTTCTTATACAGCATGTTTGCGCACTGCAGCGCACTGTTCAAACATTCCCAGATTATTAAAAAAATAATTAATTTAGTTTATTTCATTTAATTTGTCAGACATGCAGAGGATAGTTCCACTCATATCTGTATGTGGTATGCCATTTCTGTCCATCTATCTATAGTTTTACAGTCCCTTTTGTCTGTCTATATTCCTGTACATGCAATTTTTCCATGTACACTACAGACACTGACATGGGGTCTGCAGAGTTGCCTGTCTGCTTGCTGGATCACTCTAACTACCTCATTTGCATGAGATTCACCTGCTTAGTAGGTGATTTGCATGCCACAGAAGCTTCCATGTTGGCATGCTCATTCACAATGTTCAGCAGCGCTTACTGAATCTAAAAATGTTCGTTCCCATGTTAGCAGTATGTCACAATGCCTACATGGAAAAGAAAAACATGTAGGCTTTATTAAGATCCCCCTATCATGTTTCAATGTGCTTATGAGCTTATTTTGTTTCTCAGATTTTGCCAGTTGTTTAGGTTGCTCTTTTTAAATAGTGAAGACTCTTATTATTCAAGTAGGCTCAGCTGTCTGAAATGTGCAGCATAGCATGGTGCCAAATGTCACCAACACAACAGAATGAATAAGAAACATATTCATGCTCAATTTCAAGTTTATTTAAGGCCTTGTTTACCAAGCATCATTATACCCATGACTTCAAGCAGATGGAAACAAACAATAACATCAAGTGTAAAAAGCAACAAAAATATTGCAAATTATTTAAAAATACAATGAGATAAGAGCAGGATCATGGATAATTTTAGCTAAGTCATATGAGTAAATTGAGTAGAATTAACAGAATATGCTAACTTAAAAAGAAATGTTTTTAAGGACCTCTTAAAAACAGAGAGTCAGCACAACATGTAATCACCATTGTGACTAGAGGATCTAAAGATGAAAAGCTACCCAGCTAATGGCTCATGTTCCTGAGGTCTCCATCTGTGTCTTTGTAACCTATGACAGACCCAAATTGGAGGAATGAAGAGCTCTTGCCAGACAATATAGAAACAATATTCTCTTAAGGTGGTGGTGAGGGTGTCAGATGCAGAATGTATGGGCTAAGTAAACCAGAAGCCATGATTTATGATTATACTGTACATGTTTGTGAAAGTAGCAAAAATACCCCTAAACTGAATATTGTGCAGAATTTTGGAGCTGCTCCAGGTAATTAAGTTTATATTTTGAATGAACTGTGGGTCAGATAAGCACAGGTAAGATCCCTCATGGGATCCATTTATCCAGTCCTCCAGAAAGTATGATGGAGCACAGATCTGATACACAGAACTGCACTGGTTATTATTATTAAAAATTCATTTAAACCATCTATTATTGACAAAGGTGCAGACCAGGAGGGTAGATGGTGCTATTTCACGTGCCTAACCCCACTTCTTGATAAACCAGTTTTATTCCTGAACCTATATGGACCATGCTCAGGACAGCAGGGATTTATTTTAAAAGTATATAATGTAGTTTGTTTTTTCGGCTTTTTCCCGTTAAGGGGTCGCCACAGCGGAATTCCAGTCCACTAATGATTGGCAGTAGATTTTTATGAAACACTGAGGTGCCAGCTCAACTCCCAACTTTCAACAAAGGCACGCCCATTTATGCATGCATGTCCTTTGAATGCTACCCAACCACGGAGAGGACATGCAGACTCCACACAGAAGGCACTCCCAACCCACGCCGAGAATTGAACGGGAAAATCTCTTTCTGTGAGGTAACAACTCTACCGCCATACCACCGCTGCTACCCCTAAAAGTATATAATATGTTACTTAATTTCCCTAACCATCTTTACATCCTAGGGGGGGATTGGAACTCAGTAACTGACCCTAAAATGGACCGCTCAAATAAATTCAAAACATATAACTCACAAGCCTCCCTAGCTCTAATAGAGTTAATCTCTGACTTTGAGTTGGTCGACCCCGTTTCCTTTGATAGTCATACCAGGAACAACAACATCTATACATACTTTTCTAAGTGCCATAATTCTTGGTCTTGCATAAATTTCTTTTTAATGTCTAATATACTAACAGATTGGCAAATACAATTCTCAACTGAGCCAAGATTCTTTGCAGGCCATTCTAAAATTGCTTTAAGAATAAACTTTACACCTAACCCATCCCTAATTAATAGAGGTTTTAACTGGTCTCTTAACAGCAATGTCTTGCAAGACCCGACAGTTATTGAGGAGATTACCAATACTCTAAATGAATTCAAGTCTGACTCTCGTAACTTGGATAGCCCATATGACGTTCGATGGGTGGCATGTAAAACTGTTCTCAGAGATACATTCATCAAAAAATCCACTTACTCAAAGAAAAGAGGAAAGAGAAGGAGAACTGCCTAATGTCCAAGATTGACAATCTAGATGTTAAGCTTCAAGGAAATTACACCTTAACAATGGAAAATGAAATGATAAACAAAGAGAATTGTTTGAACTACACCAATCCAATTACTCCTTTCATGAATTAATATTTATAACTAAATATTCTGAATGGATTCAAACCCCCTCTAAAGCACTTGCCAGATTGATTGAAAACAAGCGCAAACCTCACAGAATTGCCCTTATTCACCATCAGGATACATTCTGTAAATCAGATACTCAAATTATCCATTTGTTCCACCAAGTGTTTTCTGATATTTATCCTAGCAGCAAGCTTCAAATCCCTTGTTCAGAGATGGAAATTTATCTTAACAACCTCACTTTTCCAAAACTAAATGAAAACCAGAAAGTTATCCTTTCATCTCCACTGACTATCCAAGAAATTACAAAGGCCATTGGCAACCTTAAACTAGGGAAAGCTCCAGGACCAGACTACTATTTCCCAGACTTCTATAAATCATTTAAAGACATCTTAGCTCCCATCCTACTTAAGCTTTATAATTGCATATCAAGTAATGGCATTGTAGACCTTTATATTAACCATTCAAAGACCATACTTCTTCTTCTTTCGGCTTTTTCCCGGTTAGGGGTCGCCACAGTGGATCACCTTGTCCGCACATTAATTGGCAGTGGAGTTTTACAGTGTCAAGTTGCCAGCCCGGTGCCCAACCTTCCACAGAAGGCACACTCACACGCACACCTAGGGCCAATTTAGGGTATCCAATCCACCTGCAGCATGTCTTTGGGATGTGGGAGGAAACTGGAGCACCCGGAGGAAACCCACGCGACCACAGGGAGGACATGCAGACTCCACACAGAAGGCACCCCAGCCAAGGATCGAACCGGAGAACTTCCTGCTGTGAGGCGGCAATGCTAACCACTGCACCACCATGGCCGCCCTATTCAAAGACCATACTAATCCCCAAAAATAGTGTTGATAAATCAAATCTTAATAACTACAGGCCAATCTCCCTCATGAATGTTGACATAAAAACATTATCTGCCATACTTGCTTAAAGGCTTAAAAAAGTTATTAATTCCCTAATCTCTGCAGAACAAGCAGTTTTCATGTCCAGCAGACACACCTGGGATAATACTGTAATGGTGGAAACCATGATTAGCCTTACAAAAAAGGATAGATACCCAATGTTCACAATGATACTAGATGCATGCAAAGCATTTGATAGGGTTAACTGGAATTTTCTGTTCACAGTGTTATCCTACTTCAACATTCCCCCCGAATTCATCAACATCATCAAAACTTTATATAATAGCTCTTTCACGTGCCTTTACATAAACAATCTTCACAACCGATAAAAATCTCAAACGGCACCAGACAAGGTGTCCCCTCTTCTTTTTAACTTATATTTAGAACCTTTCTTCCTATCCATATTACAAAATCATACCACTCAATCTCCAGAATTTTAAATACCAACACCAGCTTGATTGCCTTTGCAGATGACTAGAACCTATAATTTGAGCACCCCATGTCTGACACTAAGAAAATCATCACTTGCTTGAACGCCGTTGCTAATATCTCAGATTACCAAATAAATCAAAACAAATTATCAAACCTTCTCATTCAACAACTCTACCTGCCGCTCTACAGTAAAACTCCATAATGACTGCAATTACTCAGGTTTCTCTACATAATGCTATGTAACTTTGTGATTGTTGCTTTTTGTCTTGTAATGTAACTTGCTTCAATGATCCTTTCCCCCCAGGGATCCCCATTTCCCCATACTGTAATGAAATGGAAATTTTTGCTATACTTGTCAATATCTTTAGTTATCTTTTAATGTTTGTATTTCTATATGCTATGTAACTTGTGTTTTGAGGAGCTTTTCTCCCCGGGCCTCCACTAAAAATGGGCTTTTGAGCCCAGTGGACCTCCCCGGTAAACAAACTGGAAATAAATAAATAAATCCTATATTTTCCCAATAAATCCTTTAGCACATAGACAAACTTTCTTACCAGATTAATCTTTCCACATAGTATACTCCTTCAAATATTTAGGAGTCTCCTATGATTACTCTTCATCTTCCATTTTAAATTCCAATTTAACAAAATATGGACGAATATTTCACAAGACATGTCTAGATGGCAACAGATGAAACTCCCCATGTTAGCTGAAACTTCTATCATAAAAATGAATATCCTCCCAAAGCTTCTCTATCATCTCTATGCATCTCTTTCCTCCACTTCCAATGCCTTTTTCACTAGAATACATAAAGCTTTTGCGAAATTCATATGGCACCCCAAATCAGTAAAAGTATCTTATCAGACATATCCTTCCAAAAATTAAGGGAGGTCTTGCTATGCCTGATTTACAACTATATTATAGAATTATACACGCCAATAGAATAATTACAATTGCCAACCATCATCCAAACTCTGTAACTTGGACTCCCCTCTGGGTGAAAATGTGGCATAACCATGCCCTAAATAACAAATTTAACCCTAAAGCTCTCCCATTTTTAAGTCCAACAAAAGTAAAAAAAGTACTACCAAGAACCCACAAAACATGGAACCTGAACACACTCTGTTACACCAGATGACTTGAAGTCACGTACTGCAGTAGTTTAAGAATGTTCAGTAATCCAAATTATTTAATTAAGCGTTTAATTGCAGAATCCACTTTTCGTCAAGGAAACACCTCAACTTCTTCAGAACAAACAATCAGACATTATAGTCCAACCCATTTAAATACGATAAAACCAAGTCACATGTTTGAATAAATTAATTAAATACATTGACATTTAAAAATTATATACACTCATTACATAATTTATGTTATGAATCATTGTTATTAAAAAGGTACTCTAGATGTGTACAAGCACTTCTGGTAGCTACTATAAGACCATGTGCACATATGGGAAAATATTGTTAACAATGTGAATGTAATATATATATGTATATATATATATATATATATATATATATATATATATATATATATATATATATACACACACACACACATATATATATATATATATATATATATATATAAATATCTAGAGAAATGTTCCCTGAAAGGGAAAATGTCAGGGATGGCTAAAGGGGAGAGGCGGGATACAAGTTTCAATATAGCAACAGAAAACACAGAGGAAGATTGAAGAGTGCAAAGGGAGTTGTCCACCATAGAGTGGCTGCAAAACACAATGGAGTAGGTAGTACGGCGAAACTTGAATGTTAAATAATTTGAAACTTAGAAAGGACAGGTGAGATACAATAAAATAATGTGATGTTATCGACCTGTACCAGTACTGACAACATCAGAGTGTGAGCAGTGGACCTGTACTAAAATGTGTCATTAAAAACAGGAAAATGTAATACCTTCAGAGGAGTTAACCCATCAAGCTAATCTACTTGGCAGTATGTCTCAGTTCTGTATCAGTGGGAGCAACAGAAGGAATCAGAGCAAAAGCTGTCATAAAATGCAAATAGCAAGTGAATGCAGACTGATAGCAAGAAAAGTAATGCAAGCCTCAAGGGGTTTAAGTCTATACCCTTCTGAGTGATATTATCTGTACTGGTGCACTAACAAGGGGAGCCACAGAAGGAGTCAGAGTAGAAGGTGTCATAAAACACATGTATTAGGAGAATGTAATACATATGCAGACTGATGGTAAGAAAAGAACAACAGGCATCAAGGGATTTGAATCTATACATGTCTAATTGATAGTTTTTATACTAGTGCATCAGCAAGAGGAGCCACAGCAGAAAGTTTTCTAATACGCACATACCAGGGAAATGTAGCATATTTGCAGGTTACAAAACTTCCATTATCAAGCAATATTGTGGTTAGTGCCCCCAGTACAATGCACTGACACAGTATAAAGCAAATCATGAGTACATTGAGCCATCAGTGCAAGTAGACTCTAGGTCTTACCTTTTTTATTTGCATGTTGATGTACAGTGATCTTTATCATTTGTACAATGACAATAAGATCTCTGACACGTGACAAGGACTGGACTTTATTTTTGTCATAGGGTGATTGGCATTATGTCCAGTTGGTTAGATGTGCATCAACATTGCTCTCTGTAACCTGTCATGCAATGTATCAGCAAAATTTCAGTTTTTAAAAGCCCTTTTTTGTACTTGTGTGCATTGTGTTTATCTATTTTTGACCAGATTAAAGTTGGGAAATGGAGGTAAAGGACAGAGATGAAAAAAGAAAGCAACCAGAGGGTAGAAGACAAGGAGAGCAATTAAGGAATGAGCAGGATGGAGGTAGGATGCGTGCATACCATCTCAACTTCTTATCTCAGTAATCATGGAGAATTACAGCATTAACTGTCATTGCTTAATTAAATCAGTCCTCAATGGTTTGTCAGAAAATTACATTTTGATGATAAAGAATTAGAGTAAATTCTGCATACATTAGTCAAATATCTGTGAAGCTGAGAGGTATGCATGGGAGTATTTTTTGAATGAAAGGTGTCCTTATATTTTTTATTATTACTGTTTTAGAGAATGGAAAGTTGGGGAAGGAAGTCAGGGAAGTAAGAGGTTGGTAGGAAGGGGAGCTTATGAAGCAGGGAAAGTCATGCACAACTGACAGCTTTGGGATAACTTAATCAGGGAGGAGAAACACAATGGTGAAGGAGACATCAGGCAAACAGAGGGAAGACAATTGTGAGGGGAGAACTGTACAACATACAGTTGTGCCCATGGATATGAATGTGAGGGTAACCCCAGGTTGGGGCTAGGATTGGGTGTTCAAAGATACCTTCGACTCAATGAGAGTTTATTCATTACAACCCCCTTGGAAAAGTCACCACTGGGTCCTGACTCAGAAGGTGGAGTCAGTGCTATGCAGAGATGTGACTCAGTGGCTGACTGGTGCATGGTCTTCATTAGGCCAAAGCGGGGTATCCATCCTCCTGTCTATTATCTACCCAACAAGCTCTGCTAGCTTTTGACAGGTGACAAAAGTGTCCCCTTCACTTGCACTGATACCAGTGGGTACTACTGTCTCACCCTCTGGTGCAGGAGTACCTGACATAGCTAGTGCAGGTAGGGCAGGAGGTGTGGAGGGGACTGTTGCAATCTGGGCTCCAGATGTGCTGGGGGTATCTGGTGGTTGTGGTTGTGGAGCTACTACTGCCACCTGTGGGGCTGCAACATGGTTTGCTGATGGGAGAGGTGTATGTTGCTCTGCTGTTGTGTATAATAATAACAGAAATGGACAGAAGGAAAAAGTAAACCAAATAAATGATGAGAGGAAAAAAGATAGTGATGGGGAGCAATACAAACAGTATGAATACTACATTTTGAACTATTTTGATGCTGAAACAATAAAACATAGTAACCTTTTAATAGCAGGCATGACACAGGTATGCCATCTAACTCTTTGGCTGATTATAATATAACAAATATGGAGCTAAGCCAAAAGCCATCTTAAGATGCAGTCTTCCATAAAAGAATACTAATTGTAGGAGCTATTTCTCACAACAGCACATATGGGACTGCGGGCAATGATGGTATTTTAGTTTTACCAATAATAAAACTGTATATATACAAAATAAACATGTTAATCCCATTATAAATATGTCCAGTAGAGGTGATAGACAAGAGACAGATACTTTTAAATATTGTAATATGCCAGGTAAACTACTATTATTTATGGTATTACGTATATATATATATATATATATATATATATATATACTAGCTGTACCCAGCCATGTGTTGCTGTGGCTCAGTCTGGTTAAATGGAAAAGAAAGAAAAGAGAAAGTGCACGTTTCTAAAATGTTTAATTTCACAATGCTTGTGGGTATACAGTATTTTTTGTTGTTCCATTGTCTGTGCAGATATAGAGATCATCTGGCTTGCCGACTCTAGAACACGCAACATATAATTGTCCATGTGAGAAGCAATCCATGTGTAGATCTAAACTGCACAATTCTAAAGATTGGCCCTGAGCTTTGTTGATGGTGATTGCAAACACCAATCGAATTGGGAATTGCAATCTCTTAAATTGAAATGGCATATCTATTGGAATCATAGGAATGTGAGGAATGAGGACATCTTCACCTTTGAAAGGTCATGTTAAGATTGTTGCTTCTATGACATTGCTTATTAATTTTTTTACTGCAAGCCGCGTGCCGTTGCAAAGCTTTGGCTGGTTGATATTTCGCAACATGATAATTGGCACACCAATTTTCAATTGCAGTACGTGCGGTGGCATCCCTGGCAGATTGAGTGAATTCAAAAATTCTGTTGGGTAATTAACCACTTCATCTGCTTCCACAACAGTGTCGACGGACTTGCATGTGACTGCCTCACTTTGAATGTTAGACTGAATAAAATTGTTAAGTTTGTAGACATCTTTGTTCTTGTCCTTTCACTTTGAAAGTTGGCATGAATTGAGCTGTTACGATTTCTGCACCAAAGAACGTCATTTGGAAGCATGAGTTATATTTCCTGATGTTGGATAGGAAATGCTTTGATTCCACGGTATATCTGGCAAGCAAAGTTTTTAATGGCTCTGGTGGTTCTCCAAGTTGAGGCAGTTTAATTTTTCCGGCGGCGTAACACATTCCTTTTGTTTTTCCATTAAATTTCAGAGCCTTGCAATAAGGACACACTTCAGTCATAGTGCCGATGAGAACATGCTGGCTCAAACTATAATCATCATCTGGGTTGTACCGGAATGCAAGGCGATTGTAATCGCATGATTGCTGAGCACGGAGTCATGTTTGACGCTGATCTGATGTTTCTCGTTGACGTCTTTCAGCCACTGTCAGCCTCTCACGTTCATTCTGTTGAGAACGAAGCAGATCTGAAGCTGTAGAATGCGATCGCAATGCTTGCAACCATGCATCCTCAAGTCTGGCTGCACATCACTCTGCTGCTTCCTCGGCACATATTTGAGCCATTCTTTGTCTGTTTCACTCGTTCACTGATGCCCGTTCTTTCTTAGTTTGATTTGCAATTACTCGTTGCACTGCTTCCGCTCCGCGAGTAGGACGACCTAAGTTTGATCTTCTGCGAGGCATTTTTTGGATGAACTAAAGCAGATTGATTGCACTGAAAAAGAAGAAAGAAAGTTATACCAAAATAGGAACTGCCAAAAAAATAAAGAAAAATCTCACAGTTTATTATACAATAATTCTTTGGAGCATGTGAGAAATAAAACCCAAAGGGCACTAACAATCATTTTATCATAAGCATCTCTCTTAGACAATGGTAAGGTATTATAGGCACCATAAATGGCACAGTCAAGGCCATATTTGAAATATTAGTAAAGTCTGTTTATTATTTATTTATTTATTTATTTATTTATTTATTTATTTATTTATTTGTCTTTGTTGACCGGGAAAATTAAGACTTGGAAAATCCAATTTCAGCAGAGACCCAGGGAGAAAAGCTTTCCATTTAAGTTGTACATGATACACATTTATAGCTGCAGGGTAAAACATTTCTACATAATATTATTTTAAATGAATATTAAATATTTCTTACATAAACATAGTATTTTACACAAAAATATAAGAGAGAAATTAACATATATTGGGTAATTTTTGAATTGAAAAATGAATACAATAGTAGATAATGTATTTATAGCAAGATAGCTGCAGGGAAACTATCAAAACTGAGGTGTTTTTGAGATTAGCAATAATTTACAGACAGACAAGTAGTAATGTAGCTAAAAACTGATAATAAGAGAGATAAGGAGAAATTATGGAAGTGAGTAGAAAGATAAATAAATGGAGAAGGAACTATAGTTAGTGGTGTGGTATAACAGAAAGAGGAAGAAGAAGAATTTAGGAAATTAGTGCAGTATGAGGAGGAGTGATAAGGTAAACAAGACTGGAAAGCAAAGTGGCTGTAAGAGTTGAAGAAAAGTAATCTGAGTAAAGCTAGCCAGGTGAACAGGAAGAATACAGCCATCTTTGGCATAGGTGCTGTTTAAGCAAAGTTTTGAAACTATTTAAGTTTCGTATTTGTTTTAACTGTGTGCCCAGTGTTGACACATAATGGGAGTAGAGAGAGAGAGAGAGAGTCTACAGTAATATTGAATGTCTTACTGACACATAATAAGAGTTTATTGCTAGAGGTGATACATATCAGTAAAAATCCAACCCTAGGGTACAGTAGTAAGGTATAGCCCATAGTTTCTTCACAACAAGAAATGTTACAGTTCTTTTCTGCCTTAATCTTATATTTCTCTAAGCCTTTGACAGGCACATTTCTCAATGCCAGTCTCTGTAAGAAATCCCCAGTTTCATGAATTTTCTTAATTCTTATTTGATTTTCAGAAATTCCATGTAAATAAGAAGGAAGTAGCTCTTGCCAATGTTTCTATCACTGACAAATACCATGATGTTCTATGATTAGGAATGATGGTGAAATCAAGTGCCCTAATTTTACAATTCTGAATATATGGATATTTGATATAATTAATTGATTTTTTTAACACCTAAATAGACCCATATAGCAATAAATGTGTCCCACAAAATATTAAAAATATCGTCAATATCCTTGAGTGTAGCTTAGTTAAAGCCTAGTACAAATGTAAGGAAGTAAAAAAAAAAATCTGGTTAATTAACTCCTAACCGCCATCCCGTATAATGCAATAAAATATCTCTCTCTTAATAGGGCATAGTCCACCACCACAAATAACTGAAAAATGTCATTCTAACAAAATCTTTTCTCTACTAGCACAAAAGGGGAAAACTATATAAACATAACTAAGCTTCCCTTGTATAACAGTATTCAACATATGTACCTATTTTAGAGATAAAGAAAAACATTTCCTATTATTTGGCAAGGATTTAATACCGTACAGTTTATCCCACTTTTCATGAAAAGTATTTTTTTTTTCAAAATAAATTCACAAAATTGTAATTTATCAACTTGAAAAACATTATTTGTACATGGTATAACAATACTAAAACCCAGGCAGTTAAGTATATTAAATCATAAACATATAAGGTTCAACATATACTCAAGATAAGAAAATGCTCTATGTAACTTAGTTTCAGTAGAGACAACTATATTTAAATCATACACTTAAGAAAAACATATGGGAACAGGGACTCCTTATATTGCTGAGGAAGAACAAACAACACCATTAATACATTCCTGAAGTATAGCATTTATAGGAAGACTAATAAGCCAGTTTTAGAGGACATCCCTGTTGAATATCCCTAGCAATCCCAAATCTATTACAAAAAAAAAACAATAACTATATGTGTAGCACATGCATTCTCTGATATAGATTTTAATAATGATAAGAAATGTATTATCAATATTATAACTCTATAAAATACCATAAAACATATCATGAGCTAAACTGTCATCAGCTTTAGATACATCATATGCTAACAGCAATCTATGTATATGACTATTATAACCTCTGTTAAAAGCAAGAATAAATCTTTGATACATTTTCCTCAAATGCCATAAACCTCCTTATAAAAAGTTTTTGTAGACGGTATAATTTATAGTGCAAAATTTTACAAATAAAGTTTATAATCAGTGTTGTTGAGAATCAAGGGACTCCAGTTTGTGAATGTAGATATATCTCCAGTTTTGTAAATATATTTCAAAATACCATCACAAATATTCATATCAGTTACCCATTATTCAACCATTCGAATGGGGGTAAATACTGTTTTCTGAGATGACATGGAAGAATTAGAATAAAAATATATCTCATCATTACCAGGTGAGATAAACATTGAAACAGATTGTAAAATGACATTAAATTTATCAAAGGACATAGGTTTAACTAATGCCTCATTATCTTCTAAATAGAAACAAGGTTCTTACCACTGCTGACTTTCTGTCTTTGCTCAGAATACATACTAGTAATATAGGTCTCTATATTATTGATTATAGATTCTAAAAAAAGTAAGATGATTACCCTTTCAGTCTTTTAATGAATCCATAAAGGTAAGCATCAAATTTAACAAGTTTCCTTACAATCGGGGAAACAACAATTTTAGTGTCCTGATTATATCGCTTTGTTTATACAGCTAATCCTTCACCTTTTGTTTTATAATTAAATTTAACATTCTTTCCATTACAAGTGATACAATTGTATTAAGTTGAGAAAAGGTCATATTCTTTCAATGGGATATACCAGTCTAGTTTATAAGCTTTTGACATTTGTTTTTCTAGGAAGCGATAAAGCAATTTATATTTCATTTTCAAAGTTATCAGCCAATCTATTAAAGAATGACGAACACCCATTACAGTTAAATGATCGTGGCTTTGGGCTTCAGTGAGATCTTACAAATAGCCTGTCTTTTTGCACCAGCATGTCACCTCTATGCCTCCTCCAAAGAGATATGAGTAGTCAAAGACTGGTTACCTGCCCCCGATATTACTGGTGCCTGTACCACTAATTGAAGCCCACCTGCCTGGGTCCAAGTAAGGACATCATCCCTCTGCCCCAACAAAACTGACTTCTTCTGCAAGACATGTAGATTTTGGCATGTACAACAATGATTGCCAAATATTGGTGCTGTGTGCTGCAAGTCATTGAAATTCTAAAGCATTGCATGCTGTTGAGATCTATGAGTGCTATATGATGCTGAGGATCAAATCATGGCATTTAAAATATCATATAAGCTTATAATATTCTGAAATGCTAACACATATGGGGTAATTACCTTTGCATGGGAAATAGTGCAGCTGCCTGATACCAAGGAATGCCCACTTAATTTATGTCTCGCTAGTCGTGCTGTACCCCTTTTTAGGTCTGTATCCAATGTGTGCATGCCTATAATGTTCTTGGCATGTGTTAGTTGAAGCTGAAGACTTGCAAGGAAGACAGTATTGTGAACCTTTCTTTGGCAATCACTGCATACAAAGGACAATTCTTCTATTGTAATCCTTCTTGTGGACATCTTTTATGGACACTGATGGATATTTTCAACATAGGTTCATAGGTTCATAGGTAGGTGCTAGGCTATCGGCCCAAGGGCCTAGGTAAGCCTAGCCAGCAAGATACCATAGCTTACGCCACCCAAGAAAGTTATTTTCCTGTGCCACTGTCCAGCAGAGACACAGAAGTGATCCCCGGAGTGTATTTCCTATTTCCCATCCACTCATCAAGATTTTTCTTGAAGAGTGCTAATGAAGAACTTTGCTTGACATAGATGGGTAGCTTGTTCCAGAGTATAGGAAGTCTCTGGGACAAGAATCTATCCCTCCAGTGTGTCCTGTTTATTGTGGTGACAAGGTTTAGGTCCCTAGAGCATGTAGCTTGGAGGTATTGGGATTTCTTTAGGTGTAGCATGTCCAACAGCTCTGGGTTTGACATAGCTCTATATGTTAGGCAGAGATCACCTCAGAGTAGGCGATATGCTACAGAGTAAAGCTGGAGTTTTTTGAGGTGGTCAGTGTAGGGCATTTGTTTGAGGCCAGTAATACTCTTTATGAGGTACTTCTGTGGCCTTTCTAGCTGCTGCAGATGTCTTGTGAGGTACATTCCAAAAGGGGCATTATACTCTATAATGGGTCTAATGAGTGACGAGTAGAGCGGAACAATGACCTCTTTTTTCCTGGATGAGAACCCTTTTATGATGAGATCTGCCACGTAGAAGGACTTCCTAAGTACTGTGGTGATGTGACTATCAAAGGAGAGACTAATGTCCACCAGGGTCCCAAGGTCTCTTATCATGCATTCGGTGTTAAGCAGATTGCTGCCTATGTGGTAGTTCATGGGTACAGAGTTTTTACAAAAGGGGATGACAGTGCCCTTTTTGGCATTCAGCTTGAGGCCATGGCTCTGACACCAGGCATCTATCTCAGTGAGGCCCTTCTGTAGGATATCTACACCATTTGGGGACTTGACTATGGCTCCTAGTTTGCAGTCATCTGCAAACTTCATCAGCCAGAGGGCTTCTGTGTTAGCCAGTACTTCAGAGAAGTAGATACCAAACAGGAGAGGTTCCAGGATGGAACCCTGTGGCACTCCACTTGTCACTGCCTTGAGGTTAGATTTGGAGTCTGCAACTTTAACAGTATGGGTTCTGTCAGTGAACCAGTTGGCAACCCATCTTGTGACGTAGGGATTTATACCTAGTTTAGTGAGTTTAGCTATAATTCCAAAATGAGGGATGGTGTTGAAAGCCTTGGCGAGGTCAAGATAGGCTGTGTGAACCACCTTACCCTCATCCATGGCTTTGCTGACTGCCTCAAAGTAGTTGATCAGGTTCAGGAGGCATGATCTGCCTTTCACAAACCAGAACTGGGTGGGATCCAGAGTTTGGAGGTTACCAATGTCTTTGTTTATGAGTTCCATGATGATACATTCCATGGCCTTGCAGACCAGGCTCTTCAGGCTAATAGGTCGATAGTTCCCAGGATCACTTATCCATATGTTATCCATATGTATGTTGTATTCTTATAAAAAGCTAATTGTTATCCACAACTGAATACAATAGCATGCTGCACACCTACCTCATTTATGATTAGTTGCTTATGTCTACAAGAACACTGCGAGTTCACATAGACTATGTTTTCTTCCTCTCTATATACATACCACAATTATTTCTCTATCCCCCTCTTTCTTTCTCTCTCTGTCTCTATGAATACATATACATATATATATATATATATATATATATATATATATATATATATATATATATATATATATACACACACACACACATATATATATATATATATATATATATATATATATATATATATATATATATATATTTATAGTGTGTATGTATGTGTTTGTAACCATAATGCAATCCAAGCCAACAACCACTGCATTAGTGCCTTATATATAAAGTTGCATATACACAGGCATATCACAAGTGAAATCTGTTTCTTACATTAAACAGCTAAATATTCAATAGACATTACACTGCCTCTTTAATTAAACTGAACACTTGAAGTGCTACAGGACAAGACCCATCATAATTCTAAACTTTGAATTCTATTGTAAGAAAGAGGATTGATTTTAATTGTGGAGCCTGATGCATCTTGTCAACTAACCATATGAAAACCACACAAAAAAGTGCAAATATAATATAAATGACAGCCAGTATCCACAAAAACAAATTTAATAGTTCTCTAGCACATCAGCAAAGCCTTCAGGAGTACATAAAACACAAAAACAGCTCCATTATTTAAATACCCGCTGATATAAATCAATTAACCAATTAAAACAATAAATCAAATCAGCAGCTTCCAGTTGCACTTTAAATTGAGTCCTAAAGGAGACATAGTATTACATTTTAAAGTAAAAACACTCTCCTTATACAACAATCTTCTTTTATATAAAATATCTTAACAAAAACCCTTATGAATCAGTTCTAATACAGTAGCTTTCAAACCTTGTGGGTTTGAGTGATGAAATTACATACAATGTTTCATTATAGGACTGTCCACTTTTTTTATTCCTAATATTTCTAACATGTTCCTGCAGTCTATATTTAAATTTCCTTTTGCTTTCTCCTATATAAGTAAGACCACAGGAACACTGTAAAATGCAAATTATTCCTTCTGTATCACAGTTAAACAATTCAGATGGATAAAAAGTATGGCCATTAATACGTGCAAAAGTTCAAGTAATATTGCTACATATATTACAGTGGCTACAAGGGTAGGTACCTGTAGATGTAATACTAAGATAGACAGAATCTGAAACAGGCAAAACAAAACAATTATGGGCTAAGATATCTCTCAAATTTCTACCTTTTTTCTTTGCTATACCAAATAATGGAGAAACGATATGGGCCAAATATTTCTATTTAAACAAATATTTCCAATAATATTTCACCAATTTTATCAAAATAGAGCTAAATACTCCATAGGAAGAAACAAAATACTTTCATTCGTTTGTCATCCTTTATATTATCAAAATTAACAATATAACCATTGTCTTTTATAAAATACTCATTGTGCCTGGAGGAAGGTACACGTACACCATTAATAACTTTATTCACAGATACTTGTATTTTATCTTTATCACATCCTCCAGATGAAAACATCAAACACATCCTATTTATTTCTCTAATGAAATCCCTATCATTGTTACACAGTCTCCTCAATTTGAGACCCTCACTGTAAGGGAGAGAAGAAATAGTATGTGGTGGATGGCAGCTAGTACCAAACAAATATTTACCACCATCAAATGTCCTATGAATGGATGTGAGTAACTTATTATCATCATTAACAGATAATTGATATCTAAAAATTTTAATTTTCTACCCATCTACAAACCACTAAAGGAAAAATCAAATCAATTATTGTGTAGTCATTCAAAAAATAACTTTACTTCACTTAAACCACCTTTACATATAAATATAAGATTGTCAATGAATCTATAATATTTAATTACAAACTTTTAAAAACTCACCATGATATAAATGTTCTATTTCATATAAACCCATCATCAAGTTGGCATACATGTGGGCAAAGGATGCCCCCATGGCCGTACCTTGAAGTTAATGAAAAATAGAATTATTAAATGTGAAGTAGCTGTGCTATAAACAAAATTCTAGCAGTTCTAAAATATAATTACTCATGGGTGCATCTCCAATAAAATATTTTACTGCCTCAAGTCCAAATTTGTGTTTAATATTAGTATATAAACTGCATTTGTCAACTGTAATAAAATACACATCTTTTGACCATTCACACTCCAACAACTTATCCTAAAAATCCATACTTTCTCTTATATATGACGGTAATTTAACAACATAAGGTAGCAAAACTTTATGTAATAACAAGCCTATATTCATCAGAAAATACTTCTTGGCAGAAACTATAGGTCTGCCTGGGGGATTAGACACATCTTTATGGATTTTGGGTAAACAATAAAAAACTTCCAATTCACTATTCTTGCAGTTAAATTTTTTCTCCAAATCCATAATTGAAAAATATCTCAATCAAAACCCTTTCTGTAAAAGAATTTCAAACTCACTAACACCATTTTTATATTCATTAATATTACTCATCCTGTATGTATTCCGATCAGCCAAGTGTTTCATACACATAATAAAATATTGCTGAACACTCATGACCACAATGTTACCCCCTTTATCGGAAGGTTTGATGACAATATTTTTATTTTTAGCTAGCAATTGAACATCACACCATTTCTGAACAGTTTAATTATATATATAATGCCCTATTTATTACTCATAAAATTATTATATTCACATTCCACTGCATGATTCAGCAGCTCAGAAAAATGCTTAATGCCTTCATGTCTGTAAAATCACTTTTATATGGAATTTCTAAAGTATTAAAATGACTAAATCAGAATTACAAGTATGGAAGCTGACTTGAAAAGTGTTATCAAAATCCTTCAAAGGTACAGATTCACTATATTCGTCATTTTCATTAAAATGAAAACAATAAGCAAGATGCAATTTATGACACAATCTAAAACTTCACATTTAAGTTCATATAAATATGGTATAACAGTGGGAATAAATTTAAGTCCATAATTAAGTACTTTAGTCTGACAATCAGTTAAAGTGATCTCTGAAATATTAATTACATCTGAACTTAAAGTCAAATCAGTACCATTTAGATTTCTTAAATTGTCGCATGTTGTCCCTTGACTGTGCAACATCTGGTTGAATATGTCCCCTTTATGGTCATTTTGGGCTTCATCCCCATTTCTTGGCTCTGTCCGAAATTCTTTAACCAATTTAGATGGATTCTGGGTAGCAGGCAAAGCAGTAAAATGTTCACCATTACTGTCTAAGTTGACTGACACCCCAGATATGTCAGACGCAAAAGAAATACTTTTAGGTGAATTAAAGGATTTATTTAAGGTGGAACTATTACCTTGTGTATTTTTATGTTCCCTTTTGTGCCATTAAAAAGCACGTCCACCTTCATAGTGTCTGAGGTCTCGCAAGTTTAGAACTTTTATGCTCAATAAGTTCTTCTTCATATTTCTTTAATTTTTCATTAATCTCAGTCAATTGCGCATCCAAATTACTAGGAGATAGATGTTTAGACAGTTCATGGAACATGCAATTAAAATCTGCTTTAATTTTATATTGTTTAATAAGATCTCATTCCAGGAAAATAGTCACCCATTCCACCACACACCAGTGTGCAGCTGCCAAGCACCTTTTAGAGAAATTCTTTTCAGTATCATCAGTCATGTTAAATGGGGCAGAGGGAAATTTGAAAGCTCTACGTCTGCTGGGAGAAATATCCAAGTCCAAATACCTCTGTAGCCCCAAAATATTGAAATGGGTGGCTGTTTCTTTATATAATAAATGTTCTAACTTGTCAAGTAAAACAGTAAAACACCCAACTCACCAGATAAAGCGGAATGTGCATGTTCACCCACTTGAAGAAATGGATTTTCTTGTCGACCCTCCATTTTTGTTCAAACTTATCCATAAAAGTGAGGGAGTTAGCAGCACCATTGCTCCCATTACCATGTGCATTCGTACCTGCAGAAGGAGTGGCAGCAGACTCATCAATATGCACAATAAAATTATTCAAAGTACGTTGTTAGGAGTCAGTGAAATCTTCTTTGATCACTCTAGGAATATTAAAGGATAGATCACTGGCCATATGGATAAAATATAAAAAACACACAAAAAAGTGCAAATATAATAAACTACAGCCAGTATCCACTAAAACAGATTTAATAGTTCTCTAGTGCTTTGGCAAAGCCTTCAAGGAGTACATAAAACACAAAAACAACTCCCTTATTTAAATACACACAAAGATAAATCAATTAACCAATTAAAACAATTAAATCAAATCAGCAGCTTTCAGTTGGACTCTAAATTGAGTCCTAAAGGAGACATAGTATTAAATTTTGAAATAAAAACACACCCCTTGTACAGTTAATTTTGATAATATAAGGGATGACAAAAGAAAAATGTATTTTGTTTCTACCTATGGAGTATTTAGTCCTATTTTGATAAAACTGGTGAAATATTATTGGAAATATTTGTTTAAATACAAAGATGTGGCCCATATCCTTTCTCCATTATTGGCTATAGCATATAAAAAAGGTAGAAATTTGAGAGATATCTTAGTCCATAATTTTTTTGTTTTGCCTGTTTCAAATTCTGTCTGTCTTAGTATTACATCTACAGGTATCTACCCTTGTGGCCACTGCAATATATATAGCTATATTACTAGAACGTTTGCACATATTAATGGTCATGATTTTTATCCATCTGAATTGTTTAACTGTGATACAGATGGAATAATTTATGCTTTACAGTGTTTTCCTGTGGTCTTACTTATATAGGAGAAAGCAAAAGGAAATTTATATATAGACTGCAGGAACATATGATTCTTAAGGGTTTTTGTTCAGATATTGTACATAAAAGAAGATTGTTCTATAAAGAGAATGCTTTTATTTTAAAATTTAATACTATGTCTCCTTTAGGACTCAATTTAGAGTGCAACTGGAAGGTGCTGATTTGATTTAATTGTATTAATTGGTTAATTGGTTAATTGATTTATATTAGTGGATATTTAAATAAGGGGGGTGTTTTTGTGTTTTATGTACTCCTGTACTCCTTGAAGGCTTTGCCGAAGTGCTAGAGAGCTATTAAATCTGTTTTTGTGGATACTGGTTATTGCCAACTAACCATACCTGAATAATGACGTAGGAAGTGAGTGGCAGACATACCTTGCACCACCCTGCCCCCATCACTAGTAGTTTTGTCATCTATAATAGGAAGAATCTTTACTAAAGCCAGCAGATTATGAGATCTGCAAATTATCTTGCAATAAACATGAGCCAAAGTGATGTACATCGAACATACGGGAGCAGCAGCAGTGGAATGTACACCTCATTAGTTAGTGAAAGAGAAAGAATAAAATGGATAAGGAGAGCATATTCGTCATCTTAAATCCCGAGACCATAACAAAAGAATGAGTCACCACAGGAAGTTTTGAATTCATAATTTCTGGGAAAGGGAGAGTTATCAGGACATGATCACCACACAGGCCATTGTCTTGTAATAGTGAAATACTGTTGTCAGTGTGTTGGCACTTTGCTCTACTAGATATCATTGCTGAACCAGTCATTAGTTCTTTACTTTTGGTTTTCGGATGGTATACTTTGTCTTGAGTCTGAAAATTTTTCATGTAGCTACATCTCATAACCTTAATCCTAGACTGCATGGATGTTTCTTAGTGGTAATGCAAAGAGAAAAAAATCCCATTTCTGTCGATAATTAGGTATAAAACATATATACATGTTTTTAAGAGTTTGGTTAAACCTATTAATTAATTGGTATCACCATCAAGGATGGTAGCAGACATACAAAGTACCTTAATTTCTAATAATTCAGAGTGACGTTGTGCTTCATATGTCAAATATGTTACTTGACTGCATATAATTCAACTGAGTATGCCAATCAAGCTTAACATTTTTCAAAATTTTAATGTAACATTTCTATCAGTGCCTGCTCATACTGATAATATACTGTGCCAAATTTCAGAGTGTCAGGAACCAATATCTATTAATCCAGTTATCTCCTCACTTTCCACACTGATTCTTAATTTTATCTGCTCACTTTCCACACTGATTCCTTACTTTTTATCTGCTCACTTTCCACACTGATTCTTACTTTAAATAGTGGCTGTACTTTCATAATAAAGCCAGTTTGAGATCATTTTTCTTACTGCTGTTAAGTATATGCCCCCATATCCTCAGAAAATCAAGAAGTGCACTTGAGTGTATTTAAAATAAACTGATAAACCCCACCCCAAGATTATAGTATTGGTTCTATAATATCCATTCCTGCTTGTTTAAATGGAACTTGCTTATGCAGGATTGTTAACAACTCATCTTTAAACTGAAGTAAACTGACTAATGAGGTTTGGAACAGACCAATTTGTCCTGGGACATCTTCACGTGGGTCTAGATATAGGGTAGCAGGAATTAAGGGGATGGGAGGAGGATAGGGGTAAATAGGAATGAGGGATGATTGGGAGGAAGTGAGGTAGGGGTAGGGAGGAGCTTAAAGTCTTTTAGGCAAGTGTAACTGGAGAAGGAGTCACATTTTGTTGTGAACTTGTTGTGTCAACTCTTACAACCAAGATGACCTATAGGTGTTTTGGAAAGCAAGTAGGCCTGGGAGCTTAATGATGCCTGGTGGTTCAGGATGAGTGAAATTTTTTTTTCTATACCTGTCCAGATTCACTTGGATAGGTCATCTGTTTTACTGGCATTTTGGGGTTTGGCATGACCATGAGGGTATGGAGGATTGATTTTGGGGACTTAATTAAAAAAAATATTCTGGGGCACAGTGTCTTTGTGACTAAATAGGGTGGTGGTGAGTTGGTTTTGGCAGTGCCTCATGTGGGTATAGTCTGAGGTTTAGTTGCTTGTAGCTCATTACCTCATGGTACGACCACTTGACAACAGTTTTCATACAGTCTTGCATTGTGAGAGAATGACCGAATGCATTGGCTGGCAGGGGGGTTGGATGATGAGTTGTGGTTTCATCCAGGGTAAGGTAGAGGGAGGTGAGTGAGGTAGTAGCTTTATTTATGGGAAATTTACACAGAATTAATCACTACATTTGTTTTAACTATGGGTTTTGGAAAAAGAGACAGACCTTCATAAAGGTAAGTAAAACGTTGGTTAAGTTATCAGACTTTGCAAGAAAAGGAGTTTCTGACCTGCAGCGTGTGCAGATGGTGCCTTCTAGTTGTATTTCCTCACTCTTCAGGGGAGCTTTTTCATGGGCTTTGTGGTGCCCAGGAGTGTGGACCATTTGCCATAATCCTTGTGATGGAACTGGCGGTTTGGGGGGCGTGGTTGGCACTGGAGCATGCTTACTGTTGTCCGGAGTGGCAAGAGAGAGGTAGGCTTTGTCAAGAGAGACTGTTGGCTACATTAAAATAAGTCAATTTATGGTACCAAATCCTTAAGGAGGCACAGAGCAGGACCAATCTGCACCGATGAAACAGTGACTTCACTTCTTAGTTACTCACAACAAAAAGGTATGATAACTGCTTCTTGAGGTTTAAGAGATGCTGTTAAGTGAATGAAGGATTTTACAGCTATTACTTCAATGTGCTTGTGTCACATCAAGATTACTTTAGTAGTTAAGGACATACATTTTCAAATGAAATTTTGGGGGGGCTTGTGCTGCCTTTTAGGGGATGTATTTCCGTGGCTTTGCATGAGGAAGTGAAGTTGTTTCCAAGTCTGCAACAGTGTACAGTGATTAGGCAATTGGCTAGACTTAAAATGGCTCACAAGGGCAGTTAGCTTAGTACTAATCTATGAACCTATGAGAGGTGGTAATTTTTGCCTATGGAGGCAGGAGAAGTTAGGCAACATTTGATTTTCTTCAGAATAGTAAGCTTTGCTAAGGATCTGTTATGAACAAAGCTCCATTCCCTGTAGGCATTCCTTAGGTGTGTTTTTCCCCTTAGTGGTACAGGTTCTGTTGTTTGCCAAGCTTCTCATTTTAGGTTGGTTGTGTTGGGTGCTACATTTGGCAGGGGCTTTCGTTGGTTTTATGTTGTTACAGTCTGGTACAGTCAAAGCAGGGCGTAGTGTTGGGTTGCATCTCCTATCACTCAACTGTTCAACTTTTGCAGAATGTCCAGATCATTGCTCATAAATTTGGGGTTGTTCTCATACATTTGTGTTTTCTGGGAATCTGTGACTCTGTGGGATGATGGCAGGACTGATGTTACTAGATGCTTTACAATAACATTATTTGAGACAGTGAGAGCTTATGTCTAGGGCACAAGATTAACGGTCACTCTCTTAGTATGAGTGGAGTGGTTCTAACCAGTAAGGGGGGGTTACTTTCACAACTATTTCTGTTTCAGATTTCACATCCTTCAGAAATGCACATTAACACAAATTTAATTCTGGCCACTTCTAAGTTTTGATGAGCAATATTTGGGTGGATTACAGTTATTACTGGATTTTTCGTGGGCTGTGGGGCACCCATGCTCAGCGGGTCATGCGCATTCCTTTGGGGGGCATTATAGGTGATGTTGCATATGCACCAGTTCTTTGTCTATATTTGTATATATTAAAAAAAATATATATATATATATATAATATATATATATATATATATATATATATATATAATATATATAAAGTAAATACATACATAATAAGCAGGCAGGGATAGAAAGCAGGTATGCCTTTTGGAAATATCTCATAGGTGCATGTATGAATATTACAAGCATGCAGTTCAGCTGTGTAGTTTGGCGCAGGGCAATTTTACAGTAATAATTTTGCTGTTTTGGCATCCAACAGAGGATAAAGTCACTAAAGGATGACAGTCATTCGAGTTTGTGTTTTTTTTTTTTTTTTTGGGGGGGGGGGTTCACTGGCTGTTGACCAGTTGGAGTGCAGACCAGGAAGAAAAATACATTTTCTTTGCTTGTGATGTTGTCTTTGGGCTTTGTTGTTGGGAGATTGGGGTCTCGAGTTGTTCCTGGATGTTTTGGTGTGAAGGTTTTTTTACTCGCGTGGTCGCTGACTGGGATGGGAGCGTCATCCCCATTTCACTTGTGGTGTGGTTTGGTTTTCAATTTGCTTGGGTTATTTCAGTCCTGAAGGATAAGGTTCCCTGTTATGCTGTCACAGACGCAGGTTGTCAAATGCATCTTTGTCGAGCAGTAAAGCAGGAAAAGGCAAAATAACGAAGCGGCTGTTCACCGAATTCTTTCCCTGGGAAAAAATTAATTTGGCCACTTTTGCTACTTTACCTTTTCGGCACTGTAGTGCGATCTCAGAGTTGGTATATTTATGTAGGGGTGTGTGAGGCACAGCCCTCCACGTCGGAGATGTGTGGGGGAAAAGCCCCCACTCACATTAAGTACTGATTTACCGTTTTTTTTTTTGTTTGTTTGTTTTGGAATAGCAATTGTTTTCCATTGGAAAATAATCACTGTTCTGAAGTTTCGACGTTGTAAGCTTTCGCTTACATGGGGTCGATTATCTGTCGTTCACTCTTTTGAGCATGCAATATGATAATATAGATCCAAGGTAACTGAAATGAGCTGGTTCGAGCATCGTGGCATGAACTGAGCAGTAGTATTAGTGATGTTACCCTATCAGATGAATTGAGCTGGTGTCCCCCATTTACTGGTACAATTGTCCTTTTTCCTATAGGAGAACTGCACCCACAGACTCAAAAAAAATGTTTATTTCATCATGGTCTGGTGTTTTCTACATTTTTACACCACTCTGGATCTATTTGCTGGTTTTAAATAGCTTATAGGCAATTTCTGAGTCTGACTACATGGGGTCTGGCATCTTAAAGTGATTCTGAATGTTTAGTCTGGCTCTAGGTACCCCCAACATGCAGTGTTTGATGGTAAAGTTACATCATGCAGTCTTCTTTCTTCCTAAAGCTCCTGTCATGACATTGGTTACAAGCATAGAGTTGTTACCTACTGTGATTGACAGCTCATGGCAAGAGACTTGACTCATGTACTGTTTCTTTGTTCTAGCCTTCACTTTTGCATGGGTAGGGGAAGGATCAGTGAGCTGTGACAGAACATGTGGTTGTGATGTCAGTGGGGTGAGCATGGTTGGCAGGATGGTACTTCAACTACTAAATATTGTAAAGGTGATAATACAATTGATACTGGCTGGTTAGGGTTATAGGATGCTTTGCAATTGTCCTTGAGTTCAGGGATGTCTCTGATTAGGTCAGCCAATTAAGGGCAAATCACTCACATTTGCAATGAGAGTTTTGGCTTCAGGCTTCACTTAATTGATGTTTTCTGGGGCATTAGTTGCAAATCATTTAGGTTTGGAATTTGAAGTAGCATACACTTGGGTTTCCATCTTCACACAATCAGGGAGTTTCTTAATAGTGTTGGTTGCACTTTTTTCAGGTTGGTAGTCTTTTGAGTGGTGTTCTTTACCTGGATTAAAAAGTTTGTCACATTGGGGGGATAGGGCAGATTTTGTTGCATACACATAAGGCATAAGGTTTGAAGCTCAGCTTCGTTCACGTCACAAAATGCAAGTTACTTCATTTGTTTTCTTTTGCAGATTGCGAGGTATGGAAATGGAGCAGGCTTCGGTTGGTGACCTGAAGGAAAGGGGTTTGAAAGGTAATCGAGGCTATGTCAATGGATGCCCCAGTTGTTCGGGTAGTGCACAAAGTTCACAGAAGTGGGAGCACAGAATGAATCATGGTCAGTCACCTGACAGAAATGGAATTGACAGGTAATGGATTATGCTTGCTTGGATGTTGTGATGGTTGGAATGGTGCACAGTGAGGTTGCAGGCAATCTGGTCATGTGGACCATCAAATTTGGAGTAGTTTGAGGTGGTGGAGGTGTAAGTTGAAGAGGAGGTAGGTTGGGGCATGGTAATGCTGGGCTGGAGATTGTTTATGAGGATCGTGGGGTTTTCCATAGGTGGGGTGGAGCACAACAACCATAGGGTTATAGAAGGCAATGATGTTAATGGTTCTAGGGCACTGGTGAGCTAGCCAAGCTCAGTTGTCTCCACATGCTGCTCCAGTTGTCTTTCAGGAAGAACATGGGTGGGATCTCTAGGGTGACTTTACAGTACCCATCCAGTTGTTTTGATAAAGGGCTAAGGAGGTGTTTGATATGAAGTGGGAGTTGTTTCTAATGTGGTATTTTCAGGGAGATAAACGTTTTAAACAAGTTTCATTCATGTTATTTGTCAGGTAAGGTTTTAGTGACTAGTGCATGTACCATTTGATTTCTGACTTGGGGTGGTAGATGAGCAGTACAGGTATGTCCTTTATGGGTAGATAAGGTTTTGCTGGAGCATGATGGGTATGTGGGTGTTTTTGAGGACAGGGGTGCAACTAGTTATTTGATAAGCAGAAGTCAGCAGGTTTATGCTAGGCATTGTTTGGGATTCCTCGCAGATGTAGGACAATTTTACTTACCAGATATGAAGGTACCAAAGGGAAGCCAGGGTCAAGCCACTGATTAAGGATGTTCTCAGCTGTGTGGGTCACTTAAATTGCATGTCGGTCAATTTATTTAGGTTGCTGTGGGTAGGGGTTAATAAGTTGGTGCAGGTAACTATTGTGCTGTATTTAGGTAATTTAAGGGTATGGCACTTGGTGCAGAATGCTAGGGATGGTCAGAGAGGTTTTAACTTTGTTTATGAATGTTGTGGGAGGTGTTGAGTTTACAGGCCTAATTTGGGGGATGGTTTGTGGATTGTTAGCCAATAGGATGGAAGGATAATGGGGGTGTTGGATATTAAGTGTTTTAATTTGGAATAGGTTTAGGGGAGTTGTTGGGGATTAGGGTTCATATCACAGTTGTAATGGTTACGTTGTTGTGGTGTGTCACGTTGCATTAAGGTTTACAGCTTGATGCAGGAGTTGGGGCTCATCTTATAAGGGATGCATATGGTAGGGCATAGCTACATTGGTTAAATGTGTTTTACAGTTGTCGGTCAGAAGAAGTTCAGAGGCAAAGTGTTATTTGTCAAGAGTGGAAGAAAGGTGATGCAATTCATTTGGTATAGGAGGATGATGCTGCAAGTACAGCAGTTGCATGAGTGGCAGGGTTAGCTGAACTTACTAAATTCTAGTTCATTTCATATTCTTTGGGTGAAAAGGCAAGCTAGCATGCAGCTTGGCTTGCCTTGTTTTGATGGTTTCAGGTTTGGTATTTTGGTGGCCTGACTTGGGTTTACTGTTGGTGGTGCATTTGGGATTGTACTAATAAAGGCCATAATGGTGATTTGTGTCTTATTGGTTATAATGGGTTTTGGTGTGTTGGCAAGATTGTTATTAAATGAATTTGTGAAAAGAGATCTCATGTGGTTATTATATTAATTTGGTAGTTAAATGGGGCTGCAATCTGATGTGAGGGTATGCATCTGATTTTGCATGGTTTCAAGTGAAGAGATCTCATTTTAGTTATTATGTTCATTGGATGGTAAAAGAGGGTTGCAATGTGGCATGATGGTATGCAAATGCCACTGCGTGGTTTTCAGTGGCAGAGGGCTTAGTGTTTGGTAGTCCAGTTGACTGGTAATGCCCTTGGAATCATTGCAAGGTTTCCATTGGTCATTAGGTAAAGATTATTTAGCTCATGAGCAGTGGCTATGTTGGGTTATGAGGTTATGGTTTGCTACGTTAGCATAGGAGAGGGATCAGTGGTTGCTTTCAGCTGTTTAGGCAACTGGCTGTTTTTGTTAGTTATGTGATAGGGTTTTAGGAGGTGATGACTTGGATCCAACTTGGTTAGAGATGATAGGATACACCAAATGATGTTTGGCCTAATGCATTATGGTTATTAGTTTGCTGGAAGTTTGGTCAGTATGAGGGGGAACAGCCTGGTCAGGCTGGTGAGCAGAAAAGAGGGGCAGGCTTCCCTCTTCTGTTCCCCCTCTGGTGTTGGACGTTCAATTCAATAAGTTGGGAAAGGAAAGTGAGCAGTTGTGCTGCTGGATTATTAATAAGCAAGCGGATGTAAGCTGCTTATTTGGTTGGAGGTGTAATTCAATAAATGGTAACTGAAGTAAGTGGTGGTACGCTACTTGATAAGTAAGCAAGTGGAGGTATGGACGCCACTTACTGATCAGGATGAGCGGGATCACACTGGCCTATATTAATGTTACATGGATGTTATCTTCACCTATATCATGTCTGGCTGAAATTAATAAATATTGGTTAACAATCATGTTTATGGAAGTTTAATAAAGGTCGTCAAATGTCATTCGGTGTGATGTGTTTATTGAAGGGGACAGGGACAAATAGTGCACAGATGAATTTACTGTTTCATACTATAGCTCATTAAAGAGAATAACAATTAATATTATGTGATATTATATTATATTATATTATATTATATTATATGTTATTACATTAGCATACATTTAGTTTATTCTTCTTGACAGAAAATATTTGCTCAGGTAATTCATGGATTGCCTCTCTTAATATTGTTTTGGGACTGCTAAAACCAAAAATTAATTTTTAGTGGTAGGATTGGTCCATTTTTAATAGCCTAACCTATTAATGTCAGCACTAAATGAAAATGTTTACTTAAGGTAGGACTCTGAGTTTAAACTTTCATAAGTAGATGATAATTTCTTAAATGTTTCTTTTTTATCAGTGATTGATTCTATATCAACCAGAAGTAGTTATAATCAATATGGACATGCCTATTTTCCTATTACCATATTACAAAGTACCCTTTTATTAACATTTCACTCTTGTCACAAGTTATAACTTACAGTCTCTGCAAACACTTTATCGTCAGGGCACAATTTACTGACATATTGTTTTCAGCTGTGGAGCCAATACTCCGCTGAATTATAGAGCATTAGCAACTGATATCTATTAATGCTGTTACCTGCTCTCTTTTCTGACTGATCCTTATCTTAAATAGCAGCTGTACTTTCATAATAAAGTCAGTTTCTGATCATCTTTTTTTCTTGCAACTCCTAAATATCTGCCCTCATTCACCAAAGTGGTATCACTGTTTAGAAGGCAAACAACAACAGATTTCTTTTTACCCACAATTCTATATGACTGATGTTTGCTTGTATATTTCAAGCACACTGGGACGGACAAAATATTAGGATAAGAACCTGATTTCTTGATCAGAAAAAAATATATATATCCACCAGCATATGGGGCATTGTTCCAGATTATTGGTCTTTCCATAACCACACTGCAATATGTTGTAGGGTAAAACAGTGGATATTGTAACATTATCAAAAGCTTTGTTACCTGTTCAGTTTGTTTTTTTCTCTGGATGGATTCAATTCTAATACAACTCTTTTTATTTGTGCAAAAGTCTCTCTCTTGATATATTTCCAGGCAGAACTAAAATCTCCTAATGTGATGTCTATATGTCTCCAGCAGAGCCATGGCAAGAGCTTGGAAAGTGTGCAAGTAGTGGGAAGGTGTAAATTGTACTTTAGTGTAAGCACTAATTGGTTCTAAATATGTCCGTGTTGTATTGCTCCATCTAACAGTAAAAGCATTTAAGCAGGCATGATTGCCAATCTTAAAAGTGGCTACTTAGATGACATGGACATTCAGAATGGTTTATGAAGCGCATCATGGAGCTACTTACAGTTTAGCAAATCTCCTTTCTTTAATTTTTCAACTGAAGCTATAGAAAGGAACTTTGCCAGAGGTTCATATAATATTTTTTTCTCTGTCCAACATGCATCAAGGGCTGGAAGTTTGAGAATAATTCTGATTTTCAAATTGATTTGAAGACTTTTTTACATTAGTCCTCGAAGAGTCTGCAATGGCCAGCAAATTAGGAATTCCTGACGGTGCTAGACAGGCCAGTCACAAGCTATGCTTTCAGCTATAATCTTACACATAACACATAAAATGTATAGCTTGTTTATCTACATCATATATGAATGCTGTATGTATGCACAATCTACAGCATTTATGAATGCTGTATGTATGCACAAGCTATTATTCTATTTTATTATTTTCTTCTGAGAGTATAGGAACTAGACAAATATCTCACTGCAAGTGGAGCCCATGACAAAATGTAGCCACTCCTTTAAAAAGATATAAGAAATACTTTGAGGTAATCTGATCCAGGAAATTTGAATAATCTGATAAATATTTAGTACTTAAAATTGTGACAGCATAAATTTGAAAATCAAGTGCTACGACTACCTGTAAAGTTTGGAATGCTTTAGTCTAGATTTTCTTCTGTCATTCTCCCTCCACTTCTAAGAAGTAAATGCACAGTAAGGCAAAACTACAATGTTACTCGTTAGAGAGATCCATACATCTTACTGTACAGAAAATGCAGTTTGATGCAACACCTTTAGCTATAACTTTTGAGGTGAATTAGAGCAATATTTAAAAACTGTCCTTGACTTTAATCCTCTGCCCCTCCCACCATTATTTTTGAATTTGTCCAGAATTCTTAAACAACTAAGTTGACAGGTATGTAGGTGTCTGTTTGACAAAGCTAAGTACTTTACTTTGACTTTCACAATTCTTTTCTTTTTTTCATGTAACTGGTAGATCGTGGAAAAATTAATGCTCAATGCACTGAAAAGAATTATGATCAGGTCACCGATCACAACCTTTTATTGTGTTTTCTTGACAATGATGCCTAAATTCACCTCTTGAACTTTGATCTTGAGGTGAATATCTTGGCATCCATGTGTCAAACACATAATAATCTGGTTATAATCAGTGACCCAGTCATAGTCCTCTATGTTAACATAAACGTAAAATGTCCTATTGCCTTTGGAGCTAGGAGTGCAGTCAAAGCATAATACATAGCTGTATATCCTAGTATAGTTCTGAAGAAATTTTGGACTATGATAAGCCATCATTTTATTTATTTACTTATTGTATTTATTTACATTTTTTCTGCATTGCTTTGTACCCACTCGAATACTCCGACATTCCAAAATTAATTTAAAACGAACAATAAAGCAGGTTGTCACCTGAAAACTGATACATTATTAGATGTTTTTGTGGCTGATATATATAAAACTGCTTAAACAAAGACTGAAGTTATTAGGAAATATAAGGAGTCATGCAATGAGAATTATCTTTCATTCTATTAATAAGCAACTGCAAAGCTAATTGTTATTAATCTATTTTCATTTTCTTTCTCAGCCTTGATTTTATGTGATTTTAAAAACTGTTGCCCTTTCCTATTTATACCAAGTATAACATATTTGGTTAATGAATTAACACATTAAAATAGGAAGTCATACATTAAAACATAGTAATATTGGCAAATATCTCCCCTTATTGTTGTAAAAAGATTATCCTGGGGATTCAGAAATGCCACATCTGCTGTGTCAGTCAAGCCAGCACTATTTACGCTATGTGGGCGATAAGCCTCACTGCTTATTACCTATGCATGTGGCCAGGGCAATCTGCATGACAAGCAGCTCCTGTTTGTGGCCACAGCACAGATCCATGGCCAAATGATGTTAGAGCATCTCACAGCTAGATTAGTATGAGCAGCTGAGGTAAACATTGAATGTGCACAAGCACCTATTGTAGTCATTAGGAGTTCATTAGCTCAGATGGGAAAAAGTTGCTGACAATGTTAATATAATGTACAGCAATATATATATATATATATATATATCTATATATATATATATCTATATATATATATATATATATATATATATATATATATATATACAGAGAAATGCTTTATGAAAGGGAAAATGTTATGAATGGCTATGTATAAAGTAGGGCTTTCATTATAGAAACAAAAACCATTAAGGTGGACAGATGATTGCAAAGAGAGCTGCCCACCACAGAAGAACTGAAAAATACAAGCTTGAAGGTGATATGACTAAAATTAAATGTAGACTAATGTGAAATCTAAAAAGATAAGGTGGGATATATAGTAAAGCAACATGATGATGTATCGACCTGCACCAGACCTGACAACATCAGAATGGGAGCAAACAGGACCTGTACTAAAATGAAAATGTGATTGGAAAATTGAAATATGATGCCTTCAGGGGAGCTGGCCAGTCAGATCAGCCACATGCAAGTATATCCCCAGTTCACCAGCAAGGGAAGCCACAGAAGTGGTCAGGCTAAAGGGTGTCATAAAACATAAATATCAGGAAAATTTAGCACACTGGCAGACTAATAGCAGAAAGGAAAGATAAACCGCAAGGGAGTGGAACCCATGTTTTTCCTAGTCATGTTATCTATACCAGCGCATTATCAAGGACAGTCATAAAACACACACCAGGGAAGCGTAATGCATTTGCAGACTGTAAACTGAACAGTGTCATCATCATAGGTTAGCACTAGGCTAACTACCCATGTGGGCTATTTTAAGCCTTGCCAGTTACCCCCTGTGAGAATCAAACCCTGCACTTTGTGTTTGTAAGGTAAACACCTTAACTATTATGCTAACCTCAATCAGCAAACAGCTCCCAGTGGATTCAGACTCAGTGCACTGACATAATGCAAATCATTTCAAGAGTACACTGAGCCAATGCAGCACTGAGAACAAAAATTGTTAGTTTTACTTTATTACAGCTTTTTATGCTGATACACAGCAATGCTTAGCTCATTTACATGATCAATGCCATGACAGGGACTGGGCTTCATTATTGCATAGGATGAGAAGTGTTGCATCTCATTTGTTATACATATGCAATGAAGCTGCTCTCTGCAATCCATCGCACAATGTCTGAATACAGAAAGATGATTTTTTTTTTCTGTAAGTCCTTTGTGGGCATATGTATGTTCTTTTTATTTAGTTTTTGGCCAGATTATAGGCTGGAAAAGGAAGTACATAACAGAGCTGAAAAGGGAAAATAAACAGAGGTAAGCAAATAAGGAATGAGCAGGATGGAAGAGGGAAAGGAGCATACTTCTCAACTTCTTAGCTCAATAATATTTATTTATTTAATATTTGTTTATCAGGAAAGTCTGACTAGGACAGAGGCTATTTTCAGTAAAGTCCAGGCCCATGCTTTGTAACAGGGGAGTAAACCCACACAAATGCAGGAAGGACATGTGGACTCCACACAGAAGGCACCCCAGCCAAGAATCAAACCAGAGAACCTCTTTTTGTGAGGCAACAATACTAACTGCTACACCACTGCACCATACTGGAGGATTATTATGATAGTTGTACTTGTTTAATGACCAAAATCCTAAATGATTTGTCAGAAAACTAAACTTTTGTAACAATTGGAGCTAGTCATGTGTATATTAGTCAGATATTTTGGTAGTCGAGAGATAGGGGTGGGAGGAGTTTTTGCTGGACAGTTGCCATTTTATTTACGTATTTTACTTTTTTTTTTTTTGTAGAGATGGGAAAGTTGGGGAAGGAAACCAGGAAAGTAAGAGGTGGATAAGAGTGGGAGGTTAAGTGGCAGAGAAAGATACACATGAGTGACATGGTGTAGGATAACACAATGGAAAAGGGAAGACACATTGGAGAAGGACACATCAGACAAACAGAGGGAAAACAATGGTGAGAGAAGGCTTGTACAACATAAGCTTGTGGGAATAGACACAAAAAGAGGGCAACCCTGTGTAAGGGGATAGGACTAGGTGTTCAAAGATTCAGTTTCTGACAGCTTAGACACAGTGAGAAAATGCTTATCACGCTGAGAACTGTCACCACTGGGTCCTGCCTCAGATGTTGTATTCAACTCTGGGCTTGGAACAGACTCAATGAGTTGTCAGATAATGGTCTCCATGCAGCCTCTGTGGGCATCTAACCTCCTGCCTATTATGTCTCTCATAAGTTCTGCCAACTTTTGATGTGGGAAAAATGCTTCAACTTCACTTGCATTACTAGTGGGAGGTACCACTGTATCACCCTCCCATTCAGGGCTACCTGACACGTCATGCAGGTAGGGTTGGAGGTGTGGATGCAACTATGGGATACACAGATTTTCTGAATGCCACAGGTAGTGGTAATGCTGATGATGACAGTACTTCTGCCAACTGTGGAGGGAAAACAGGTCTTGTTGGTGGTCTGAGTGCAGTTTTTTTTGTACTGTTGCATATAATAGTAACATAAATGTAGAGAAAGAAAAAATAAAATAAATGTATGACAGAGAAAAGATAGAGACAAGGAGGATGGGAGAAGACATATCCAAAAACAATGACTTGCATTCTTATGTATGTTGCTACTGATATAAGTAAAACATTATAACCTTTTAACAGTAAGATTTGCACAAGTATGTCATCAACCTGTTGATCTGATTATAGCATATGGGGGGGGTAAGCCAAAAGCCATCTTCACATGCATCCTCATATGCCGTCTCACATAAGCAGGTAATTGAAAGAGCTATTAATCAAGACAGCACATCTGTGTCTGTGGCCAGTGATGCTATTTGACTTTTGAAAATAACAAAGCTGTGCATATATCTACTCACCCCTAAGTGCTTTTACAGTCAGGTATCATGGTTGGGATGTTCTTTCATTCTCAACTGTCCCTGAATATCTTTCCTCACATATCCACAGAAATTTACAGATATCAGTCTGTAAGCAACTTATTTAAATTAAGGCAGTATTTAAAAACTGTCCCTGACTTTTTCTTCAAATTATCTATACTTGTCTATATGACAACACTCGCTAAGTGTTTTACTGGCTTTCAAAGTCAGTAAAACAGTTCAGGTTTTTTTTTTTTTTTGTAACAGGTAACACATGGAGTAGATAAAACTCCATTCACTACAAAGAGTTATGATAGGATCTTACAGATCATAACCAGTTATTATGCATTTTCAAGCAACTTCTACATCTAGAACACATAATAACATGGTTAAATTGTAAATCTGATCATAACCTTCTATATTAAACCCAGGTGAGAGATAAGAGGAAAATACTTCTATTGTAGCAAACTACTACTTATAGATATTACTTATATGGACCTTGTATTGGAGCACTGATATTAGTAAGATGACGAATATACTCTAGCATTCCAACAGAATGCTGTTTTGGGGGGGGGGGGGGTTAAACCACAGTCATCCAAACAGTCTCAGTGCACACAGGCAACATGCGCTTCTAACATTGCACATATTACTTCCCTTAAGCTGTGCCAGTTCTGATAGTTTTGGTACTGCTGTACAACAGTTATACAGACTTATTTTTAATGGCTGCATCTGTTACCATGCCAACAGAGATATTTTGCATAACATCATGTATATATACCCTGACAATCTCTTCGGCACTCTGGTCTGCCCATATGCAGCTACCTATTCCTTTTGATCTCTGTAGAGGCTTGAGACATGCACAAGGTACAATGAGAAATTGTATGCTGGCATGCAGTAGCAAGTTATTTGTTAATCTAAAAGATGGCACACTTACAATGCTGTGGTTGTAACTACACCCTAACTTCAGCCTCCAATTGACCAGGGAAGTCAGGCTTGCATTAACTCAAGTCACTGTAGTTGAGATGATAGTGTTCACCAGTGTGTGTAGGATGACAATAGCTTGAGTGGCATCCTTGTCCAAAGTAGCGTGAGCAGCATCCTTGCCCAAACTATCCCAAGTATTGGTCATGTACTGTGATCTGGTATAGCCCTCCTACAGGAGCATCTAGCTGTAATACTTATGGAGAATATTCTGAAAAATCTTGGACTTCTTTTCACACCACCTCTGTGCTCTAGACAGAGGATGACCTTCATCTTCTCCATCCATCATTGTTTTATCTTCAAAGATCTCAGGAAAAATGTCCAGGAACTGGCACCAAAAGCTTTTCTTACATGTCTCCGCCTCTATGCAATGTTGAATAATGACTGGCTACTCATTTGTGTGATACATGGCAAAGTAATCAAATATAGGCACTGTGTTGTTGTTATTATTATTATTATTATTATTACTATTATCATCATGTTTCCAATGGCACATTGACAAGTGAAAGCCAGCAATCCTACAACCCTCTGTTTACTGCTGAGGTTACCTGATCTACAGCAACTCCAACACAGATGGTTAATAATGAGACGGCAGCTCTCTCAGCCCTCACCTGTTATTTGTTCTTTAGGTGTACAGATCAGCCTGTAGGTGCTCAGGCATAGCACATAATTGTGTAATAATCTTCACAATTTTTACCATTTTGCTTGTTGTACAAACTGAGCAATTCAGAAACAATAATGAGATGAGTCCTAATTAACATACTCATCATACCCAGAGTGGTACATGATGACAGATAGCATCATGCTTGTTAAGGAATGGTTTCTATCTGTACTGGCACATCACAGCTGTTCTCGATGAAGTAAAGTGTTTTTTTATGTCCCTACTAGGACATTTTATTCTTCCTGTACACTGAACTAACTCTTTGATATTCCACTTTTGTTTGAAATAGTTGCACTCAGAAATAAACTGTACTTCCATATTTACTGTAATGCAGTTAAAGTAGTCAGTGTTGGTTCTTATCTATATATGAATAACTGTAAATAAAATTTAAATATGGAATAAATTTAAAATACTATCATTATAGTGCTGCATCGCTTTATAAAAGTGCAACTGATTTTCCTTACTCAAAGCTTTAATAGCAGTTGATTGTTTATTCTTATATTGTTGAAAGGTCATGATGCTGGTAATAGGTATAACACAATTAAGTTACTGTCAAAGTCTAACTTTCAGAGATCTAATGCAGAGGCTATTAATTGATAGAGGACCTCACAAAATAGGCAAATCAGAGATGATTGTTCAAATACTGCAGGTGGGAGGCCATTGTTTTAAGTTAGTGTACTGAGCTTAGGAGCTGCTGCTTATTAACAATGCTGCCTTCACATAAGCAAGGTCTGGATGAGAATATGGTTAGAACTATACTGAAACTTTGCTCCAGCATGACCCCTATAGTTATTTGTTTTCCTTAAGAGGATCCACCCAGCATTTGTATTCCATTGTATTGGTTTGGATTGCTGCTGTTGGGCATACAATTAAATAGTATCCCTCTTCATCTTACAATTAAAGCTTCAATGGGCCACAAACATTAATTATTCTGTTAAAGCTGCAGTGTTTAGTGGCTACAGAGATATTTGTATACTTTTCTTAACATGCAAACTAAACTCTGTGTTATGTTTTACCCCTCACCTCTGCAGAGTGACATTACTGGTGAAACCAGGCAAGGCTCCGAAGCAGGGTTGAGACACTCAGTTAGTTTGACTTAAGAAAGCATTTAATAGAGAGAGAGAACTCCCATACATCTATAAGTTAGGACCTTCCCTATATTTTGCAGGTTTAGGTTGGTACATCATGCACATATGCAAATAATTTCCTCTTTTTTGTTATCTACTGCCCCGGTGTGAATGCAGAAAACTCCTTCCATCTTACTGTATGTATAGGATGTGCCTTTTTAGTGCTTTTCCATACCATGCTCCCTTCATACTGGAGCTCACTTGATATTCTCAAATTGTATCCTAGGCACTCTCCCGCCTGTCTCAGTTGTAAGGCACAATGACCTACCAATGTTCTTTGGGCTCCTGTTAGTCCCCTGTCTGCTACTTATAATTTACTCTTGATCCCTGTCTACTTTTCACATTTCATTCTGAGCTGATCCTGTTCTGTCTCCTCTTGTAGCCTCTTACTGATATTTGCTACACTGTCCTGCCGTTTCTTTTACTGATAGTATTGTCCAAATCTTTCCATGTTAAGGCTCTCTTTTTCCTGTTAGCTTTTAACACTGACAGTGTTATTGCTGTTTCCTAGTCTATTAAGACATTTTACCTATCTTTTGCTGATCCTATTTATTTCCATACAGTAGCTATTTTGATCCTCCTCTGCTTCACGTCACTCCTCACCTTACCCCCCATTCCCACCCACCTCTGACATCACATCCATAATTATAGCTCTAAACCTCAACGCACAAGAAATCTGGACAAAAACAAAAATAATGTGGGACAAAGGTCCAAAATCAGGGACAGATTTTTAAACAAACTAAATCCATACCTCTCAACTGTACAGATTTTCACAGAATGTCCAAATTTTTGCCTTATATTTTTTGTCTGTTTCTCATAAAATTGTGGTTTTCTGGCAAATCATTGAGGATTGAAGTAAAAAAATAATGATAGTCATTTGAGCTTCAGGCTTCATACTCTTCAGAAATTTCAGGCTAATGCAGAATCTGTTGTTCTATCTATTCTCTAAGTTTGTAAGAGCAAGGTTTAAAAAGTGTCCCTATTTTTAGAACTTTGTCCCCTTTACTTATGGCTTTGTCCAGATTTCTTGCTCTAAGAGGTTGAGAGGTATGATATGTACAGCTGCATAAATGGAGTAGAAAGGGAGAATAAAGTATAGTAGGAGTAGATGTGGTAGATGTCATGTGGCAGTAGTAGCTAAGTTATGAAAGCTAATACAGACCAGTAAAATAAAAGAAGGGACAAGATCATGCATAATGGATTTAGAGCAGTAATGGTATGGTAATCTGAATCACAGTTTAGGATGAGTTAAGTTAATCAAGTAGGCCAGTTATGTGGAAAGTAAAGGTACTACACAGTCCTTTAGATTTTTGGTTGCATTTAAACTGTTTTAGAAGACATTGTTTGAATTGTGCCCTGTGTCATCGGTTCAATTGGGAGGAAGTGGCTTATGTAGATTATATCACTACTCTTTGTTAAATTCTGCTCCTTAATACCTGTGACCTACTTCAAATATTTTTGTTATTCCTCCCTTTCATTTCACATTACTATATAATTAGAACTACATAGTTAAAATATTACTCTTCTTTTTAAGCTAGTAAAGTTAACTATCCTATTTATTTAAAATTCACTGAGGGAATAATTTAATCTTAACATCTTCTTAAGATAGAACAGTTAACTATCTGCTGTACTGCAGTATATTCCATTCCTTAACTCCAACAGCAGAATAAATCATGTAAAATGTTTCCTTCAAAAATAACTGGACTGGTAATCTTTTCTTCTTTTAGTTTTTCATTACACAACTCTCATACTATGGCCTAAATTATAATGATTTTCAATGCTTCCTTGGCAGAAAGATTTCAGAGATTCAGGCTTTATCATCTGAGCCTTCTTACACATTTTTCCACAAGGATAGGGTAACCTTGAGAACTAACCCTTCTTTCTTATCCAAGGTTGTGTCACATACAAACATGAACTAGACCATTGATTTTCCAGCTTTCTTCCCTAACCCCTTTAATAAAGAAGAGAGTGCCTTGTGCATTTTAGATGTCCATAGACAGCTACAGGTTTATCTTCATAGGACCAAGGATATAAGACAATCCAGTCAATTACCTGTTTCTTTCTCTAGTGTAAAGTTGGGCAAAGCAGTCAGCAAAATTACTCCTTCCAAGTGGCTGAAAGACTGCATTTCATTCATTTATGATAAGAATAATTTAACCAGACAAAGCACATTCTACAAGGTCTATAGCTACTTCAGCTGTTTTTCAATCCAGAGCTTCAGTGGATGACATATGTGCAGCAGCTACCTGGGCTACTTCCCATACCTTTATTACTCATTACAAATTGGACCTGGTCTCTAGGGGATGATCTTCCTTTGGCTCGATGGTACTCAGCAATGTCCTTCCATGACTCCACCCAGGAATATAGGTAGCTGGGGAGTCTGTACCATCTTTCAAGGATGGAAGGAAGTTTGACAACATCAGATAAAGAAGTTATGTACTTACCATAACATTCCATCTGCGTTGTCAAATCTTCATTCATCCTTGACTCCCCCCATCCCCCAACCCAAAAGATTTTCTTTTGGTAGAGCGGATCTAAGCGACCTTATACTGTTGCTGGGTTAAGCATAGCAGATAAGGCTTCCTTCTGACCTACCTTTTCAAGTATCTGTATATATTTGTATATATATATATATATATATATATATATATATATATATATATGTGTGTGTGTGTGTGTGTGTGTGTGTGTGTGTGTGTGTGTGTGTATGTACATATGTTTTACATGTTTCTGTAGCTTTTCTGCAAACTCAATCTGAGGTAACTGACAGAGAGGGCTTCTGGGTAGAGGTAAAGCTTGAGATTTTTTGGCTGGCATGAGCTGTAGTAACGGTCGCGTTGGTTACCATATCAGAACCAAGCCCATCTGTCAAGAATGAATGAAGATTTGACAAGACAGATGAAACGTTATGGTAACTTCTTTTTTCTACATTCTAAGCTTACTGAAGAATAATACTAATTCAGATAGCAACCCTAGTTGAGTTTTAATTGAAATCTCTGGTAACAGCCACAACAAAATTTGCATAATTACCATTTATATTCCCCTGCCTTCATCTTCATGTTAATAGAGTCAGTTCCAAATAACATAATATACTTCACCAAACATGGGAAATTGATCATCAAGGGAGAATTTAAACATGAACTGGAACAGAGATTTTAAAGGTCAGTTTTGCAGACTAGCTTCCTCCCTAAACCTAACTCAGTAACTGAATAAAGGCACAAGAATAAACACTCATACCAAAGTAATCTCCAAACTAGATATCCTCCTAACCAATATTCCTAACAATCTACATACCCTGAATATTTTACCTGAATGCACAAAGGATCACAATAGTTTTCTTTGTAGCTGGGTGTTTAAAATGTTCCAAAGTCTCTTCACAAACCATCACCACAATAAGTTTCTCCAGTTCTACTTCAAAGAAATCATAATGAATGAAGTTAGCCACAGTGATTAGAGCACACTTACCAGTGCACTGACTCAACAGGTGCTCTATCTGCATTCTATAATCTAGTTATACCAGTCCAATATAGCCTACATCCACTGAAAAAATAAGATGCCAAGGAAGGCTTTCATCCTGGGTCAAAAACAGTTAAGCAATCTTATAAAACTCAGAGCCTGTAAAGAATGGGAAGCTGATACCGCTACTAATCTTAAGCACAACACATTTCTTCTTATTAGGCAACAAGTTAGAACAGATATCAATTCCACCAAAGCTAAACTCCTACAACAACAGCAAATAAAGTAGCACTAACTCTGATCTTATCATATTCATTAAAATGCTTCTTTGGAATTGCATTGTAAGCTAATTTTTTTGGCAGTAATATGAACTGAACTTAAATGAAAATGCAGAATGATCTGTTCCTAAATGAAAAGTCAGTACAGTGCTGTATCTACAATTATGTTATTTATTATGCCAATGTAAATTTCTATGTACAACGTTTTACATTCTGTAATGTTTAGTTATATTGGCTAGCCTCTGGTCCCGGTCATAACTGAAAAGGATACTTGGACCAGCTTATCTTAGCACTTAATAAATGTTAAATACATACATACTTACATGCATAAATAAATAAACATTAAAACAATAGCACAATGATGGTTAGTCCAATAATTTTCAGGGAAAGCCAGCATCCTGTGCAACTGATGACAACTGTGCCTGCCCATTTTACTTTCTTAGTTGGTTTGCCTAGGGGCATGCCCAGCCTGTTGATAGTTTTCCACACATTGAAATATTTGTCCATCTGTATTGTATATCTGTCTTTCTCTATCTATATCTGTATATTTATATTTGTCTCTATACAGCTAGAGATCTATATCTATATATATATATATATATATATATATATATATATATATATATATTTTATATATATATATATATATATATATATATATATATATATATATATATATATATATATATATATATATATATATATATATATATATATATATATATATATATATATATATATATATATATATATATATATATATATATATATATAGATATATGTGTGTGTGTGTGTGTGTGTATATATATATATATATATATATATATATATATATATATATATATATATATATATATCAATTTATTATTTCATCTGAAAAAATGCACACTCATGAGATCAGCAATCGCTTATTTTGCAATAAGTCTGAGTCTGGGAAATGTATCCTATGCTCCTGGTCTTGGAATATAACCCATAGCCTTCTCATCTTCTAGCAGCAGAGAGAAGTGTGTTACCTGTTGACCCACTGACACCGTATAAACAGAAAGACAGCAAATATCTTCTCATCATGTGAATGCTAAAGAGAAAAATTAATTCAAACTAAAGTTTGCTCTATACTGTCATTAATAAGATGCACAAATGACACTATTTACTATTGTAATCTTTTCTGCAGAAATGTAATATTCACATCAAAAAAAGGTGCTGCCCTTTAGGGATGCTTTCTTTTTAAAAACATTTCCAGAGATAATATAACTTGAATCTTATAAACTGCTTTAATTAACAGTCTCAGTAAATGTGTTATACTGTGCCACATTGAAAATATTGAGTTCAGGTGTCAGTGTACAAGCGAACTTTTGCCATTTCAATGGATAAATATCAGTAACAGGATTTATGTGTTATACCTAACAAAAGCACTTGCAGTTGACTATCGAAATTCTTAACATGTTTTTTTAAGGTCAAATATTACCTCAGAGATATGTAACTGTGACACTAGGTTTTGTACATCGTAATGTACTTTAGGCTGCATGCTAGTATAATACTTAAAATTGATGTTGAATATTGCTGTAAAAAGAGAGGTTACAATATCTTATATCTAACAGCAATCTTATACTGTGTTAAGTGAAATTAAATAATTCGTATAAACTCTTATTTAAATTAAAATGTCTACCTTAACCCTAGCTTCAGCTGAAAATCTTTGGATAGAATTACACTTAAATATTCATAATGAAAAATATTTAGGTATATATATATATATATATATATATATATATATATATATATATATATATATATATATATATATGAGTTTGGCTACCTGCGAACTTTAAAGCCATGTGACTGAATACCAACACAAGTGCCCAATTTTAATTAGTTTTTTCTTCAAATTGAATAAAAGCACTTACTGAGTGAAATAAAGCTATTTTTGTACTGTTGTTTTTTTTTATTTTTTATTTTCATGGTTATGACAGTGTTGCTGGTCTTTAAATTTTACAGTAATTAGGTATGTTAAGATAATGTCATGTAGCATAACAGAAATAAATAGGATATACTACTGAGCAGTTAAACTTATAACACAGAAAGTGTTACCACAAAAATGTAGAAAAAGAAAGGAAATGAAGTGAAGCAGTAGAAAGCCACCATGAAGATACTAACTAGAGAAAACTGTAAACAACAAAGCCAAGACGTAGCACTGTAAAAAGAATACAGCAAAGGGAACAGGCAATCAAAAATTCTCAGAAAGATATATCTGGTAAAAGCAATACAAAATGTTAACACAGTCCTGGACTATCATATACTCTTTTCAATAATAAGTTAGAAGGATCAGTGTAAGTCAAGAACATCAAAAGTATGCAAATAAATAAAAAGCAAATGTACAAAACAAGCAATTCATTGATAACCCAAAAGGGTTTCAGACAGAGCTGGGAAAAAAAAGCAAAAGCAATAGAAAATCCACCCCCCCCCCCAAAAAAAAAAAAAAAAAAGAAGAAGAAATAGATGCATTGCTGCAACAGGGGGTGTGCAAACACTGCAATATTGAAGTAGCTGAAAAGCATTGGAATCAAGATCAACATAACAATATTTACAGTAATGATATCTGGATCTCAGAGGATCAGCCAACTCCAGCAGCTAAGAAAACAGATAAGAGAAAACATGATATAGTAGCTCAAGAAGAAAAGGACAAAAAGTATTACTGAAATACATATACCAAGCAATTACAATATCTCATGTACTGAATAACTCAATGTAGTAACATTAGAGATTTGGGAAGCCAAAATGAGAGCAGCGTGGAAGAAAAAAGACCAACGCAGTTCCAATAATATTTGAAACAGCATGGCTAATAAAAAAAAAATCATGCATACTTAAAAATGCTATCAGTACAAGTAACTCCATATGAACGGCAGAAGGAATCAAAGTACAGAGATGGACACTCTTGGCAAACATCAAAGACTGAAGCAGTACTAATCTCATGAGCTTTAATAACATCCAGTTTGAGGAATGGGTCCATTCCATTCACAGTATCAGAAACTCCAAACATTTGAGGAAGTTTTAAAAAGAGAATAAACAAATTATTTTCAACTATCATGAACTTTTGCATCTGTATTACTTCCTATGTGGCAGTTTTTTTCTTATTTTATTTTATGGTGTTTATTAAAATAAATAGAATATTCACTAAGCTGATAAGTTTTGCTGGAAACTATTTTCTGGAAATTGTCAGTGTACTACAAAACAGATGTAAGACATAAACACTGTCTTCTAACAGAGTTACTTTTATTTACAATATACTCATTAGCAGTTCCAGTCTTCCCTACAGATCATGAAATACCTAAACTAATATTAGCAGCTCTGTCTATATAGGTCAGTGACACAACTTACTCCTTTTATCGGTAATGCTGCTGAGAAGGTTGTACGCTCACAACCTGACTCTTTGCTTTTGCAATACCACAACCATGATTTTTTTCCACTATGGATTCTGGAAGTCTTATTACTGTGATGATCCTCCAAGGGTTCTGCATGGCATTTTTCACAACAGATCAATAATGTTATTATGTCTTGGTACTTGTTGACTTCTCTTTTGCATTTGGTGATTTGATAACAGTATTCTTCTTGACCAGATTTGACTCTATTATAGCATTAGAGACATTGATCTTAAATGTTTTGCCTTTACTTTGCAGGTCCTATTCAACAGATTGTGTTAAGGATAAGCTAATCATGAGTTTATGCTGTCAGATCTGGAGTTCTACCAGCTCGCATCATAGGCCCACTGTTGTTCTCTTTTTTCACTAGTAGATCTTAGACAAAGAGGCCTTCGATACCATTGATAAGTTAAAGACACTCGGCTCTAATTTCCTTTCCTTCAGGTCAAGTTGCCTGTTATGGATTCACTGCATGATGATTTGGAATCACAGAGTGTAACGAGAACAGTCAAAGGATAAAGTCCCTCTATGATACAACAAATGATAATTTCAAGAAAACTCAAGAGGCAACACCATAAAAAGTGAAGGCTGTTTATTTCACCAAACAGAACATAAAATATAAAAACAAAGTGAGCGCTTTCGCATTCATATGAACATTTCTTCAGACTTATCTATTACTACAAAAGACATTATATAAGACAGACTATAAAAACACACTTCATATGACAATGAAACTTGTTGATATTATTAAATAGTATAAATAGTTATTATAAAAAAAAAATTATAAAAAAAAATATACTTGTTTGTTTCACTATGCTGACTGCAAATCATGTGATTTAATATACTTAGCGAAATGTCAGAAATGCACCTCTTTTTATATTGGGAAAACCAATAGGACCCTACGGGAAAGGGTCATGGGACATTTGTACTCCATTCACAGAGAAGATGATAGGAATGCATTAGCTAAACATGTTATCAATAATGATTCAACACATAGGTTTGCCTTTTTAGCTATAGTGTTGATCAATAAAATGATTAGACTGGGAATTATACAGAGAAAGAAGAGAATAAATGGATTTTGAAGCTGCAGGCTGATAAAGCCCATGGACTCAATGAAAAGGTTTCATTGAAACCTTTTTTGGCAGATCGAACCTTTACACATTAGGTTTTATTATACCATAACACCCCATTAATATTCCAAAATGTGCATGCTGATTGGCCAGCGTGCATGTTGTAAATCGACTTATACTAATGGAAAAAGGTCCTGTCACAGGACTTTTTCCATTAGTATAAGTCTCTTTTAAAACACTGTCTCGCTATGTTAAAAGAGTTTAACATAGCGACACAGGTTTAAAAAAAGCAACGGAGATCTCCATTGCTTTTTTTAAAGCTGTCTCGCTATGTTAAACCCATTTAACATAGCGAGACAGGTTTAAAAAAAAAAGCAACGGAGAAAGCAAGATCTCCATTGCTTTTTACTGTTTCGCTATGTTAAATGGGTTTAACATAGCGAGACAGCTTTAAAATAAACAACGGAGATGTCCGTTGTTTATTTTAAAGTTGTCTCACTATGTTAAACCCTTTTAACATAGTGAAACAGTAAAAGCAAAGGAGATCTTGCTTTCTGTATTGCCACATCTCTGATGTACTGCATAGGCATGCACAGTACATCAGAACTGCCGCGGATACCAGACAGCTGTGGAAGGGCAGCAAAGAGGCATTATACAATGCCATTATTTAAGAAAAGTAATTATTTCTTTTCTTAAATAATGTCATAGTATAATAGCAATAACCCACTTTTGGGTGTGGGTAATCGGATTTACCACAATTGTCTTTGTCTGGTCCCTCGGGCTTCACCCTCGGGACCAAACCACACCAACCATGGGTAAATCACGCATTACCCACACCCAGGCATGGGTTATTGCTATATGACATACTGCTTCCTTGTTATGGCCCCTTTTTTCCTCCTTTGATGTTTGTAAAGGTTTTTTATAGACATACATTTTTACACTCATTTTTTCATTAAGTTAGAATGGTTGTCATATTTATAGTTCAGTAGTTTTATATGAATGTTTTGTATATGAGAGCATTAATTGTATTACTATATGTGTTCAGTAAAAGGCTTTTTATTTATTTATTTATTTTTTTATTATGCATTCATACTGACATATAGTGATGCAGCATTGTGATAGTATGTTTTTTCTGCCAGTTTTGTTGTCTATATCTGAGTACAATATTCTATATTTTTTATCAGTGAAACAAACATGTTATTTTTTTATAACTTTTTTTATAATAACTTTTTATACTATTTAATATCAACAAGTTTCATTGTCATATGAAGTGTGTTTTTATAGTCTGTATAGAGTATTAGTCTGTATAGAGTATTTATGTTTTTTAAGATGAAACTTGGAAAATAAATGAATATTAGATCAAGTGATTAATTAGTGAATTGTTTGATTAGTCCAGACATTTGATTGGTTAGTGAACTATGCATTCAAGACATTTGGTTATATTTAAATAAATGTCTTTTGTAGTAATAGATAAGTCTGAAAAAGAGTTCATATGAATGCAAAAGCGTTCACTTTGTTTTTCTATTTTATGTACTGTTTGGTGAAATAAACGGCCTCCTTCACTTTTTATGGTGTTGCCTCTTGGGTTTTCTTGAAATTATGATTTGGAATCAGTCCAACACTGCATAATAACCTACTAACTGTGGCTGTACATTCTTAAGTCTGTATTCATAGCTGTTTATACCACCTTGATGTAATCTAATTGTGCATCCTTTGATATCATTCTGAATTACAGTATTGATATGATGGCCTCTTGTTAGGGAGGCAAAATATATACACACACACACGCAAACAAATACACACACACATATATACGCACACAAATGCACACACACACACACACACACACACACACACACACACACACACACACACACACACACACACATATGTGTGTGTGTGTGTGTGTGTGTGTTTGTGTGCATGTGTGTGTGTGTGTGTGTGTGTATGTGTGTGTGTGTGTGTGTGTGTGTGTGTGTGTGTGTGTGTGTGTGTGTGTGTGTGTGTGTGTGTGTGTGTGTGTGTGTGTGTGTGTGTGTGTGTGTGTGACTTTCAATGATAGACTCACAGTTATGGAGCAGGTGTCATCTCTTTGAAGACCTCTTGTTTTTACCTTGGAAATACTCCCACAACAGGCATTTTATTCCTTCTAAGGACATGTCAGTGATGTTACTTGTCTTGGTTTCCTCATGGCTTGATTGCCACACCACCCTTTACTTGGGGTTTTCTATCTGTATGCTGCATCTCCAGTGAGTAGTTCAGAATTCAATAGTGCGGTTACTTGCTGGCATTCTAACTATCTGCATACTATTCCCATTCTTTGGAGTGTATATTAGGTACCTGTTTGATCATAAATTGCGTTTAATGTGTTATATTTGGATTATTTAGCCCTACATGATTTGCATCCCCCATTGTAAAGGGGCTCATTCATGCCTATTACACATACTTGAATAACTCTGGTACCTGTCTATTTTCACATAAGGTCTTGCATCTCCAGAACATTTTTTATCATCCCAATATTCAGGCTTTAAAGCATCACTCAAAACTGACTTATCTGACTTATAATTTGGCGTCTCTGTGTCTACATTTAGCTTTTGACACAAGTTTATCTGACTTAGTAATCCCACCTTTAATTCTCTAGTGTGCAGTATGTGTGCTTATTTTCTATAATATCATTGTACTAGTTTTGTCTAGTCCAGATTTATCCTTTTATTATTTCATATACTTTATGCACAAGCCAGTGCATTTATTTGTGCCAGTCCCAAACCCAGATAAATGGGGAGGGTTTCGTCAGGAAGGGCATCTGGCATAAAACTTGGCCAAATCATTCATGTGGACACCAGTTAATATTTACATACTGGATCGGTTGAGGCCCGGGTTAACAACGACAGGGTGCTGGTGGAAATTGGGCTACTATTGGCCGAAGGAGGAGAGGAGAGGGACGGCATGGCTGAAGGCAGGAAGAGAGGAGAAAGGCTAGGACTGTGGTAGTGAGGGTTGGAACTTTGAATGTTGGCAGTATGACTGGTATAGGGAGAAAGCTAGCCGATATGATGGACAGAAGGAAGGTTGTAATATTGTGCGTGCAAGAGAGCAGATGGAAGGGGAGTAAGGCTAGGTGTATCGGAGGTAGGTTAAAATTGTTTTATCATGGTGTGGATGGGAGGAGAAATGGCATAGGAGTTATCCTGAAGGAACAGTTTGCTAAGAGTGTTTTGGAGGTGAAAAGAGTGTTGGATAGAGTGATGTTTATGAATCTGGAAATTGATGGTGTAATGATGAATTTTGTTAGTGCATATGCTCCACAAGTTGGGTGTGTGATGGATGAGAAAGAAAAATTTTGGAGTGAGTTGGATGAAGTGGTGATGACTGTACTCAAGGGTGAGAGTGGTGATTGGAGCAGATTTCAATGGGCATACTGATGACGGGAACAGAGGGGATGAGGAAGTGATGGGTAGGTATGGTGTTAAAGGAATGCAGAAGGTCAGATGGTAGTGGACTTTGTGAAAAGGATGGACATGGCTGTGGTGAATACGTATTTTTAACAAGAGGGAGGAGCATAGGGTGACATACAAGAGTTGAGGAAGATGCACACAGGTGGATTATATCTTATTTAGGAGAGCCAGTTTGAAGGAGATTGGAGACTGTAAAGTGGTGACCTGGGAAAGTGTAGTTAGGCAGCATAGAATGCTGGTTTATAAGATGACGTTGGTGATCAAGAAGAGGAAGAGGAGTGTGGGGGCAGCACCAAGGATCAAATGGTTGAAATTGAAAAAGGATAATTGTGAGGTGGAGTAAAGGGAAGAGTTAAGACAGGCACTGGGTGGCAGTGAAGAGTTACCAAATAGCTGGGTAACTACAGCAGAGCTAGTAAGGGAGATGGCTAGGTGTTTGGTATGACATCTGGACAGAGGAATTACAACAAGGAGACATGGTGGTGGAATGAGGAAGTACAGGAGAGCATACAGAGAAAGAGGTTGGCAAGAAGAAGAAGTGGCATTGTCAGAGAGATGAAGAAAGTAGAGAGGAGTTTAAGGAGATGAGGTGCATGGCAAAGAGATAGGTGGCGAAGGCTAAGGATAAGGCATATGAAGAGTTGTATGAAAGGTTGGGCACTAAGGAGGGAGTAAAGGATCTGTACTGATTGGCTAGACAGAGGGACCAAGCTAGGAAAGATATGCAGCAGGTAAAGGTGATAAAGGATAATGAGGGAAATATACTTACAAGTGAGGAGAGTGTGTTAAGCAGATGGAAAGAGTACTTTGAGGGGTTGATGAATGAAGAGAATGAGAGGGAGTGAAGGTTGGATGATGTGGGGATAGTGAATCATGAAGTGCAAAGGGTTATCAAGGAGGAAGTAAGGATAGCTATGAAGAGGATGAAGAATGGAAAGGCTGTTGGTCCAGATGACATACCTGTGGAAGCATGGAGGTGTTTAGGTGAAATGGCAGTGGAGTTTTTAACCAGATTGTTTAATGAAATTTTGGAAAGTGAGAGGATGCCTGAGTAATGCAGAAAAAGTGTTTTGGTACCATTTTTTAAGAATAAGGGTGATGTGCAGAGCTGTAGTAACTACAGAGGGATTAAATTGATCAGTCACACACGAAGTTATGGGAAAGAGTAGTGGAAGCTAGGTTAAGAAGGGATGTAATGATTAGTGATCAGCAGTATGGTTTCATGCCAGGAAAGAGCACTACAGATGCAATGTTTGCTCTGAGAGTGTTGATGGAGAAGTACAGAGAAGGTCAGAAGGAGTTGCATTGAGTTTTTGTAGACTTAGAGAAAGCATATGACAGGGTGCCTAGACAGGAGTTGTGGTATTGTATGAGGATGTCGGGAGCATCAGAGAAGTATGTAAGAGTGGTACAGGATATGTATGAGGATAGTGTGACAGCAGTGAAGTCTGCAGTGGGAGTGATCGATGCATTTAAGGTGGAGGTGGGATTACATCAAGGATCAGCTCTGAGCTCTTTCTTATTTGCAATGATGATGGACAGGTTTTCAGATGAGATCAGACAGGAGTCCCCGTGAACTATGATGTTTACAGATGACATTGTGATCTGTAGTGAGAGTAGGGAACAGGTGAAGTAGACCCTGGAGAGGTGGAGATATGCTCTAAGAGAGAAGAGGAATGAAGGTCAGCAGGACTAAGACAGAATATATGTGTGTGAATGAGAGGGAAGGTAGAGGAATGGTGAGGATGTAAGGAGTAGAGGTGGTGAAAGTGGATGAGTTTAAATACTTGGGATCAATAGTTCAGAGTAATGGTGAGTGTGGAAGAGAGATGAGGAAGAGAGTACAGGCAGGATGGAGTGGGTGGAGAAGAGTGCCAGGAGTGATTTGTGACAGACGAGTACCAGTAAGAGTGAAAGGGAAGGTCTACAAGAGAGTAGTGAGACCAGCTATGTTATATGGGTTGGAGACAGTGGCATTGACAAAAAGGCAGGAGTTAGAGCTGGATGTGGCAGAGTTAAAGATGTTAAGATTTGCACTGGGTGTAACGAGGGTGGACAGGAGTAGGAAAAGTACTTTAGAGGGTCAGCCCAGGTTGGAAGGTTTGAAGACAAAGCCAGAGAGGCAAGATTACGTTGGTTTGGACATGCGCTGAGGAGGGATGCTGAGTATATTGGGAAAAAGATGCTAAGGATGAAGCTACCAGGTAACAGGAAAAGAGGATGGGAAGGCCTAAGATAAGGTTTATGGATGTGATGAGAGGACATGCATGTGGTTGGTGAGACAGAGCAAGATGCAGAGGACAGGAAGAAATGGAAACAGATGATCCGCTGTGGCGACCCCTAATGGGAACAGCTGAAAGAAGATGATGATATACTTTATGGTTCTTCTATCTTCTGCCTCATTATTTATTTCACTAACTTTTTTTGTCAAGGTGCTTGCAAAACAGGACTTCCAAGATGGCTGCACACTGAATAGTAGCTTACTGTCAGCTCTCCCAGTGTGAAAAAAGAAACTGAGAGATATGGACCCAGAACTTTGCAACTTTTATTAAACTTAGTTACTGGCTAGTAAATACACTGCCTGGATCCCAGCAAAGTAGAAATTAAAAGAACCTGAAGAAAAAACAATAATCTAAAAAAAGTGAAGAGAGAGCACTGACTGGGAGGAATCCTGCAGCTGTTGAGCAAATTAAAAAAAAATGTTCAAGCTCCAGTTTTGGTGCAAGACATGGCTTCCAGTATTCTAGAGGAAAAAAAATGGAAGAAGTGTTTTTAAATAGATATTCATATGAACTCATAAAATTGCAAAAAATCTGAGGTCAAAATGAAGAAAAGGCTGGCTGATTATGAAACTGTTCAAGAACAGGGCTTTCAAAAAATGGTAGAATTAGAGAACAGAGCATTCAGGGAATTCCTGTGATTTTGTGCTGTACCCAAGAAACTGTAAGAACCAGACTGTATTAATTTTATGAAGGCACAAATAAGCAACTGGACTAGTATTCCATAACAGGATTTGTTTACTGAAATTGTACATTATGTGCATGTTTCAAACCTTGCCATGAAAAAAGCGGCCAAGATGCAATCCTACCAGCAGAAAGAATTGATCCGGATAAAACTGTGGCAGAACGGGAAAATATTAAAAGTGGTAGACATTAGAGTGTTTGTGGAGAATGATTATTCAGTGTACACCAGGCAAAAGTGAAGCAAATTCATGCCATCAACCAGGGAATGTTGAGAGGCAGGTGTGAGATTCAAGCTGCTGTATCCAGCTGTCTTTGGATTTTATTTTTTTTTTGTATTCTGGAGGATAAAAGTCATGGTGTGATGCAGAATAGGCTAAGGAGGAAACACAAAAGTTTGGTCAACAAAAAGTGAGCCATCAAGTAGCAGGGGACTTATAATTCTTCTGATAAAGCTCATAGACAGAATTTGCTAGAAAACTTTTTACATTGTTCCAAAATAAATGCTTAAGAGACAGAGAAAAGCATAAGATTTGATTAGAAGAATCTGGAGAACCCTGGAATTGAACTAGAAGCTGGAGTTGGGAGATGTAGAGAAACAAGAGGAAGGCCAGCAACACAGAAATTAGTGAATAAATGTGAGATAACTAAGCATCACTCACTTTTGTGAAATATAACTGTACAAGAAAAAGTAGAAATAATGCACTTTTGTTGACTTTGTTAAACTTGTGGGGGACTGAAAGGCTTCTGCCCTACTTCACACCATTAATGTTTGGCAGGGCACTAAAGAAAAGGGAAGATGAAGAAAAAAGGTAACTGTAAATAAAACAATTTGTGTTCCTAACAAAATTTCTATTAAACTTTTTGTGATATAAATCACATGTTATATAGTAAAACATTTTCAGATATTGCTGCATGGGATAAAGATACTAGAGTAAAACAATGCATTTTTTACTTTCTTTCTTTCTTTCTTCCTTTCTTTCTTCCTTTCTTCTATTTCAGTATTTAAAACTGTAAGCATTAAATTGAAAAATGAATGTAAAAGGAAAAAAAAGGTTGGACAAAAGCGTGTTTAAATTAATATGTTGTAATCTTCAGTTGTTGAGGTAGGGGATGGAGTGTAAAAGTACACAGATCATAATTGCTTTTGCATAGGCTTAATCTAATAACACGTTTTAAGTGGAAACAAGTAAATAAGAGAACACTGAATAGAATGAAAATTTTTCCTTTGCCAAGAAATGATTAGCATGACTTTAAAAGCCTGCACGAAGACAAGTTGATTATAGGACAATAAAAAAAAAACTGAACACTGGATTCTTTGAGACTAAAATATAATGTTTTCTGAAAGCATGCAAGTTGTTTTTCACATATGGGGTGGAAATAAAGATAAAACAAGAATGGCCAGCAATTAGTATGAGTAGGAGCACAGGCAGTGACATGCATCTTAGCTTGAAAAATCTTGACATTAGGTCAAGTAGTGCCAGATTGTGCAGCTGTCTATTTGGGACAATAGCAGTGGTGGCTTGTGATATCGGACTGCAGCCCCCCCAGCTGTGAACCACAATGGTAAAGTCCTGCAGTCCTCCAAATCCTCCATACAAAGTGAATCCAGACTGCTGCCTTACCAGTTCGGATTCAGGAAGAAGGAAACAGACTGCTGATTCCCTGGAAGTCTATGCGGTGCTAACCACATAGACTGGAAGGGGATTGGACTGCAGAGTCAGCAGTCTTGGACCATTCCAGGAAAGAGCTGCAAATCCGGAAGTATGCATTCTGGCACGAATGCGAGCTTTTGCAGGTTCGTCTCACAAACACAGAATGGGAAAGCCTGTGAAAGCTGCTGTTTGGATTTTTTGCAGGTACGAGATAGAAGCCAGTGTGTGTGAAACCTGCTGTTTGGATTATTTGCAGGTATAGAAGCCAGTGTATGTATGTTGCAGGTTTGTCTTGCAAACACAGGATGGGAAAGCCTGTGAAAGCTGCTGTTTGGATATTTTGCAGGTTCGTCTCGCAAACACAGGAACAGGATAGGAAGAGTGTGTGTGTGTGTGTGTGTGTGTGTGTGTGTGTGTGTGTGTGTGTGTGTGTGTGTGTGTGTGTGTGTGTGTGTGTACACACATAGGCATGCATACTTCTGTTAGGATTGCTATTTGTGCTTGTCTTCTCTAGGAACAAGTTTACAGGTTTATTCTGTGATTCAGAGTGTCCTAGGCTTGGCATAGATATACTGATGTTACTATTTACTATTATCAATGTAATTAAGAGTATGGAAGTATTTGGGAGACTTCAGATTCCACTTGCGTTCTATGATTTCATATCAGATCTGCACAGTGAAACTTATAACTTATCAGTCAAGAATGTGGGAAACTGTTAAACTTACATGTGAACATAAAACAGCAGCTGTAGCAGCATATGTCAGTTTATTGTGCCTTCTCTCCTGATTGCTATCCTTACATACCCAAGTTCTGTTCTGTTCATTGTAAAATCTGTGTTTTTGAGTGCTTCATCCCTTAAATAGTTGATGGTGCAGTAGTAGCATTGTTATCTCCCAACTAGAATTTCTCTGGTTTGATTCTTGGCTGGGATGCATTCTGTGTGGAGTCTGCATGTCCTGTTTTTGCGGGTTTGCTCTGGTGTCCTCCCATGTTACAAAGACATGTGTCTGCAGTATTTCTCCCTAGGCCTCTGCTGAAAATTGGCTTTTGTTCCAAGTCAGACTTTTCTGGTTAACAAATGTTAAATAAAATTGACAGGCATTTGAATTGCAGACTTCATATTCTTCAGAAAGTACATAGTAACACAAAACCTTTTATTCTAGCAATTTTCTAAGATTATAAGATGAATATTTGAAATTTGTCCCTATTTTTGGGACTGTATTCCCCCATTATTGGCTTTGTCCAGGTTTTTTGTGCTACGGTTGAGAGCTATGGTGAGAGCTGAATTCACTGAATATGTATTACTGTCTTTGTCCAGGTGTTTTGTGCTAAGAGGTTGACAGCTATGGTGAGAACTGAATTGACTAAATGGTAGCCATTTAACTTTCAGTCTTCCTCTCTTTCACCAAACAGCTGATTTGGCATAGTGGCATGTTGCTCTGAATGTTTTGCACAGTGTCCTGGGTTCAAGATGTGGCAATGAAATGTATGGTGGTAACACAGCATTTTATTATAGCACCTTTCTAAGATTATACAAGCAATGTTTAAAATGTGTCCTTGGCTTTTGGGCTTTTGTCCCTCCCCAATACATGTTGGCTTTTTCCAGATTTCTTGTGCTGCAAAGTTGAGAGATACAGCTGAGATACAGCTCTGACTGTTTTGCACAGCGTCCTGGGTTCAAGATGTGGCAATGAAATGTATGGTGGTAACACAGCATTTTATTCTAGCACCTTTCTAAGATTATATGAGCAATGTTTAAAATGTGTCCTTGGCTTTTGGGCTTTTGTCCTTCCCCAGTACATGATGTTTTTTTCCAGATTTCTTGTGATGCAAAGTTGAGAGATACAGCTGAGTGTCGAGTAAATTTTGCAAGGACCTGGCAGCTGCAGGGGAAGAGAAGTTTAGTGCTGCTTATGCTAAGTCAGCTTGTATTGTTAATAGCACAACAAGTTGAGTACTTGCTTTTGATACAGAAGGCTATGGGTTCTACTCCCACAGCATGCAGATGCATTGCTGATATTGTACTGTGTTGTAAACCGGGTGGATGCTGCAGTCTTGAAAATGTCCTCTTTGCCAAAGATACCTAGTAACTATGAACCCTTCGTTTTGCCATCCATTCCCTATTGCAATCTTGCTAGCTTATTTTTTTAATGTAATATAGGCAATTTATTCCTCAAGGGCAACAGGTACTTTATTTGTAGATGAAACAATGAAATATAAAGTTGTTTGCTAGCAGCAACCTCTTCATTAGCTACAGATCTTTTTAATGTGGAATTATTTAGATGACTTTTACTTCTGCAGACATTGTGCATATTTACTGATACTGGTGGACTGTAGAAGTTTGAGTAGACTTTTATGAATGAAATGTTCTCAACTGAGGAGTTTTTTCATTATTGGTGCATGCATTTTGTTTAATTGTTTACTGGAAAAAATGTTCAAAACAATAAATTTAAAACTCTCTCTAACAACTGTAATGTGTTATACAAGGAATATAATTTAATACAATCAGAAAGGTGCATCAAATAACACATGTATGTTTCCTGTGCAAGGGGTCTATGATTTGAAAACAGCCCAAAGTTAATCTTTATCTGCTACTGGCAAAATGTATTTTCTTTGAATGTGAGTTTCAATGCTGTTTCAATGAATGTGAGTTTCAAGGGCAGAGAAGTTTTAATGCTAAGTCTGTTTTCATTGTGAGAGTGCATTGCTTTATTTAGCAGATGTCTTAGTGTTTGTACTGTAAAATGCAAAATAAAACTTTCAAATGAAGTCCAAATCATCATAGAAGTAAAGCAGTATGCACATTAGCGTTTATGGTAAATGGGGTGAAATAGCCAAGTAATGGGACATTGGAATGGCTGCAGGGGGAGGCTCCATTCGACCATGATTTTGTGAGGGGAAGGGCGGCAAACTCAAAGACAGCCTAGGCTGAACTATACCTCTCAACTGTCCAGATTTTCACAGAATTAATAGATTTTTGCTTATTTTTGGTTTGTTCCTCATAAAACTTGTGGTTTTCTGGCAAATCATTTAGTAATTAAGACAATAAACAATGACAGACATTGAGTTTCAGACTTCATAACCTTCAGAAAAATGCATGCTAAAGCAAGACCTGTTATTCTATCAAATGTCTCAGTTTATAAAAGAGCAATTTTTAGTACTGTTTGTATGTTCCCCCAATATATTTGGCCTTGTCCAGATTCCCTGCATTAACAGGTTGAGAGGTACATGCAAATAAATTGCTTTATAGAATTAGGCATATCCAAACCTCTCAACTGTCCCCGATTTTGGCTCAAAATGTTGCTCTTCTCCTAATAATCCCTCTGAAAAATGGCAATTTTGGAAGAAAACATGGAGAGTTTACAATTAATAAATAACTGTAATAATCAGAGTTAAAGATTGCTTTTATTTCAGAAATGCATGTAGATTCTTTTATTTTGTCAGCTGCTCAAGTTAGTAGTACTGATATTAAAAAAATGCCCCTTCTTTGACAGGTTCCCAGCTGTATTGTGTGGCTATTTTATATTTCTGCATTACATTTTTGGTCTATTTTTCATAAAATTGTGGTTTTCTGGCAAATTAGTGGCAAATCATTAAAGATTGAAGTTAGAAAATAATGACAGACATTTGAGTTTCCGATTTCATACCCTTCAAAAAATTCATAATAATGCAAGACCTACTATTCTATTATCTTTCTAAGTTTATAAGAGCAATATTTAAAAATTGTCCTTAGTTTTGGGCCTTTGTCCCACTTCCATGTATGGCTTTGTCCAGATTTCTTGCTCTGAGGTTGAGAGGTATGACAAATGTGTCAGGGCCATCACAGTCAGCCAGAGACATTTCAAATTGTGACATACTTGTTGCATCCCACTCCCCCATGTAGTGACTCTGGATGTGTCCAAGCAAGCTAAGGAGCAGTTATGCAGTATAAGTGTGCAGAGTATCCCCCCATCCAAGGTAGACACAAGTACTATAGTGGCTTTTCATCTGTCCTTGATTTTGCAGAATGTTCTGGTTTTTGTCATATTTTTATACTGTTGATATATGCTTATTATTATTCAGAAAGTGCCTGTTGCTCTGTGTTTAAGTAGCAATGCTTTAATGACCATCAGGTAAGCTTGTCTGAGATTGTAACTTGTAAGATGCAAGTAAGCTTTAATAAGCATACTGTTAAAGAATTGCCAGCATTGAAAGCCTTTCTGTTGTTGCCATGCAGAGAATACTTACATAACTAGATAACGTATAAGCCTTGGGTATTGAAATGCATATGACAGTATTTGTAATAAAGGACAGGATTACATTATTTTAGGAAGCTCATTACATTTGTTGGAGACTTGCAGTCATCTTTGCAGGCTTTACCTGTAAACTAAACAGAATGCAAATCTATCATGTGTGGTCCAGAACCTGTGCAGTAATCCATTAAGCAATGTAGCTTGAGCTTGTTTCTTGTTTGCTTTTCATTTTTTACTTTGATCATGTTTTCTCCAGGAAACAAGTAGATAGTTATCAGGCAGCAGGTCTTTTTTGGATAAGAAAAATTTTTACAAGTTGAGGTATCACAAAGACTGGTACTTTTATAAAGCTGAATATAAATTATAATTAGAACTCCAGTGCAAGGAGAAGTGGTTTGAGTTGAGTGCTGCTTGTTTTTCTTATACTTGTTTTTGACTGGCATTCCAGTAATGTATTTAAAAAGTAATTTATTTTTTCATGTCTCACAACCTTTTTGTTTCCATCTAGATATTAGGTAAGCTGTCATGCAGCCAATGCATTGAAATATTTTTTTCTTCTACACTTCATTTTGTCTTAATTGGTCTCTCATAATGACAGTTTGGCACCCACGGCAGTGTATTTAATTAAAGTTACATTTTTGTGGTTTTTGAGCATAGCCCCTCCCCTTTCTAGTTGACCACACCCCTTATCATTGACCCCACCCATTTAGCTGTCTCCTGCAGCCCCCCCCTTTGATTTGAAGTCACCAGCTGCCACTGGACAATAGTTAATAATAGGAGGGTTAGACTTCATTATTTAAATATGTACATGGTTTAGTGTGTTTGCATTAAGTTAATAGGTCATGCAGGCGTTCTGGGGTGTAAATTCTCTGATACCCACTATACCGCAATCTACACAGAACTGCATCAAAGGGGAATTTACCCTTTCCCCCACTGTAGCACAATCGCAGAGTTGCTATAATCAATTTCCGGGTGGTGTGGGAGGTACAGCCCACCTACATGGGGGATGCATGAGAGTTTGCCCCCCCCACCCACAAAAATTGAGTTTTTTTTTTAATTCTATTATTTATTTATTTACTTATGTATTTATTTATTTGCATTTTTTACCAGGAAAGTCCACTGGGCCAGAATTAACCCATTTTCATTGGAGGCCTGGGGACAAAAGCAGCAACATAAGTATGTGCAATATACATACAACAAATGTTTTATAAGACTTGAAATAATAGAGAATTACAATAAAGTTTTACAAAAAAATTAGAAATTTTACACACATTTTATATATATATATATATATATATATATATATATATATATATATATATATATGGGTCAACTTTCTTTAAACAAAATTACATTTAAACAAAAGTCACTTACCCGAGCTCAGTCCTCTGAAGCAGCATTACACCAAACACATGGACTGCTGAATTCCTTTCCCTGTGAAAGGAACCACTTGGCCTCCATGCTGAAAAACCAAAATGGAACAAAAGTAAGCCCAACAAAGTGGGGGCTTCACCCCCCATGGCCCGCACACACACCCTTACTTAAATATACCAACTTCGAGATCACACTAAACTGAAGAGTGTGCAAAGTTCACCATGGTGGCCAAACTAAGGGTCTGTCCCTATAATCCAGCCAAGAACTTTTCATGAGCGGATGAGAAAGCTGGCAAGTATTGCTAATCCTCTCTTAAATGTCACTTTTTCAAAAGAAAAGACTGAGAACACAGTAAGTATGCTGCCTGATAACAGTGAATCTTTTATGGAGCTATTCACTATTTTTGAATGTGAACTTTATAAGCTAAGGCGGCTCCAGTGGCAGCATTTAAACATGAAAGCCTGTCTGCACTTTTGTATAGTACCCTGTGGTATGAGGTTCCTTGTATGCCTACCTATGGGGATCGTCATCTGGATCTGCTAACCCATTGGCAGGAGATCAATCTTGATACCAGCTATAAATACATGTGCTTATTAATTAATTATTTTCAACCAGAAGAGCAGTGGTTAATTAGAACCATTGAAAAGCACCAACTAGAGATTGAGAGGAAATTTCCTAGTGAGAGTTACTTGCTTAAATTGGACTCACTATACTGCAGGATTAGCATTTATGACATGAAACTTGTAATAGTTGTAAAGCCCCAGGCATACATCCCAGATAAGATCTGTTATACATAAGTCTTTGTGAACTTAGAGAAATCATATGACAGTGTGCCTAGAGAGGAGTTGTGGTATTGTATGAGGAAGTCGGGAGTGTCAGAGAAGTATGTAAGAGTGGTACAGGATATGTACAAGGGTAGTGTGACAGCGATGAGGTCTGCGGTGGGAGTGATGGATGCATTTAAGGTGGATGTAGGATTACATCAAGGATCAGCTCTAAGCCCTTTCTTATTTGCAATGGTGCTGGACAGGTTGACAGACGAGATCAGACAGGAGTCCCCGTGGACTATGATGTTTGCAGATGACATTGTGATCTGTAGTGAGAGTAGGGAACAGGTAGCGGAGACCCTGGAGAGGTGGAGATATTCTTTAGAGAGAAGAGGAATAAAGGTCAGCAGGACTAAGACAGAATATATGTGTGTGAATGAGAGGGAGGATAGAGGAATGGTGAGGATGCAGGGAGTAGAGGTGGTGAAGGTGGATGAGTTTAAATACTTGGGATCAACAGTTTAGAGTAATGGTGAGTATGTAAGAGAGGTGAAGAAGAGAGTGCAGACAGGATGGAGTTGGTGGAGAAGAGTGTCAGGAGTGATTTTTGACAGACGAATACCAGTAAGAGTGAAAGCGAAGGTCTACAAGAGGGTAGTGAGACCAGCTATGTTATATGGGTTGGAGACAGTGGCATTGACAAAAAGGCAGTAGTCAGAGCTGGACATGGCAGAGTTAAAGATGTTAAGATTTGCACTGGGTGTGACAAGGGTGGACAGGATTAGTAATAAGTATATTAGAGGATCAGCCCAGGTTTGGAGACAAAGCCAGAGAGGCAAGATTATGTTGATTTGGACATGTGCTGCAGAGGAATGCAGAGTATATTGGGAAAAAGATGTTAAGGATGAAGCTGCCAGGTAACAGGAAAAGAGGAAGGCCTAAGATATGGTTCATGGATGTTGTGAGAGATGACATGCAGGTGGTTGGTGTGACAGAGCAAGATGCAGAGGACAGGAAGAAATGGAAACAGATGATCCGCTGTGGTGACCCCTAACAGGAGCAGCCGAAAGAAGAAGTTTCTCCTGCTTCTACGTTTGACTTCTCTGGTCCAATTTTGGGTGTTTAGGTGAATTTTTACTTGTGTTAGGTCTACATATAAGTTATGAGTTTCATGGGACATTGAGAGTAACATACAGCTTGAACTGAAGTTGTCAGTGAAGCCGATAGCAAGTGATTGTCACACATTTACAGAAGGGAAACAGAAAAGTCATACAACCCTGTGGGTGTTTGTTTCTTCCACTTTATGCAATGACACTCTAGAAATCACATCATTAACATGCTGAGCAATGAAAGTTGTCAGAAATGAGGTATAAACTTTACCTTAGTTCATATTTGCACATTAGTGTGAAGTGACAATCAGCTCAATTTCATGGCTAATGACAGCTGAGGCCAATATATGTAGTATATGACATTGATTGGACTTCATCATTGCTATACAATGATCACTGCCATTTCTTGCCCTTTGTACATGAACAATGATAGTGCCCTTTGTGAGTCTACTACTGTTTGTATTAAAAACAAGTCATTATGAACATGTATGCACATACCAACACTCTTTCAGGTGCTCCAATTTGCTCCTCTACAGCTGTCCTTGTATTTTAATCCCTTCCTGCATTTTAGACACAAAAAAGCATTATATAATATTTGTGGATGGCATGCATTGTCTGTTTAAAGGTACAACACATAGGTAGTGCCAGCTGCCTAACTTCATCCTCCCTGTGTCTAAGAGGTCAGGATTCTGGCTCCTCATATCGCTATAATTCTTATGGCACCATCCATGCATATGTTGTTTACCAGATATATGGATGACAGCCTTTCCCAAAGTATTCCAGGCTTCAGTCATATACTGAAGTCCTTCATAGTCCTGCTCAGGGGCCTCCATTTGTCATCCTGATGCAGGAGATGGAGAAATGTTTTGACTCTTCCTCACAACACCTCTGTGCTCTAAAAGTAGCACTGCCCTCTCCTTCTCTAGCCATGATGTCTCACATTGAAAAATCTCTGGGAATAATGGTAGAGAACTGGCACCCAAATTAATTGTGCCCCATTGGCTATGCACTGATAGGCATTGTCAGGCAACTCATTTTCACAACGAATGGCAATATCAGAAAATATATATACTCAATTATTCTGGTTCACAGTGGCAATTTAATGTGGGGAGCATGGCAGCCCTCAATGATAATATATACAGTTAAGAAAGTATACTCTACAGCATCTGTATGTCCATATAGTTACAGATGGTTACATATGGAATAACAATCCCCCTTAAAAACAGTTGCTGAATGCACATGTGCACTGCTGCTCACTTGACCAGAACTTTGTGTAGAATTCTGCACAATGTTAATCAGGTGGGATCATCCTGCAAAAATGAAAAATTCAGAAACAATAATGAAAGCAATTCTAATTATCATAATCATTGTGTCCAGAGGGTTGAATGTATACAACAGCAGCGTGACAAGAAGCAAAGAGCCTCATTGAGCTACAAAAGGAAACATTACTGCAAGCATTGGTTCCCTGCCGTGGGTGATTTTTAAGAAAAAAACCTTTCTTCTGGCTAAGACATCTGCATATATAAAGTAAATACTACATCTTACAAATCCACTACCTTGTACAGCTGTTACATTTTACTGTTTTTACCCAGATATCATCATTTGTTACATTTATATTTACTCACAACTGAACATCTGAAGTATATACACTCATCAGAGTGATTCTTCTGAGTAGCTACAGAGGCAGCATGAAAATGAGAGTGAGTGACTGTAGCTGTATTCAGTCACAATCAATTCTTCATTGGTCTACCAAAAATAACCCCTCCCATTCCTTTTAGATACATGCATTTAACTGCTTCTTTCAGCCTCACTCCAACATTGGGGAGTGTGGCAGGCGTAGCCCCCCACCTACTTTTGGTTTTATATAGTTAGCTTTCAGTGAAATGAGATTTATAAATATAAAAGCTATGTAGGTGGGGGCGACACCCCCCAATGTGTGGGGGGGGGGCTGTATCCTCCACACCCACCTAACTATATATACTAACTCCAAGATCACAATACAGTGGGGAAACGGGCATAAACATTTTATTTTCCCAACAGTACTTACATTCAGTGAAATGTGATTCAGTGAAATGAGTTTTCAGTGATTTTTTTTGAGGGTGAATTGAAATTCAGTGAAATGAGTTTTCAGTGAATGAAAGTAGACCCATATATATATATATATATATATATATATATATACATATGTGTGCGTGTGTGCATGTGTGAGTGTGTTTTGTGTGTGTGTGTGTGTGTGTGTGTGTGTGTGTGTGTGTGTGTGTGTGTGTGTGTGTGTGTGTGTGTTTGTATTCACACATGTGTGACTCTTTGTAAAGTGTATTACTACATTGTTTTGGTAAATACCGTGTGAATTGTATATCAGTGAACCACCTCATTCAACCTAGTGCACCAAATAACTTTTAGGAAAAAAAAAAACAACAGAAGAGTACTTTTTGTTTTCAAATGTTCTATAGCCCCACACAATCAGGACAATACTTCAACAGCAGTCAGAGAATTCCTTTCTACAGTGGCAAAAATCAGGAATCAAAGTGCACAGCATAGGGATGTCTTCCTGAAGTGTCTCTCACTTCTAGATTCCTTCACAGGAAGATGTTTACTACATCTCAGAAGACCCCAATGATTATTCTTTACTGCACTATAACACTCTGAATCATTTTTCCAGAGAACCATTCCTCTACTATGAGAGCCAGTTTCACTAATTTGTATTCTACTGGTTCTCACTGCTTCAAGTGTTTTTTTTTTTTTTCCTTTTTTTCTGGTGCTAGCAATCTCTATACCAGTAGCCTAACCTAAGTATTTTACCACTGACACACCTAACTTGGACAAGGAGGTGTTAATAATTAGTCTGGCTAGTCTCAGAGAATCTAAAAGAACCTTTCTTCAGTTAGATAGCTGTCATCATTCTCTGATTATATTATTACATCCTCTAGGTAATATATTTTTAACATTTTTGGCATGTATTTATGATTATGCCTGTTAGTCTTTGAAAGCTTGCTGAGGAACCATATATCATAAAATGAAGCACAGTATATTGCAATAGGCAATCTGCTGTAGTCAAGAATCTTGTCTTCCGAACCTTTCTATTAGTTCATCAACCCTAAGCATTTGGTAGCTGTCTAATTGCAAAATAATAAACCTGAAATGTAGAGGTGCAATAGTGCTTCAAGAAAGACAGTTGAACCAGATAAGAAGCACTACTGTTGCGAGTCCAAAATCTTCTTTATTGAGACACAAAAATTAAGCACTTTCGTCAGTTTAACTTGACTTCATCAGAATTTAATTAAAATACATTAGGAGACCTTGTTTATGCAAGTACATTGTTTGTAATTGGCTAATTTTTCCTTTCATTAATTGAACAAACAGATAAAAACAATTAAAGTTAATAGAGCCAAGCAGTTCATATAAAACAAACAAATAAATACAATTTATGTTTTAAAACACTCTGTGCCATGATTAACATGCTGTAATCAAAAAAAGAATTGGTAATGACCAAAAAGATATACATTTTTCTTTCTTTTAGAAAAAACACTTAAATACATTCTGCCCTTTCCTTTAAAACAGGGACCAGATTTAGATGTTCATTTAAACCAGGGGGAAATTTGCTGCAAGCCTAAGTTGCCACATTAATTCATTTTTGTGCAATATATTTTGCCAATCTCCACCCCTAGCTTCTAAATTAACTAAGTCTAGAATGGCAAACTTGAAGCCTGTGTAGTTGTCACATGTAATATTGTGTTTATACAGGGCGTTTGCATCTTTTTTATTTTTTATGTCATACAGGTGTTCATATATTCTTGTCTTAAAAGACCTCTCTGTCTTCCCAATATAATAGGAACTACAGGTGTTACACTTAGCTATATACACTAACTTATTGGAATAGCAGTTACCTCTCCTTGGGTAAACCACACTGTTATACTGATTTTCCAAACAAATCCTCTTTTCCTGCAAAATATAAGAAAAGAAAGAAAAAATGTATATATTTTTGGTCATTACCAATTGGACTCGCAACAGTAGTGCTTCTTATCTAGTTTAATTGCAAAATAATGTTCATCTTCTGAAATGCTATGAGGCTGTTGCATTCACTATTTTGCTTGTTCTATTACCCACATCATAAGCACTTACATTTGTTCTCTTTCAGCCTTTCTGTGTGATTATTAACTGAACTTTTTCATATGGTATGGCCCCAGTATGGTGTTAAGGTATATTCTTCCAGATACTTCTGAAAACACTTGGTTGTTCCTTAACAGGATGTCATTTATTACATGTTTCTGTGGCTTAGCTAGTGTATCATCCAGTTGGAATGCAGACAAAACCTCAGTTTTCTTTCTTCACCAGCTATGCTAGTCTCTGCTGCTAAACAAGCAACACAGTAGTTTGTGCTTATTTTCTTGGTTTCCAGAGGTTAAAATAATAATTACTTCAGGAATGAGTAACGCTCCAAACAGCATAGAAAAATATATCAGTCTTTTTAGATATGTTTGTTTGTGTCTTTTGGCTTTTTCCCAGTTAGGGGTCGCCACAGCAGAACTCCGGTCCGCTAATGATTGGTAGAAGATTTTTACATGCCGAGTTACCAGCTCTGATGCACAACCTTCAACGAAGGTACGCCCCTTCACGCATGTCTCCACACAGAAGACGCTTTAGCTGAGAATCGAACGGACAGCGTCTTATATAAAAAACACTGATCCCCACCTAAAAAGTATTAATCAGGCCCCTCCCACCCTTGTTAATTACATATATCAACTTCAAGATCACACAATAGCAAGGACATGGTAAATTCCCAGACCTTGTTGTACAACAATCTTGTATGCAGATTTGCTAGCAGGCAGAAAAAGAGAAAAATAGAGCATTCGCTCGTAGCAATGACTCCCATAATTACATATTTATCATGGTCTTCTCTTAAATTTGTTTAACTCTGTAACTTACATCATGATATTTTCTACCATTTCAGTGAAATCCTGCCACTTAGCCAAAAATGTATTTCTGTGGAGGTGACCAAAGCTAATAACTGATCTCCAACTTTGAATTTCCTGGTTCTTGTATTATTGTTATACATTTCTTAGACTCCTTCCATGTGTTACTGTGCAAAATTCATTACTACTGCTGTAAGTTTGCTCCGGCTTGTGACACTATTCTAATGGCAGATAGGAAGTATAGTATTAACTGTTCCCACTTTTTACCATCTTCTTCAATAAACTTTTCTGCCTGGACTTTAACATTCCAATAGCCCATCTGTCTGGGGATAGTACACTGACATTTTCAATTGCTTGAGCTAAAATCCGTGGCAGAGTTGGTGCATTCTTCTGCATATAAATGAAGTCTCCTTGTCTTTCTGCATTTCTTTATGTACCCCTACTCTGGAAAATACAGCCTTACTTAGGAGATTACCCTCAATGTACTTGAATGCATAGTCCAAAATAAAAACAAACAAAAAAAAACATTGAAACACATACTAAATGTTATTAAAAGGCCAACATCACCCATGAATAATTTAAAATGGTACTGCTGTGATATGTATTGGAATGGGGTGAGATTTAAACTCTGGATAAAGGTATGTTTAGTGGTATTCAGGGCATCCAGTGCAGAAGTCCTAATTTTTTTTTCATTATTCATGTCCTGCAAACCTTGCAGGGATACATGATTTATTCTTGTCTAGTCATATTTCTTCAACTAGTATGTGCCAACTTCATCTCTAGGTTTCAAAAAGCTTTGAACACTAGCAGTTGATAGTTTCATAGGATGGTAATAGGCTATTAACCCAAGGGGCTTTACAAGCATAGTTGTTAAATCCCATTATAATACTAGATATATATCATCTATGCCCAAGGTTTTTCTAGCAAGGACTACCCATGTCTAGGAGAGAAGAGGGGGCAATCCCTAGGAGAACTTTACAGTTTCCATCCAGTCATCCAGGTTGCACTTAAATAGGGTCATAGAGGTGCTCTGCTTGATATGGATTGAAAGCCTATTCCAGAGAAGTGGCAGACTCTGAGAGATGTATCTGTCTCTCGAGCAGGTCCTGTTTATATTGCAGGCTAGATTGAGGTCCTTGGAACGGGTGACTCTAGTCACATTTGATTTACAGATGTGCAGCATTTCCATTAGATTTGGATCAGACATAGCCCTATAAACCAGACATAAGTTGCCTCTAAATAGTCTACACACTACTGAGTACAGAAATAGTGGCTTCAGTTTGTTCATATAAGACATGTGAATTTTCCTAGTTAGAAATTTCTGAGGTCTCTCAAGTTGCTGCAGGTGTCTGGTATGGCACATACCAAAGAGAACATTATATATTCAATAACAGGCCTCATGAGGGATGATTACAGGGGATTTATAACCTCTTTTGCTCTTGAGCTGATGCCTTTGCTAATCAGGTGAGCAATGTGGAATGCCTTCCACATCACACTAGACACATGGTGGTCAAAGTTGAGGTCACAGTCAACTTGTGTTCCTAGGTCTCTTACTATTGAATTTGTACGTAGGGTATTATTGTTTATTTTATAATGATCAGGGACATTGTTTTTATTGAAGAGAATGAGGATGCAATTTTAGCATTTCGTTTAAGACCATGGCTTTTGTTTTTATCGAATGTAATGATGCATTTTTAGCATTTAGTTTAAGACCATGGCCTTGGCACCAATCTTTGGTCTGTGTAAGCTCCTTTTGAAGTATGCTGACATCTCTAGGGAATCCAGTGGTAGCACCTAATTTGCAGACATCCACAAACTTGGTTAGCCACAGCCCCTCAGTTTTGGCCTGGACTTCTGAGAAGTATACGCTAAACAAGAGAGGCCCAGCATTGACCCTTGTGGAACCCCACTGATGACAGGCTTGCTGGTAGAGGTAAAGTCTCCCACTTTGAATGAGTGTTGTTGATCTGTGAGCCAGTTTGCAACCCACCTGACAACATAGGCATTGATATTCAGTGGGTTAATTTGTCAATGATGCCTGAATGTGGGATAGTGTTGAAGGCCTTGGCCAAGTCAAGATAAGGTGTGTGCAAAACTTTGCCTTCGTCTATGCCTCTGGTCACATTCTCATAGAAGTCCACCTGGTTTAGCAGGCATGACCTGCCCTTCAAAAAACCGAACTGGGACAAATCCAGGGTTTGGAGGTCATCTACATCCTTATTTATGAGGTCCATGATGATTCATTGCATTGCCTTACAGATGAGGCTGGTTAAACTTATGGATCTGTAGTTACCCAGCTCTGTTGCCAAGCTGCTCTTCTGGAGGGGGATAGCAGCCACTGTTTTCCATTCAGTGGGGACAAAGCCAGTACTCAGGCCCTGGTTGAATACAGTGCCTAATGGAGTAGCTAGCTCTTGTTTTAGAACATTAAGAAGAAAGCCCACAATGCCATCTGGTCCCATGGAGGCTATGTTTTTAGCCTTGGAGAGAGCATTTATGACTTCCTCTTTGAAAATGCAGGGAGGAGGAGATGCTGAAGGTTTGTGGTATGCATGGGGGGATAGGTAGTGAAATATTTACCAAACCTGTCTGCTAGCAGGTTTGAAATTTCCACAGGTCAGTGTGTGTGATGCCATCCATAATTAGTTCAGTACACATCTGAGTCCTACCTTTTAGTTTCTGGACGTAGCTGAAGAAAGCCTTATGGTTATCCTTGTCAATGTTTGCTAAATTTTTCTCATAGTTGCTTTTTGAAAATTTTACAAGTTGTCTTATTTGCTTGTTTAGGCTGAAGAGAGTCTTCTTCTAGTTCTGGGATCTCACTTTTGTATTTTTAGACAGCAGCTTCTTTCACTTATTTTATAATTTATTAATGCTAGACGTCCACAAGGATGGTTTGTTTTGGCTTGAGGATCTTGCTTTAATCCATCCGGCTAGGCTGTGTCTTTACATTTATGTAGATGTTTATACAGGGCATCAGTGTATAATGTAGTATAGCCATCAATGCCATCTGTGGAAATGGGAGCTTGGAAGTCAATTATATCTTCCCTTAGAAGGGTATAGTTAGCTTTGGTGAAGCTTTTTAGCCTGACTTCTTCTTTTGTGAGTCCTGGTACTACTGCTACATCAAAAATGACTGATTTATGGCTGGATTTAACCAGTATGGGCCCTACACTTGAGGTGTTGCATTGGTCACTCATATTGGTGATGACCAGGTCTAGAATATTGGAGCCCCTTGTAGGGTAGTGCACTATTTGTTCCAGGGTATTTGAGTTAACAAAGTCCAGGAACTTTTGTGTGAGTGAGTTTGGGCTCATATAACCTTCCCAATTAATGGAAGGATAGTTGAAGTCACCCATGACTAGGGTGTTAGGTTGTAACTTAATTGCCCAAAGTAGGTCTAAATAAGCTATGTGGGCATCTTGGTTCATGAAAGCAGACAAATAAATGACAATGACCTCGGGGGGGGGGGGTCTTACCCATGGTAATTTGGACTTGGAGTAGCTCCATAGAGTTTTCTTGTCTAACCAGTCTAGAGGTGTAATTATCTCTAATGTAGATAAATACTACTCTGGGTCTCACACCTACAATTTCTGGTCTGAAAGTGTCGAAGGCATTATAGCCTTGCAAGGCCGAGGTACTTTCTGTAGTCTTGAGTCAGGTTTTTGTGACTGCACAGATGTCATCATCTTCTAGGGAGAGGAGTGTATCCTGAGAGTGCAGTTTCTGATTTAAATTCCTAGCATTTAACAGCATGACCCCTTGCTTCTTTGTGTTTGATACATTCACGTGAGGAATTTTGTTGTTGTGACCTTGCCTAAAAAAGGCATTATGGGGGAGGCAAGTGCTTTAGACAGCAACTGAAAGCCTAGAGGTACCAGGTGAATATCATCTGAGGCAAAGCAGTTTGGACTATCTACCATATTGTCCCAGGTTGACAGGAACTGGATCCTTTTAAAATGACACAGAAACTAAGCCAATTTGTGAAGTCAATCATTTTCTGTTTATATTGTGGTATCATCCTAGGAGAGGGTAACATGTTGCTCAAAGCTATGCACATACCTGCATGGGACACATATTCAGAGAGCCCAATCATGTCTCTCTTCATATAGTCCAGAGAGGAATGTCTCAAGTCGTTCACACTAACATGAACTACGATGGAGTCATAACAGTACTTGTTGTTGAGAAACTTGAGTGCATGTGTGATCTGGTGAATCCTTGCACCAGACAGGCAGCTGACCATAACATTCTCGTTGTTCAACCTGAAAAGTGGGGCATTTGCATGTCTCACTATAGAGTCACCTATAACTAAAACATTTGGAATAGTTACGCATTGTCTTAAGGGCTTATTTGGTGAGACACAGGTGCTGGTGTTTTTATGTCTATTGGGTGCTTTGGGTGTTTTATTAGGTGGAGCATGTTTGTGTTCTGGAGGCCTCTGGTGTTTAGGTAGGTTTCTGGAGAGTACCTCTGCATATGAAGGTTTATGTGTTCGGTACATATTATGAATAGGAATCGTGGTGTATGAGCTGCCAATCTGTTTAGTGTTGCTGTTCTGGGCATGAGAGAGCAGTGATTACGGATTTTTAGTGTAGGGGCATCTCTTGCAAATTGTACTTGAGTGAATTAGGAGTAAGGGGTTGTTGGTGTACATGAGGCAGTTGCTACACTGCCTCAAAAACACATGTCCACCAGGCTGTCAAGAAAAACAGAGGGAAACTGACAGTCCACAATGTAAGGTTTGAACCTGGTATATCAGCAGATTTTAGGGTGACTAAACTATAGGGTATACAGCAGGAGGTCTATAAATGAGGTGATTTATAGAGTCAAATGTTGATAGGTAACAGGTAAACTCTCTACTGGGTGGTTCATTGAACAGCTAAGAGCTATTCAAGAACTGCATTGCTAGATAGCAGCCAGTTCTAAGGGAAAATACTATTGGTGATTTTGCTTCTGTAACTGACAAGAGTTACCTACTCTGCATGGTGGTGCACGGTAAGGCACTATGCGTAAGCAAGAGCAAAGCAGCTAATACAAAGAAACCAATGCAAAAGTTCAAACTGAGCCCTGCACCAATGAAATAGCTGAAACTGAGCACTGAACTAGTAACCATCAATTAGATAATCCTACTGCAATAGGGTACAGGGAGGCTTCTCCAGAGAAAAGATGTCCTGATTTGTAGTGCTCAACTTGCAAACAGAACTGAATCCAGCCTGTCTGAATCCAATCTATACTACAGCTAACAGAAGTTAGAAGCAGCAATGTCAAAAGGTTAGAGCTTATTAAGCTCAATTTACAGTAGAGGTGGGAAGTTTTAAAAAGAAGACCGACAAAAGTAAGGGTGGGTGGAAAACGCTAGCAGGAAATCACCAGCAGTGACGCAGGTTTGAAATCCTAGAGCCTTTACTGTATAATATGTTAAACCTCCTGTAGTGGAGGCCCTTAAAATATATACACATGACCCTTTAAGGACATGGACATACCAGATTACATTTTTACATTTATCACAAGCTGCAGACAGGCTGCATATATATATATATATATATATATATATATATATATATATATATATATGGGTTACCTTCATTTCATCGACAGCTCATTTCACTGACAAGCAAATCAGCAAAACCAATTCACTGAAAGTTAATTTCACTGAAACTCATTTCACTGAAACTCATTTTGTGGACAGTTATATATAGCCAGTTCCCCACTGTAGTGTGATCCTGGAGTTAGAATATATAGTAAGGGGGGTGTGGGGAATGTGGGGGCCAAACAGCCCCACATATTATAAACGTTTTAAACTATACAGCTGGATACTTACAAGTGCAATGAATAACTGTTTTGCAGAAAACAATATACAACCAAAGTATGTGGGGGGCTTTGCCCCCCCCCCCCTTACTATATATTCTAACTCCAGGATTGCACTGCAGTGGGGAACAGGCCATATATAACAGTCGACTAAATGAGTTTCAGTGAAATGAGTTGTCAGTTAAATGAGTAGTCAGTGAAATGAACGTTTAGTGAATTGGTCTTGCTGATTTGCTTGCCAGTGAAATGAGCTGTCAATGAAATTAAGGTAACATATATATATATATATATATGTATATATATATATATATATATATATATATATATATATATATATATATATATATATATATATGTATATATATATATATATATATATATATATATATATATATATATATATATATATATATATATTTATTTATTTTTTTGTTTTTTTTGTTTTTAATAGGAAAGAAAGAAAATGGCTTAATTTTTTCTGTCATATTATTTTAAGACTTTTAAAATTCTTACTAATTTTAATTAATAGTAATACAGGCTCGTCATTTTTCTGTGAAATTTAATTCTTTATTTCATATAGTGTTTAATATCTATTAACAGCATACTGCAGTTCCATTACTGAAGTTCCATTACCTTAGTTAGGAGCTGATGCACTATTATCTTCTCTTATTTGTCCTTAACCTCCAACAAACTGACCATATAGAAAAGCTAGACTAGAATATTGACTGCATACTGCTAACTTAGACCTTACACCTGAATTAATTTATGTCTATTATTTTTCTTTAAAGTAATCCAAGAGCTAGAATACTACTATATTCTCTCATTCTTCCTTGACATACCTTGTACCCTTAGTCAGAAATGTAAGATCTGCCAAACTAGTCTTCGTACTGTTGCCCGCTTCATAGTACTTGGTATAATCGGGCAATGTAAGACAGCCTGATGCTCAAAGTTAATGATCTGTTACTTAACTCATCATTGTCTGTTTATGAGAGATGCAAGTACCTAGTCAAATTTGAGGCCACACTCTCACAAACACAAACTGTGAGCATTACTCACCTATACTACAATCAACACATACCCACACTAAATTGTCATACACTGACACATAAACCAAGCCCTTGTTTAACCTGCAACAGACTATTAGGTGCAAGGTTTAACATAATTTAAGCATTGCAACACCAGTAGAAGTTCTCAAGAAATAGGGCATCATAGGCCCATTGCACCAAAGCAATCTTCAAACACATAGATTCCACACTAATCTGTCTGGACAAAAGCAAGGTGACAATGAGCTGCCTCTCAGAGGACAATATTGCCAAGGTTACTAGGGCCCTAAGGATCCTTAAACCAGACCAATATATGAGAAAAACACAATGAACATGACAGACCTCTCCATGTATGTCATCATGCAGGAAAGACCAAAGCATTGAGTGTTGTCCTCCCTGTAATAATATAATAATTAGCTAAACACTTCATGTTATTCTAAGGAGATTACATATATGTCAGCATGGTACGAGATGCTGGACAACCACACTTACTTTGCCAAGGTCAATGTATACCTCTTATTCCAGGGTTTCTGCATACTGGTAAAAGCTTTTGCTGACCCCATTGTGTCTTTTTAGGCAGGACCCAGCTAATGCATCTCCCATCATAATTTCCAAATCAACTGCTTTGGTGTAATGGGCCTATGATGTGCTATTTCTTGAGAACTTCTACTGGTGTTGCAATGCTTAAATTATGTTAAACATAGGGCTCTTTTTTCTACTTGAGTGTTTGCCTCCTTCCCCTTTAACTTTAGTAAACTGACTCTTACATTAAGAACTATAATACTTACCTTATAGCTTTAGGACACCTTAGGAAACCTTGTAAACTGCAATAGCCCCGCTAATTGGTCACCATAACAAAATCAGTTTCTCTCAGCATTTAAACAGAGTAGGTTGCACACAAAAAGCATTTGTTAAGCTTTCACTTACAGTGCTGTGTAAGTAAGCAGGTCACAATTTTGGTCAGCCATAGGTCTCTTTTTTCTACTTGAGTGTTTGCCTCCTTCCCCTGTAACTTAAGTAAACTGACTCTTACATTAAGAACTATAATACTTACCTTATAGCTTTAGGACACCTTAGGAAACCTTGTAAACTGCAATAGCCCCGCTAATTGGTCACCATAACAAAATCGGTTTCTCTCAGCATTTAAACAGAGTAGGTTGCACACAAAAAAACATTTGTTAAGCTTTCACTTACAGGGCTGTGTAAGTAAGCAGGTCACCATTTTGGTCAGCTATAAGGCTCTTTTTTCTACTTGAGTGTTTGCCTCCTTCCCCTGAAACTTAAGTAAACTGACTCTTACATTAAGAACTATAATACTTACCTTATAGCTTTAGGACACCTTAGGAAACCTTGTAAATTGCAATAGCCCCGCTACGTTCGCACTCGCTATGTGTAGGCTCTCTTCGTTCCCCTCCCTGCCCCCAATTCCCTCCCGCCCCCAGTACCTCTAAATTTATAGTACTATAGCCAATCCCCCACTTTCTAGAACCCTATCTGCTTTCATCTGGGATAATTCCTCCCACCCCCATTCTTCTACCTACATTTTTATAGCACCTATTAGCTTTCATCTGGCATTCTCCCATCCCCCTTCCAGTACCTTTACCTCACCACTCTATCTTCTGGTGTTGCATCACCAGGTAAAACAGTTCCCTAACTCACTAGCTGAATAACAGATAATGATATACTCCTATTTACTAACCCTCTTGTTCGCACCATACCTCCTTACCTTGTATGAAAACCAGTTTCTCACGGGATTTCAGGCCCCGAAAGGCCATACTATCACCCCAGCTGTAAATCCTCCCACCTTCAACCATACTTACAGTACCAGGTCTTATCCAACATCTTGTTCAGTCTATCAACATCTCAAACCCAGGCACATTAGCTCTAGATCCAAACAGTACCACAAACTAATAAACAAATTCCTGAAGTTCATCACCAAGTATAGACTTAACCTAATACTTGGTGGTGATATTAACCCCAACCCTGGTCCACCCATTTCAGATACACATACCCCCTCTACTTGCAATATAAGCTACAAACCTACAATTAATAGGCCAGCTAACTCTCTCCTAGCCTGTCATCTCAATATTAGAAGCATTAATAACAAGGTACATGAATTGCATACACTTCTGGATGTCCACTCCCCTGAGATTCTCTGTTTATCTGAAACCTCATTAAAACCTAACACTACAGTGTTACCACCTGGGTACAACATACACAGGCTGGATCATGTTTCAAGGAAGGGGGATGGGGTAGCTGTACTCTAGAAATCTGAGTTGAATGTCACCATAGATGTAATACAACCACCTCAGATTAATAACTCCGAGATTCTTGCCACCAAATTGCAATTTAATAAAAATAAATGTATTAATATCATCTGTATGTACATTCCCCACAGGTAACAATATATCTACATTTGAAGATATCCTGCACTGACTATCATGTCACTACCCCCAAGAAACCCTACTACTTGGAGACTTTAACATAGACTGGGGCACCTGTTCCTCAGAATCCCCAACCACCCATATTAACCTGCATGCATTTACACAAATCATATCCACCCCTACCAGGATAGGTAAACCCAAACAAAAAGAAAGCATACTTGACTGGGTACTCATAAATAGTCACCCCCAACTGTACACCTCTGGTACCCTCCCTGATGGCCTAAGTGATCACCTTCTCACATATGTAATTAAGCACAAAGCCATTAATTCCCAACAACCCTTACTCAGAAAGGTTAGAAACAATAAAGACTTTGACCCTGCCAAATTCCAACAAGAACTAAACTCATATAATTGGTCTATTCTAAAAACCTCCCCTTAGAGGAAGCAGTAGCATACTTTAACAACAAATTCCTTGAGATCCTTGATTTGCATGCACCTGTTCATTCAAAGAGAACAAAGGCAAAAACTGCGCCATGACTTTCTAAAGAGTCTAAACTCAAAACTACCCTTAGAAACAAAGCATGGGCTTTATGGCGTTCTTCTAAAGACCCCCAAGATCACATTAAATACAGGCAATCCATCAACGAAACTAAAAAATCCATTTTACAAGACAAAAAACAATACTATTGTAATTTACAGACAGTAAATCAAAATAACCCTCAGAAGTTTTGGGCAGGTTTAAATAATCTACTACATCCTGGACAAACTTCAACCCCAATCCCTGCTGCTACTATTTAACCCTGAAGATGTTTCTGACAGTTTTAACCGATTCTTTACTGAGACAATTCAAGCCCTAGCTAGCCAACTACCTCCTAGCTCCCCTGGTCCTGAAAGTATCACCCCTAGAAACCTACTCGCATTCAGCTTCCAACCAGTCGCCACTTCACTTATCTGTACCTTGATCAAAAAATTAAAACCCACTACACTTTCTGCTGATCAACTCCCTGCCGAGTACCTACAAAAATCAGCTGATGTTATTGCTTAGCCCATCTCAATACTAATCAATTGAACCATAGTAGAAGCTAAAATTCCCACCATCTGGAAAATATCCTATGTAATCCCACTTCACAAGGAGGCAGCTCTACTGAATTCTCCAATTATAGGCCAATAGCTATACTCTCTTCACTTGCAAAGATTATGGAAAAGTGTATTCATAGACAACTCATGCACCACCTAATCCAGAATCACCTTATGGTAGACACTCAGCATGGCTTCCGTCCTCATCACAGCACTACTTCGGCCCTCCTAGCCTTTACCAACACCATAAACCATAATCGCAACAATAATTATATATCCTCAACCCTCTTCTTGGACCTTTCCAAGGCATTCGATATGATTGATCATCAACTTTTAATCCACACACTGTAAACATTCTGTCTAGATACTAGAGCCCTTCAATGGTTTCAATCCTACCTGAATGGTCGACAGCAGCCTGTCCTCTGGCAGAACAAACTCTCTAACCTTCTACCTAACACCCTTAGAGTACCACAAGGCTCTATACCAGGGCCCTTGCTGTTCTCCAGCTTCATTAACGACCTTTATACTGTCATCCCAAAAGTCAGCTGTATCCAATATGCTGATGACTCTACTCTGATTTGCTCGGCCACATCTCCAATAGAGTTATGGTCAGCTACCCAGACCACCTTTAATACAATAGAAAACTGGCTTTCTGAACGTTGTCTGATCCTAAATCCCAAAAAAACTAAAATGCTGTTATTTTCACCAACACATAGGTCTACCGCTTTCACCTTTACCATGAATTCAAGTGATGGCACAATAATCTCCCCTGACCCCACTACAAAACTATTAGGTGTCATCATATATAATAATCTAAAATTTGACCTACATGTTAACGAAACTATCAAAACCATCAATAAAAAACTAGGGTCACTTTACAGAATAAAAGCCTTCCTAACCCCTCCAGCTAAAATTGCCATAGCTCGCTCTCACCTTCTTTCAACCCTTCTGTATGCATCCCCTCTACTCTTGAATGTAAACAATACTGTCCTTAACAAACTCTCAATTTGCTATAACCACATTGCCAGGTTTGCCACTGGGCTGCCTTTTAGGACACATCATTGCATCAATCTAAATCAGCTTGGGTGGCTTGAACAACCCAGCCTAATCCAGTATAACCAACTGATTATGGCCTATAAAATCCTCTATAATCCGGACAATACTCCTGCACTTAAAAATATTATCACCCCCTGTAACAATCCTAGACCACTTTGATCCTCTAACAAACTACTAATTCAGACTAGCAAAATTAATAACACAGCCGGTGACTCTCTCTTTGCAAACTCTGTAAGTAGATCCTGGAACTCTCTTCCAGCTGATATTACCTTACTTTCCAGCTTAGGTCAATTTAAAACTAGACTAAACAACATTTGTCACTTAACTGGCTATGTCAATGTATCAAGCCTGGCTAACTCTCTCTAGAATGTGTAAAAATCTGTTAACCAGTTTACTGTGTAATTTAATTTAATCCTGACTTATGCTCGTGATTAACTTTAACCTGTGGAACTTGTTTAACTTGCTTACCTATGTAATCTCTGTAAATAGTCTGTTTGTAATATGTAATGCTGGTATTATGTAATGCTGAATCTGCTTACACTTGGAGCTTTTGTCCCCGGGCCTCTGCTGAAAATGGACATGCATCCAGTCGGACTGTCCCGGTCAACAAATGTAGAATAAAAATAAAAATAAAATAAACTACTAGACCATGTCAACAGTAGACATCTGATCAACAAAGTGGCAGACCTTTTGGCCGTCATGTATTTGGAACAAATTCATGCATGTATTGTTATAGAAACCTTGTTTATGTACCAAGACAGCCATCCCTCAATACCTGGTTTTTTTGGTTACCACTCGTGTAGACCTGATGGAAACTGTGATGACATCTCGATATATTTGTTAGAGATCAAACACATTTCCTTGAGACATGCTCTAGAGACCCACAAGTAGAGCTTTTCAGGATTCACATTTTTGTAATTAAGATCAAAAATCAGATTACAACATGCTGCAGAACCCCCTCTATGCCTGAAGAAAATAACAAAACATTCCTAAATATTCTTGATGAGCTCCACATAAGTATAAACACTGTTATTCTAGGTGATTTTTAACTACGCAGTGATTAACTGGGGGACCTATGCCACCAACATAGGATATGCACAGAAATTGTTATATTTTATGAACAAGAACTCCCTGGACCAGATTGACAATGAGTTCACTAAAGAACAGAATATATTCAACCTAGTCATAACAAACTTAGTGTCTGTATGTACCACCCCCAAGGTAACCCCCTTTCTGGTTAAGTCAGAAAACAAACTAGTGACCTTCTCTATCAAAATCTTCAAACCTTCAGAAACAAAGTTTGCACAATTCAAAAACATTAAATGGACAGATCACCTGTGATTTTTATGATGAAGTCTATAAAAATGAGTATAATGGTATTACCCATAATGTTGATACTGTATAGAATTATAGAAACAGGTTTTATTCACAGCTACACAAGCTTCATATGTATATATTAGCCTAGCAACCCTTGTGGGGCATTTTAAAACTTGCCAGTTTTCCTTTTTGTGCTTGAAATCGCCTATCCCATTTGATTATAGATTGGTCTTACCTATCCCATGGTCAAAAAATATATATTACCCCCAATGAGAAAAACAGGTATTTTACCATATATAATTTGAGGGGACCCATGCATGGGATAAAGCATTTAGGAGCTGCCTTTGCCCATTAATGGTACAGGGGACAGTCCTTGGTTAAATTTTCGGTTTCCCAGCCATAGATCTAAGATGTGCTTGAAAATGGATAAGGATACACTTTGTTTTATGTGGATAGGGAGTCTATTCCAAAGCAGCAGTATCCTATGCAAAATACACCTGTTTTCTAAACTGTTCTGTTGATATTGCAGAAGAGCTTTAGATCTCTAGAACAAGTATTTCTGATGCCATTTGACATGCTGATGTGGAGTAAATTTTTCAGTAATGGGTCAGAGGATGCCTTGCTTGCCAGACACAGGTCACCTCTTAGCAGTCTGTAGGATACCAAGTATAGTGACAGCATTCTGAGTCACTCCATGTAGGACATGCTGTTTAGGCCTTGTATCATTTTTAGTAAGGTATCTCTGTGGCATTACAGTTGTTACATGTGTCTGGACAGATACATGCCAAAGGGGACATTGTATTCAATCACTGGATTGATTATATAGCAATGTGTTAAATTGTCAGTCCCTACCAGACTCAACCATATGAAAATGTTTAAAATCAAACCAGCAGGGTGGTCTTCAGGCCTAACTAAACTATATAATATAAGAAAGACTCTCCTATACTTCTATAGCAGAACAAAACACCCCCAAATTAAGCAGTACATCAAGCAGCTAGATAAGAACTGAAAAGTACACTAGAAAAATGAAGGCATCTTGCTAACTCAGACAAAGCAGAATCTAGAGACAAGTGTCTTTCTTTATTTGAGTCAGAGAAATAAGAAATAACACCCTGCATTATTCAGATCTTACTCATAATGGCACTACCTACTCTGATCCAGTGGATATTGTTAATGTACTGGAAAATACATTTAGTGCCAGCTTCAGCCATGATACATGCATTCAAAGCCCTCTTATCCCAAATGGAGTCAAGCCACCAACCATCATGAAAGGACACAAACTGAAGCTGCTTTCCAAAATGAAGAGTGCTTCATCTATGGGACCTCAAAATTTACAGCTGTTTACCTAATTAGTAACACTAAAAAGGAATTGCTGCATCTACTTCTCAACCTCTTCAGTCTGACCCTAGCAGCATGATTTGTTCCACTGGAGGTGTACACAGCTGTTGTGATGCTGCTCCATAAGGGTAATCCCATCACTGACTCCAGGAATTACAGACTTTTCAGTCTAATAGGTCTTATATGCAGTGCTAAGGAGCATATCATGACTGACTTATTTAGGTATTACATCAAAAATCTTGTCAGACTTGACACCCCCCCCTAAGTAGTTTGGCTTTGTCAAGGGTTGATGCTATCTAATGAATCTTGTGCACTTCTTTGACAGGGTTGCTTAGACTGTAGAGGGCAGGCAAACTGTCCATTCAGCACGCCTTAAACATATCTAAGTATTTAATACTAAACTACATGCAAATATAATAAACACACTGTAGGAACTTAAAATTGGCACTTTTCTGCTGAGATGGATACCCATCCATCTTAGGGGCAGAACTTGCACAGAAAGACTTGGGTTTACATCCTCGGACAGCATGAAGGTATGGAGAACCTCATCTATTCAGTATCTACTTCTCAGATTTCAACTTATCAAATGAGGATCTCTGGTTAGCAAAGTATAAGGATGCTTGTAAGCTGGGAGTCACCATCAAGTAACCCCCTCTGACATACAGGCACTCCAAAAGCAGCTTACACTTGTCAGTAGCTAGTGAATTAAAACTGGGCTCAAATTCACTGCCAAAAAGTACAGCACCATATCGTTTGTTAAGTAGTCCCTGGCACCAGCTTATAACATAAGTAACACAACTCTTCCAAATGAAAAGGTCATGAGAGTCCTAGGTGCATGCGGTGGGCAGCTCCCTCACTTGTGACTGTCATGTTGCAACAGTGGTTGGGATATCCTTTTACCTTAAACAGGATAATACTAAAGATATTTCTTCCATATCAAAAAAAGTCCTCAACTCATTGTACTCTACACTGATTACCATGATTGAGTGCAATACCCCCTTTGGAATGTATTTTACTAAGCATATCAAGCAATTGGAAAGACCCTAGATGTGCTTAAAGGATCAGAACTACAAAGAAGTACTGAAACACTTGAAGCTTTATCCCTATACTCAGTTTCATATAGACTACTTAGATGTGTCTTGCTTATAGAGCTAGAGGAATCAGGTAGCCCAAGACAACTTATACCTCCATAAATCAAACAGTATATCTAACTCTAAGTCCAAAGATGGAAAACTACTCCAGCAATAAATAAGACAAGGACAGATGCATTTATCATGCAGTGTTTACTCCTTTTCATGAATCGATTGGATGTTAAGCAATGTGACACTCTGTCTTTAAAAGGGAGCTAGGCAACAAGATGGGTATTCTCAATTCGCTAATGCTGTGATTGTCTGACCTTTCTTGAAAAGACGACAAGGCCTAAGAGCGGGTACTAGCAAAAAAGAAATGACCTTGTGATCAGTTGCCTTGTAACTTCTTTGATGCTATGATCCTTTTATGGATAGAGATGCCTTTATAACAGCCATTGGTATATTTTGATATGTAAATTGCTGGCTTATTTTAAATTTTCTTCAATATACTTAAAATACTTAAAAATTAAAAAAAATAAACGTATATATGCCATTTTAATATTAGTACCAGGAACATTTTTCTTTAAAGTTTCAGTGTATATTTTGCCATTTCAGGTGGTTTTGAAAGCTTATCACTATGGGAATTCTACAGTGTTTTCACAGGGCTTGTCAATTTTGATTTCGGAAGACAATCAGAAATTTAAAAAATAAAGTTTTAGCTTTTCATTTTTTTTCAGTTTTTAAACTGTATATATTTCTTTATATTTTAAGTGAGTGTTATGTTGTCAAAGTTAAAGGGCAAACATGCAACAGATTGCAAGCATTTATAGCAATATGAAAAACAGTGCACATTTTAGGTTATTCTAGTTCAGAAATTGTTTAATTCAATTAATGTTACATTTCCTTGAAAGGTAGAATATTGTAAGAAAAATGAACAAACAACACTTCTACTTAAATTTCCACTGAATGTGTTGTTCATATGAATTCCTTTATGACACACTGCATATATTTTCTTCTTTGAAGTCACAGAGTTTGGTATGCGGGCTGCTTGCTAAATATGCATGTTTCAACTGAATCATATATGCACACTTTTATGTCCATGCATAAATGTTATATACTATCTGTTATTAAAGACGTTTAATGAGTGAGAGAGAATGAAAATCTAAATGTGAAAGGAAGGAGCAGAGAGGTATGAATCTTTCCTTTAATAACAAGGAATGCTGACAAAAGTGTAAGGATTTTTATTTTTGATTATCTTCTTTTAATTAACAGCTGGTTAAATAGAAGCACTGTGTACTGTTCTCTTGAGCTTGGGGAAATAGTTTTATTTAATGCTGCTGCTGTGTTTAATTATATGTCAGAAGTTGTTTATTCTTGATTTCTGATGAAATAATCTGTCTATAAAGTTTTATATGCAGTACTGTACATGCATTTTATTCTGTCAAGAAATAAAATATGCAATATGGGCCAAAAGCAGAATACATTTCTGTTAATTTTGTGATACATTCTGTTTTGAAATAATGCAATATCATCATGTAAGGAGTTTTAATTATAGAAGGAATGTTGTACAGTATTCAGAAAAGTGGACTTTATAGGGAAAATGAATAATATGTGAGCAGGATTTAGAAAAATAATTGGTTTTGTGGGTGGGTAAGGGAAAAGCAGTGCAATCTAAATAACACAATGCAACGCAATAGGAACAATGCAATGTTGCATAAAAGGATCAGAATAAGTAGGCAATTTGCTGGTGAAAACAGTATAGGTTGTGTAATGACCAGAACAATACCATGGCAGCTACATGACCCAGTGCTCCCAGTAGAGTGCATGCAGCAGGCTTGGGATTATGTAAATTTGCAGCTCTAGTAAACCGCCTATATAACTCCAGCTGGAAGACAAGACAATGAATGCAGAGCAAAGTCTCTACTGCTTTTATATTATATATGAGAATGGAATGAAGATAAAAGAGAGGCAGGAAGGGCAATAGGGAAGAAAGTGTGGTATTTATTGAGGAAACAAAATTATATTTGAGGGAAGCAGGTATCAGTATTTTAATATTCTCAAGAAGGGTAGAAGAGGAAGGTCGCATTGTGAGTAGGAAAGAGGCTATAGGTGTGGCGATAGTGGCAAACACACGCACAATGTAAAGAGAGACCAACAGGGGAGGTGCTGTTACAAATAGAGAGGAGTACACAAGGAAGATTGAGTATGCATTCTGTTCATCGGGATTACAAGTTTACAAGCCCTATTTTGTGGCCAGCAGCAGCATTGATGACCATGAAAAAGTGCTGGGAAGCACAAGCACACAATGTATAGAAAACCCTTTGCCTGTAGGCAAACCTATCATGCAAGCACATGTGGAAAGCTTATATAAAGAACAGATGACATGACACTAGGAGAATGTACACTGAATACAATATAAACTACAGTCAGTTAATGCATTAAATGTGATGATGTCACAAAAAAAAAATTCAACAGAAAGGTGTCCATATTTATGGTAATAATAAATCATCCTGTTTCCAATTGTTTACCCATGTGCATAAGTTAAAACAGACATGCCAACAATGGATGTCAGTTGGATACAATATAATATTTTAAGAAAGAGGAGTAAATGTGATATTAATGCTAGTAATATGCTTAGCTGAAATAACAGCAAAGACAGTGAATATATTAGGGGCTATTTGCATACACTGCAGTTATTGAATATGACATGTATATACAGGGAATGTGTGTGTGACAACTTACTGTATTGTTGTATTCTCCACTTCATGTTGTTTAAACAAGATATAATCTGTACAGCTACTGGCAGAAAGGGATATGGTTTACCATTTGTTGTCATAAGACAATAATAGATAGGGGGATACATTACCTTGACACATGTATTAGGTAAGCATGTGTTTTACATTCACATACATTGTAAAGAGTAATATAATAGCACTCAAAATACACAGATGGTAAATTAGATCTGTTGACATTGCAGTAATTCCTGATCTCCATTTGTAAATGGAGTGCATCTACTACATGATTATACTGGGCATGGTCACAAGATATTACAGCAGGCACTGCCATAACAGCATGTAAACAAAGCAGCCACACAAGAAAGTGTCTGAACAGAGGTCTGATTACATTTCATGATGATCTGACATCATGCCATACAGGAACACATGTTATATAAGTCCTATAAAGCTGTACAGTGCAAAGAAAGACATTACGCTAATACATAAATGTTTGGAGGAAGACATGCAATGCAGTGCATTCTTGTTTGGAAATTAAGCAATGCCTGTGAACATTCAATGACATACTCAGCATCTGCATCTTGCTATACTTGAATACATGACAAGACAAATGTTAGACAGATGCATATCAACCTGTGATGCCACAGAAATAGGCATACTATGTGTGTCATGACAAACACACTTGAAAGGCTTACAGCACTTCCCTATTGCAATGGGTATGGATTCCTTATCATGGAGGGTGATGCCTTAAAATGCTGCCCTCTGACTTTGACATAAATATTGTCTTTGCCTAAGCCATTCCTGCCTTACACATTCATGTGACAGACAGATGTTACCAGACTGAACTCCCTGCTTATCATAATACACACACTACAGAGCTGTGCATTGACTGCACCTGCCACCCAACATAACAATGGATCTTGTCATAAATAAATGAAATTAATGCATGAAGTATTACAGGACATTTTTTTATCAAAAAACATCTTTATTAAATTATCACGTATGACATTGGCAAGCTTGCATATATATAGCTGAAAAACAAACAACATTGACACTACTTTAGTTGCAAACATTATACATCACAGAAACCATTGAAACAACTGTAGTTGCAAACATTATACATTACTTATAACCTATCCAGTTATTGTCAGTTAAGCATTATAGGCTCATTCTAATCCTGCCTTTTAAACCTAGTTCCTTCTCTGCATATATTGTTCCCAGAATTCCCATATTTTCCTAAGTAGTTTGCTCCTTCTCATTTCTTCTCAGTTCCAGCTATTTTATCTCTGTTATTATATTCACTACTTCTAGTATAGTTGGTCCAGACTTTGGTTTCCATTTTCTAGTAGTTGTTTTTTTGGCAGCCACCATAATTAGACTCAGCAAGGCTTTATTATGTCTAGGCAATTCCGATTCTGTATTATAGCTCAAAAAATCATCTCCCCAGGCAAGCCAATCTGCTCACCCAGCATCTCTGACAGAGCGGTCCGCTGGGAATCGATAAAGTCTGCCAGCTCATTACACTCCCAAAAAATATGTTCCCAGCCACCTCTTTCTTGCCTACCACAGCTGCAACATTTGCTATCCAAATGAGGAAGATTTCTTTGTGGTTTACTTGGGGTACAAAAATACCTATGTAAACACTTCCAGCAAAGATCCTAAATCTTCTAGACGTTGTTGCATATTTGTGAGATATACATATATCCCCTATTGCCTCTTTGTGAATTGCTTATCTGATCTCTCTTCCCAATCCTTTCTAAGCTCCTCTGATTGATTCTTATAATTGTCATAGAATATTTTATATGCTGTACTAATTATTCCTTTTTTAACAGTAGCTTCTGTTCTACATTCTAATGAAAAACTCTACTCGTACTGGTCTTTCATTTAAGAACCCCAACTTCTTTCTCTTTGCCTACATGCTGATATCAAACCTTGCTAGGGAAGGCAATCTCTAACCTGCAGTCCAAATAAATTCATGACCTCTTCCCATTCTATTACCTTTCCCTTTCTAGTTATTTGCTCCCAATACCTTGGTTTCTTTGTCCATTTTCTCCAATAAATTCCAGCCCCCCCCCCTCTTGTCTATTATCTGTATCCCTTACCAATGTTGTCCCTATTGGCAGAATCTCTTTTTTCCATTCTTGTGCTTGTTTATTTCTTAGAATACTCCCTGCTATTTTATAAATATAATACTCTGTATGATTTTTGTTGTTCTCCTTAATAGTCTGCATCCAAAATCCCAGTCTCTCCTTATTTTATGAGCTTCACCCCTGTATCATAATTCTTTTCCACTTTGAATTATAGTTTTTTCCTTGTGCTATGTATAAGAGCCTTAACTGTGTTGCTGTAAAATAGACCTTCAAATTGGGTAACCCTAGTCTGCCTTGTTCTATTGGAAGAATCAGTTTTTTCCACTTGACCCTTGCTGTCTTCCCTTCCCAGATAAAATCCTTCAACTCTTTTTTAATTGCTATCAACAGCTTCTCCTCTGGTTGATAAAAATATACCTGATCTGTGTATAAGACTAAAGGTAATAAAACATCTTCATTTTTTGTATTTTAGTATCCATATCCATATAACAAAGCTTCCAGTTTCTCAATTTTTGTATTATCTTCTATTTAGTCTCTCCCCATACTCCTAAATACCTCATTGTATCATGTTCCCATAAATATGGATATTGTTGGACCAATTCATGTGTAGGTACATAAATTACTGCTGTTGCCTTTGTTTTAGCTGCATTAATTTTGTATCCTGAGAAGATCTAAAACTGTCTTAAAATATTCCACAACACTTAATGTCCCTTTCTGGTTTTGTCATGTATAAAATAATATTATCTGCAAATAGAGACAGGTTTGCCTGACTACCATACCAATTACATCCTTGAATTTCTGAGTCCTTTATTTCTTTACCAATGGTTCTAAATATAATACAAACAACAAAGATGAAAGTGGACAACCTTGCCTGGTTCCTCTATGCAAGCAAAAGTTATCAGAGAGGACTCCACCCACTTTAATTTTTGCCTCCATTAACTCACATATACTCCTAATCAACCTTATAATTGTACCAGCAAAAGCAAATGCTTGCAATGTGCTGCTCATGAAGTCTCAGTCTACACTGTCAAATGCTTTCTATGCATCATGACCCACCAACAAAAGTGGTATTTTCTTACATTCTGTTCGCCCTGGATCGTCAATGTTCTGTTAGTATTGTCACATGTTTGCCTCCCCTCCACAAAACCACACTGGCCCATATCTATCAATTTTGGTATCACTTTGACCATTGTTTTAGCCACTATAGTCATAAAGACTTTATAATCATGGCTTAGTATTGAAATGGGCTTGTATGAAGCTGGATCCAATGGATCTTTACCTCTTTAGGTATTACTGTTACCACCACTTTCTTCTAGGATGCTGGTACTTCTCCTCCTCTTAAAATACTGTTAAACAAAGCCTTCCAGATCTTTATCAGTTTTCCCTCCTAGTTTCCAAACTCCCACAGGAATACTATCTGTTCCTGGGGACATTTCTGTAGATTGGTTATGTATAGACATTTTTATCTCATCTCATCTCTTCCTATCTTAACTGTTAGTAATCTAGCCTCATCTAGCTCTAACTTGGCATATTTTATTCTTTCATAAACATTTCCATTTGTACCTTTTCTTTATTTGCCTATTTCTTTGCTTTATATAAACTTTTATAAAATTTCTGAAATATTTCTAATATTTCTACATTATCCCTTATCTTCCTTGTTATAGGCTCCCTAAGCATGGTGACAGCCATCCCCACTTTCTGTTACCTAAGTTGTTGTGCTAAAAGTTTTTCAGTTCTAGAATTATTATAAAAAAAACAGTGGCTTAACAGCAATCTTTCTAAATTTGTGCATATTATTGAGGTAATCCCTTATTTTCTGTTTAGCATTCTGTAGTTGCTCCTTTTCTTGTTCTGTGAGATTCTTCCTATTTTGCAATACTTTAACATTTGTCAGTCCCTCTAAATAATTCTTGTTACTTCTTAACCATATCTCCCTTTGTTTTATTTCCACCCTAGTTTTAAACTCCAATTTAATTTTATCCCACTCCCTAGCTATATTTTCAGAAGATATTTCTATCTTCTCTAGTAGCTCTTGAATTAATTTCAAAATCCATTCCTTAAATTCCTCTCTTTGCACCAACCTCTCATTTTTTATTTCACTACCTTGCATTTTTATTTTAGTTACTATTGGTACATGATCTGAAAGAGTTATTGGGTGCATTTCAGGACCTTCAATTAAATGCACATGCTCCTGTGGGATATAAATGTTATCTAGCCTATCCCAGTTTTTGTATCTTGAAGAAGAAAATGTATATTCACTCTGAGCTCTAATTACTTAATTCACATCTTCCATGCCAAACATTTTCATAAATTTCTTCATAAATCTACCCTCGCTTGTTATGTTTTCCCTTCAAGCCCCTCCCAGACACATCTTCACTGTTGCAAACCAAATTCCAGTCTCCACCTATAAGTAATATTCCTTGCTGAAAGCTGATTATTTCTCCCAGTGTTTTCTTAAACTCCTTTATAGCAGTTTTAGATGGAATGTAAATGTATGCCAGTGTAATCCTCCTCTCTTGCCAATAACCCTTTAGTACTATGTATCTTCCATTATTATTTGTTTTCCTCTTCTATCACTATTGGAGCTCCTCTTGCAATTAATATAAGTACTCCTCTTTTACTTTGCCCCATATATTCCACTGAATAACTATCCTGAATCCTTTCTTCATTAAATGTACATGTTCAATTTTTTTCAGGTGTGTCTCCTGTAGCATAGCTATTTACACTCTGCATTTTTTAATATAGTTCACTACTCTTTAATTTTATATTTATCTGTAAGTCCATACAGGCTGAAAGACATTGCACAAAACATCATTTACTTATATAGTTATTATTACCAGCTTTTATGTATCACTGCTTTTTTGATAAATGTCTAGTTCCATCTTTTATGTTACATGCATATACTGTTTGGCAGGTTGATCTTTTATACAGTTGTTTCTTGTCATATCCATTTGAGCCTATGCCACATCTTACATAGCCTTTTGTTTTTTAAAAGCCCTTAAACAGAACAAACAACCCCAACCCCAAAAAACCTAGTAACTTAATAACACACAAAACTGTACTTCTTCAAATATTGAATTTTTTGCTTCCTAATATAAACAAAAGTTTTAAGTTGATAGCCACACAGACATGATAGAGTTAACCAAAAAGAAAGGTTAGTCATGCTTAGATGCATGGTATAGCCTGCTCTATCAGTAAGTGTTATTTGATTTTGTCTATCTTTATAGCTCTCCCAGCTGAGAAACCACTTGAATGCTTTCAGAAAACACTTTCTCTAATACATTTCTCTTTATCAAATTGTCTTCTACTGACATGGAAACCAGACAAAAAACTGCTAAGGATATCTTGTTTACCAGAAAACAGCCTTATAATATCCAATGTTATTTTTCATTTACATGTTTTGTAATAAACTTGCTACTGGATAACACTTAAGGTCTTAACCCAGTTGTTTCCCTTTGGAAGCATGGGAAAAAGCACACTGATTTTTCTTTTGTCATACTCTTTTAACAAGACCCCTCCCCCCTGTACTTTTTTCTTTATATTACAGTGCCTACATGTCTTAAAACTGAACAAAGAAAAAAATAGAAGGGAGAAAAAGAAAGAAAAACACAAATGCACCTGTTTATATTAGTATCCCCACTGCATTGTATTTGAGGACATTTGAAGATAATTGTACACTATGAGTTTTGTCAAAATGGTGACAAGGAGGTAACTATGCTAATGTTCCACAGCTATGAGCAGTGCAATGTCAGTTTTTCTTGGCCAAGGAAGCTGTTCCTGTTGTTTTGTACAGCATTGTCCCAGAACTGATAAACTGTATCTGTATAGACATGCTATACAAGTTAATACTGAATGCATGTGCACAGGAGCACTCACAGCACAACATTCACAGAACAACTGTTTCACCTGCAGGATATTACTAAATTACTTTATATTTCTTTCTCCAAAGTAAAATTTGTAAGTGATAACTTCATACAGTGTTGTTTGCATAATGTCAGTACATTCATAGAATGTGTTGCAGTTTGCAGTATGTAAGCCCACTGATATGAATGAACCACCTGCTCCACAGTGGAAGTCTTAACAAAGCTGTAAGATATCACCTGTGTGAAGCCATTACATCATATGATTGTGTTGCAATTTGTATGAGATAAAATGTCTGGAGCAGGTTTCTCCTACTGTAATTGCGTACATTATAACACTTGTGGATTTCATTCATGCATAACATCATTAAGGCACTCAATGCTTACAGTCAGTCAGTTTTGAATATCCGACTATGTGATGACAGATGAACATGCCACAGTGCAAATGGTGCTACAATTGTGAGATATTTGTGTCTGAAACTGTGGCATAATGTTATTGCTACAAGAGATTTGTGTGCTTGTAATTTCTTAAAAATACTGTTGCCATATTTGTCTTTCTCACATGACATTGTCTGCTACTAGATATACCCAAACACAGGTGATGAGTAATGCAGTCATCACTGTGATGGGAGAATGGTAATCATACACAATGTATGGATAATCACTGATTCAATCGCATGCCTTACTAAGGCAATAATATGCAAAACATTGTCTAATGGCTTCATACCTCAGGAAAAGCCTTAGTATTCTCATGAAAAAGTAAAATTCCATTGCATGACACCATTATTACTCAAAAAAGCATCTCCATGTGAAAAATGAATGTATTAGGAATCCCCAGTGATACATGTACACAGTAGATAGCTGATTGCCAACATAGCTATCTACCTGTGCATTCACAGACATACTGCCACAAGTTAGTCTAAGGAGTAATGGCTGGATTTGAACACACTACCCAAGATCACAAGATACAGAACATTGCCTGAATAGCATGTGCCATACAAGATGTTGCTTTACAATTATGATAGAGCACATTTGAATGGATAGCACCACCATTTTTTTATATGTCGATGTTCTTCTAAAACTGTATGAAAGTGTTTGAAGTGCACAGTAACTCTATACAGCTACATATACTACATTCATTAGAAGCATTCTCTAAAAAACACAACAGAGAAACAGACACTCACAGTAGTCAATCATTTCTGGATTCAAATCTCTTCCCTCTGTACTTGCGCAGTCTAGAGAATATGGTATCAACAGCTAGTGGCACAGGATAACTCATGCAATCACTGTGATGTACTTTAATTTTGAGATAATGATGTAAGCATTGAGTTTCTTAAACTGTTTATTGCCTGGTGGTTATACAAATTTAGAGGGTTATTCACTGACAGTGAAAATACATCTCTTAAGTAGAAGTTTACATAATGTTGTTACAGACACAATTGCACATGACAGTACATGCAGTCACTTAAGTTAACCAATATTGGATTCAAACTCCCTACCTATCTACATTCAGTTAAACATGGAATTAGCCACAAGTGCCACCGGAGAAGTCTGAGTTGTAAGGGCACAGCCTGCACTTTTGACATGATGACCTCATCAATGTGATGCAGAGGAGATGTTTGTGGTAAAAGTGGAATATTGTGATGGGAGGATCCTCTCCCATCTTAAAATCTTCCACTGACTAGAAGTTGATATAGCATGTCTGTTAAGGAAACTGTACATACTGGACATTGAACCCATACACAGAAATTCACCATGTTGAGTTTTGAACTCTCTGATGATCTAGGTTATACAATCTACAGAACATAGTATTAGTCACAAGTGCCATAAGACAATTCTAACTGTTAAGGGAAGAGAGTACCCTTTGACAGGATGACCTTATGAGTGAGTCTAAAGAGAGAAGACTTTTATATTAAATATCTGATAAACTACAGGAGGAGCCGTGTCCAAATTTAAAGTTTTTTTCTGAGTGGAAGTGGACACAGCACATCTGTTGCTGAAGCTTTATTTCCCTGACACTGTAACCACACAGATACACAAATTCACCACTGTCAGATTCAAACCACCTACCTAACTAGTTACACAGTCTAGAGACCACAGTATTAACCACAAATGCTTTAGAAGTAATCTGGCACATAATGAGATACAGTGCACTTTTGACACAATGATTTCATCAGTGTGTTGCAGAAATCATGTGTGTTGTAAACATGGGATAAGGGGATGGTGGAGTAGTTGTCCAGTTTAACATTTTCCCATGACTGAAAAATAATACAGCACGTCTATTCAAGGAGCTACTTGTCCATGTTACTGTATACACCCCCCTAAGTTCACCACTGTGAGATATGAACTTCTTACCTATTTAGGTTATACAGCTTAGAGAATACAGTTTTTGTCACAACTGTCACAGGTGAAGTCTGATTCTTCTCCTGAGCAGAAATGGACACAGCACATTTGACATTGAGGCATTACTTATCTGTCATTGCCCCCCCCCCCCCCACACACACACACACACATATACACAATTTTCCTACAGTAAGACTCAAATTTACTACCTATCTAGTTACACAATTTGGAGAACACAATATTAGCTATATGCACCATGGGAGAAGTCGGAGTATAATAATGTGAAAAATCACATTTGTATTTAGTGAAACTTCACTGTTTAAAACATCTAGCACTGTGCATTCCTGGTTTTGTGACCAATAAATGTATGTGAACAAGCTGGTGTAACAGCACTATGCTTGTTCTATGTAATGACATACCTCTTTACTGAACTGTCTATACTTTCATTCATGTACATTACATTATGGTGATTGGCATGTACCAGTTTCACAGTATGGGATGTCAATGACAATCTCAATTGTAAACCAATGGATGATCAATCAAGCATTCCTGCTGGTTCATTCCAGGATGATTGTATGGAAATAAAAGACATTTGTAGTGTTACTGTCATTTGCCTTCTCTCATGCTTGCATAATGTGCATTGATAATACAGATATATTTCCTGAATATGATAGTGCAATTCAGAATAACAGAGATGGATTATGTCTGAAAAGGTTACCCACCATTGTTAACACAGTTTCAAGTATAAACATTGGCGTGCAGAAATACATAAGAGACTGATGTAACTGAGTCAACATCCCTCTGAAATCTAGCTACCTTGTTTTAAAAAAATCAATAAAGGCATATAGAGGTTGTACAACATAAACAAAGAATTATTTGTTGTAATTTTTTTTATTCTCTGCCAAATCATAGCACTGGCAAGCTTACTTGCACAGCTGATGGCAGAGTATTAATACATGCATAATCATATCTTGAGGTATTGGACTTAGAGTAGGAATTACTGTGTATGGTGCACTGTATGCTACAAGTATATTACAAAACACATGCGTGATCAAGCAAGTTATTGTTACTGGAAAAATGACTTATGGAAACAGTTTTGAATCAAGGAGGTTTATTTAAAGGCAAAAAAAGAGTAAGAAAAGTCGGACAGTTATTGGTAGGAATACACATGCAACCATATTAAGAGATTAGTTTATGGTTCATTTCTGGACATATATGGTGTGTTCCTCTTTGTTTTATCATCACAATTATTTGGGTAATATATGTAGAAGACAGACTTCATAATAGGCAGCAAGCACATCAATACAGCAGCATGCTATTGTTTTAAGAAAATGTGTAGCCAACAGTCGTAACCACAGGAGATATGCAAAACATTTAAAAACACTTTGGCATACACCTCAATTGAAACCTTGACATTATGCCAAGAAAATTGTACAGACTCGTGTACTCTCTAAACACACCACAAAATAACTCCTACTTCCCAATGTTCCACTATGACAACAAATTGCAGAAAAGGAGAATGTAGGTATTGCACTTCATTATCGTCATGACAACTATAAGCTGTATATTCAACTCTTCAGCTTATTCAACAGAAGATAACCCTGACTATACATACCTAAGCACAGTAGTGGGAAGGCACCAGAGTAATGTGGCCAGAGGCAAAAACCCACAAGGTATTGTCATAAACTTTGTACTTCCATTTAGCCTGAATTTCAGTTTGTGCTTAGTACCAGATATTGTGCAAATGCAGAGGAGGAAGACTAATGACACAGAATGGAGAAAATACATACAGTGATAGGGAGGCAGGGGCAAAGTAGTGTATAGCAGAAGCAGGATAATGGTGGCACATAATGCATAGGCAACTCTACATATAAAACAATGTACTAAACACAGTCGGTGACACTTAAGTAATGCCCAGATTAGAACAATGAAAGTATGCAAAAATCTGTCTATAGATCTAAGCATTATATAATCATGCCACAAAGGAGTTCCTTCTTCCCACACTTTAAATAATTATACAATTGAAGGACAATGATAACTCACTGAAGCAGAAGGGGTAAGCAGAGAGATGGAAATAAAAATATCAACAGTATTTTTCCTGCAATATGTAGGACCACCTGCATGGTGTGTTACTCTTACTTATTTCCTTGTTATTAATCTGTCATGCTCTGTACAGTAAGGTGCTTTCAATAAGGATCAAGAAGAAGTACAACCAATATTAAGACATAAGATGGATAAGGGTGGCTTGCTAAGTTGGGTATGGACTGCTTTTGCAAATGCTTTCTTGCTGCACTATTCAAATGGTATGGTTGTTGTTTGTCTTTCGGCTTTTCCTGATTAGGGGTCACCACAACGGAACTCCGGTCCGCTAATAATTGGCAGTAGATTTTCACAAATGCCAAGGTGCCAGCTCGACATTCAACCTTCTATGAAGGCTCGCCCATTTACCCATGTCTTTCGAACGCCCATCCCCAACCGCGGGGAGGACATGCAGACTCCACACAGAAGGCCCTCCACAAACTTTAGCCGAGAATTGAATGGGAGAACCTCTTGCTGTGAGGCAACAACACTACCGCTGCACCACCGCAGCATGGTAATGAATTGTAAATGAAGATAGATACTGACTGAATATAAAATGTCATGAAATAATAATTTGACATACAGCTGTAATTGAACCCATGACATTATGAAAAACCTTCAGTCTACAGACAAGGGAATTATCTCATCACACCCCATAGGAACCTCTATTTCATTACATCTAGCAGCCTAAGAACTGTTAGAGTGGCTGTTTCAAAATAGTGTTTTTACTCTGCCTTTATTCTGCATTCCTATAGAACAATGTATTTAAGCACATTTGTGCAAAAGTACTACAATCTTCACCTTTATACACAGAAAGTTCTACACCATTCACCAACAGTCAACACTGGTGCATGATGGCAACTTCCGTGCAAATGCTGAGGACAAAAAGTTTTTGCATGGGCTATTTTTGACCATGTGTGTTATTTGTGATTCTATTTTTTGACTAAATTAAATGAGTGCAAAAGGGGTTGATAGGGAAGTGGTGAAAAGGGGTGTGGAAAGCAGAGGGTAGAATACAGGATAAAGAATGCAGGGATTTGCAGGAGGGTGGTGGGAGAGCACCATAGCTATCCAATTCTCCAGGACATAAATGTAGTATTGTGCACACAATGTTATGATTTTGGGGAGTCACCACAACAGGGATAGGTGACAACGACAAAATAATTTTGTATAGCCAATTAGACTAAATCAAGTGGATCAAGATGATACATGTGAAGTGGAGAGTTATGTATGGAGCATATATATATATATATATATATATATATATATATATATATATATATATATATTTTTTTTTTTTTGTGCGTGTGTGGGGCAGGTACCAATTTTCTTTTTTTTCTTTTTTGGAGAGAGGGATAGAGAGGAAGTGATTAAGAATGAGAGGGCTAGATAGATAGGTAGGGTAGGTTAAGTAGCAAGTACAAACATATTGGACATACAGGAGAGCTAGGGATGGTGATGGACACAAAATGTTGCGGGACACCATGATTGTGGATAGGTAGGGGACTTCAGAGGTGCATCCAGATCCAGCATGACAAGAGTGAGAATCTAGTCCTTACCTTCAAAATTGTCATTACTGTCCCTTTGTGAATTGCCTTGGTCAGTGCCAGACATGGCTTCATTTTGGCAATGTGACACAGGATCTTTGTACCCCTTCCAATTTGAGCAAAGAAGGCCCTCTCCACAATTCCTTCCACCAGTATTGTCAGCTCCTGAATATTGACAAAATCGCCACCTCCACTACTACTGCTCCTGGAACATACCAGTGTACCAGCATCTGGGGCAGAACTACCTGATGCAAGTGGAGCAAGCAGAAAGGAGTTGTGGAGGCAATGCTGACAGGTTACAACCCAGATGTACTATGTGTCTGTGCTTCCTGTGGTGGTTCTGCTGCAGCCACCTGTGGAGGTATGGGAGGCAAACCCCAGTAATTGGTCTAACTCCCTATGCTGATGGCCATTTTCTTTTCAACAGCATTGTTAAAAAGAGAGAGATAGGGTGGGGGAGACAAAAAAGATAGAAGTAGATCAATGGCATGTTACATTGAATTATTTCAATAAATAAACCAATATGTGAAATACATAACTACACCTTATCCATAGGAAGGCATTAATTGTCATAAAATCAATCACAATTGTATGATATGACTAACAGAGTCATATATTAAACTATGCCATATACATATCTGCTTTCTAAGGTAATAACTGCACTTGCAAATATTGAATTGTTAATGCCATGCAGTATTGAAGTTAATATCTTATAAATAGTATCCTGTTAAAAAAATCTGATATCTGTTTCTGGATTTTGAGCCCACAAACAAGCAATATGATGTACTCATTGGTAATACAATAGCCAACAGCTATTGGAGCAAGTATGTTTGAGTCTGATATAAAAGTTAGAGTATGCCTGCTCAAGATGATATATAGTTATGGACTCTAAATATTTCAGTACCTTGCATTCAAATCAGATTCATTCTTATTCCATGACTTTCTAAGATGAATTGTTATTTTCTGATGCATCCTATGGTTTTCTGCTATCCATGCAACAGCTGTGCAGTAGACAATAGAAAGACAGAGATAGAAAAGCCTAATGAATAACTGTTTTGGCTATCTAATTAATGCAATATCATAGGCAGGTGATGGGTCAGTATACTCATACAGCTAAGGGGAATTTGCAATCTTAAACTGATTCTCCCATCAGCTCAGGAAGTCAGCTTGTGCCTGTTCATGTCACTGCAGTGGTAACAACATTGCTCCCCAGTGTGTGGTATGCTAGTTTCACTGGGGACAGCCTTGGCCAATCTATTCCAAGCCACAGCCTTATACTGAGAACCAGTATATTACCCATGCAGTAGACTCCAGCTGTAGCGCTTCACAAGGAGTGACACAAAAATATTGGACTCCTCAGCACCCCACCTTTAAGATCTAAATGGAACACCATCCCTGCATTCACCAGCCATGTCAGCAGCAGTCAAGCTATAAATATGGGTCTAAAATGGTACCTAATTCAGATCTCATGTGTAACAGCTTGTGTGCAAAGATGTAGTCTTGCCAACTATGTTTGTGTAACTGGAAGCGTGCAATGGCTTGCTAGACACATTGGTACTGAGTATATCAAGAAGCACAGAAGTCATTAAAAATGGCAGTGAGATTTGGCTATGTGTGATGCTCAAACTATTCAGACATGTTCCAATGTTAAACACTGATATGCTTTATGTTGTTGCTTACAGTCATGTTTCTTGGAAGAAAATGGTATGACTTGTGACATATTGGGCTAGTGGGACTTGCACACTAATAAGACTGAGTAGTACCACTTGGAAATTGAACCAATGAGAAAAAAAGGATAAAATATTATTTTTTTTTTTCAATAATCATTTTTATTGTTTTACCAAACCATTATACATTTCACACACTATTTACATTATGTACAATATTGCTTCCAATGTTTTAGTTCCATTTTGAATTTCCCTATAATACATTAAGAATAAATATCATTTTAACCAAGTACAGGAAATTAAAATCACAAAAAATTAAACATAAAAGCATCTACAATAGACAATTGTAAACCAACTCAAGCCAATAATTTGTATTATTTCTACATTTTCTATCTAATCCAAGAATGTGTTGGTACACATACAGAATGTCCTGACGGAAAGTGGATAGGACCCGCTACGCCAAAATAATATTAAAGATTTGTTCCCAAATTTTTATGCTGTTTATACTTTTCTTATTATTTCTAATTAACAATTTGTGCGCTAATATATGCTTAATCGCTAACAGCCTGAAATTTTGCCACGACACCTGTGCTGGGTTCAACCAATTTGTGGCTATATATAATTTCATTAGTAAACTAATATTCATAATTACAATCTGTTTTCATTAGTCCAAATTCTCCGGTGGAATATGTAAAATCAGAAATTCCCAGGAGAGTGTTGAGTTTTGGTAACCCATTTTTTGCAGTTGTAACTTTAAAGAATTCCATAATTTATAAATGCACTTGCAACTCCAGAACATGTGTAACAGGTCTGCTGTCTGATCTATACACTGTGGACATGTAGGTGACTTTTTTGAATCAAATTTATGAAGTGTAAGATGGGTATAATATGCATTGTTAAATATCATCAATTGAGTAAAGACCAGTTTTTGAAGTGATACGGATTTTAATGTTAAGTTAAACGCCTCTACTATTTTACTGTCGTCTAGGGATGGCAATTTCTCTCTCCAGTATTTGGATAACAGAATATGATTGTTATATTTTCTCTCTTTTGCCATTTTATACGCTGAGGATATATATTTTCTATCTTCCCACAGCTGACCTGAAATAACTAGTTCCTCTTTTTTTATTTCAAAACTGGTAAAATAATTTATGGCCAAATCTTTTAACTGCCTCATTATAATTAAATAAGAGATGGGAAGATTCATCTCTTTTAAGATATCATGTACCGCTACTCCTAGGAAGGGGTATAAATCCCTTACAGTTAATTCCTTAATAAATGGATATTTCTTTAAGTCTATCAGTTGATTACCAATAGTTATATTAGGATTTCCATCAAACGGTTGAAACATCATCATATATTTTAAAAGGTTCAAGGAGGCAAACAGAGTTTGAGTCGCCACTGCCCATACCTTGATGTGTTCCATTAACTCATATTTACTCAATGTTTTTATATTCAAAATGGTACAGCTTTAACATTAATTCTCTTCCCTTTTATATGTTTATAATTTAGCAGTACCCATTTGGGTATCCATTTTCTATTTTCGCTATCCAAGTAAGACACCCTTAAAATCCTATTGGCCTGAATCACTGTATACTACATCTCAAAATCTGGTAAATCCAACCCCCTCGTTTTAGGAGCCATCAGTTTTCATAGGATATTCTCGCTTTTCTGGGTTCCCACAAAAATTTCCCCAGTCCTATCTGAAATTGCTTGAAAAGGATTTCGTGATTTTAAGTTGTGCTGCTCTAAAAATATATAGCATTCTGGGGAGAACGTTCATTTTTATTATCGCTGCTCTTGCCATCATCGGTAGCTTCAACTTACTCCATCTTTTCAAATCCATTGTTATTCGGTCTCCAGTTGCCTTAATATTGTTGATAAAAAATTCTCTATTTTCAGTTGAAAAGTCAATCCCCAAATATTTTATTCTTTCTTCTGTCCTTATTCGTCCTATCAATGGTAGCATTGAAAAAGGTGTAGGTATCTTTAGAGGGAATATTTTGGTTTTTTTAAAATTTAGTTTGTAATTAGCAATTTTCTCAAAGGTTTGTATTGCTGTTAGTATTTTTTCTGTATCTGACACCGGTGTGGTACTGTATATATTTAAATCATCTGCAAAAGCAGCCATCCTAAGATTTATCCCAAGAAGTACAGGAGAATTATAAAAAACTTTTTGTTTCATATGAAGAAATAAAGGTTCTAAATACAGATTAAACAGTTTGGGAGACAATGGGCACCCCTGTCGAGTTCCATTTTTAATTTGAATCCTTTTGGAACATTCATGATTTATATATAAACTAGTGTATGCATTCTTGTATAAATTTCTTAACATAGAAATAAAAAGCTGAGGTATATTGAAATATGATAATGTTTCAAATAAATAAGCCAAATTAACTCTATCGAATGCTTTTTGAGCATCAATTATTAAAGCATATATGTTCATATTTTTATACTTTGCATAAGATATTAAAGTATGAAGAGTTAATGTATTGTCTGTAGTCTGTCTCCCACCTATAAACCCCGCCTGTTCTTCTGATATTATCAAGTTTATTATTTTTTTTAATCTACTAGCTAGAATAGATGTCATGATTTTCATATCAATATTCAACAATGATATGGGCCTATAATTGTCTGGATTTTTGGGATCACTATTCTCTTTCAATCAGAATTGTTCTTGAGGCATTAAAATGAAGATCATTGCTGCCATTCGAAATGATATAGTTAAAGGTCTGTGAAAGTACGGTGCTCAGAATCCCACTAAAAGATTTATAAAATTCAGAGGTCATACCATCTGGTCCTGGGGCTTTATGTGGCTTTAGTTTCTTAATTGCCTCTAGAAAATCATCAACTGTAATCAGTGCAGTCAATTCTCCCTGAGAATCCTCGTCAATCTTGGGAAAATTAATTTTCTGTAAGAACTCTTTCCTCTCTTCATCATGCCCATAAGTTTGTTGCTCACCATATATCTGATTAAAAATTGATTCAAAAATCTTCATGACATCTGACTTATCAGTATATAACGTATTATTATGATTTATTTCGGTAATTAATCGCGTCGATTTCGTCTGATTAATAATGCGGGCTAATGCTTTCGAGGGAGTTTGAATGTGATTTGCATATTTAACTAAACTTCTTTGTTCGTACAGTGTCAATTTTCTGTTATGCATAAGAAACAGCTCTTTCTGACATCTTAACAACTCAGTTTCTGTTTGCTCAGTGTAGTTACTCATCAGCTCCTGGTCCAATAATTGTACTTTAGTTTCCAGATCCAGTTGTTCTTTATTTTGGATTTTTTATAATAAGTGGCTTTCTGAATAAATAATCCTCTTAACAAAGTTTTAGTTGTAGCCCATTCTATATCTAATGGATGTTCATTACGGGGTATATTGTATACTAATTGTTTAAGTATCTCCTTAACTTCCTTTACTATATCTTCTTTGGTTAATAGGTATGGGTTTAAGGACCAATTATATCCACCATGATTTTTAGTATTCAAAATATCGGTCTTTAAAGTTAAAGTTATTTTAGAATGGTCTGAGAGCTGTCTAGCTTGATTAGAAACCCTAGGGTCAAGTGAAATGAACACTTCTGGAATTAAAAAAAAATCAATTCTTGACCACATTTTACGGCAGCTAGAATAAAAAGTAAAGTTTTCTGCCTTTGCTTGTATGTGTTTGTGTTTAAAAGGGTCATATAGTTTGAAATCTGTTCTCAGTTCTTTCAACGCTACCATTGCCTGCTTATTAAAAGCAGTCGAAGCTCCCAACTTATCAGTTTTAGAATCTTGGTAAGCATTCCAATCCCCCCCCATCACTATGTAACAGTTGTTATATGACTGTAGAATAGAGTAAATTGAAGCTATATAATGATGTAGGTTCACATTTGGGGCATAAACACATAAAAGTACTATCGGCTTATCGAAATTTTCAGTTTTGAGAACCACCAAACACCATCTGCCGTCTTTATCTATTTTGTCCTCCAAAATTTCTCCTTGAAACTGATTCTTGATTATAATTAAAAAAAGGATAAAATATTAAACTTTGCTCATTAGGTATCACTGCCAAAGGAAAACTTATTTTGGGATGTGGCAGTCAGAGGTATACTAATTTAAGAATGAGTGGAGATATACTTCAAATATGCCTGTATGTCTGTGAATTTACTTAGTCACGGGTCCTTGTACCCACCTCAGTCATGTGACTGCATTCCAATATAAAAGGCATTATTTGTGTTTGAAATTACATTTCAAATGCATGAAGTTGAATGACCTAATACACTGTGGGTTAGATTACATATATGCTTCACAAGACATACTGTCATAAACACATAATTATGATATGTGATAAATCATAAAAATTATAACAAAATTGTTATGCACATCATGCTTATGCATGTACATTCTGTATTAAATATCATCATTGCTATGTTTAACATAATTTACTCACATTATATTGGGCTTCGGTAGCAAACAGTAATGATGCAATTGCTGCAATGAACATAGTTCTGACAAATGACATTCTGACCCACTCTGTAAAAGTATCTGTCAACTGTATTCGAACCCTGCATTACCTGTCCTCTTTCTTTAAGGTCACTTCACTTTCATCGTGTGCACAGGGATAGTTAACTGGCAGGTAGAAATTATTTACTGAGTAATATCCAGAGTGCATATGGCGCAAATTAAAGTTTTCACTTTTTCTTTGGGAAGTGAACCATGTTTGCCTGCTGCCAACTGCAGCACAGTTGCAAAAGGCATTAACATTCCAAACAAACAAACAAAAAAAGAATACTTGATTTTCACACCAGAACACAATGATATAACAAAATATGTGTAAATATGTATTCAGACCCCATCTTAAAAAATGACTTAACTGGTTTTGAACCCTGAATCACCTGGCTTCTTTCTTCAAGACTCACTGAATGTATACCTTGTGCTACAGACAAAGCTACCTAGCATGTCCATTTTCTGCACTAAGTATTAACTAGAGTGTGGACTGCTGAGCTATGGTGCCAGGCTAGTTTGCACTACAGAAGGTGGCCTTAAATAAATTTTTCACTATTTCCTTAGGAAGTGAACTGTGTTTGCTCACTGTCAACTGGAGAGCAAATGCAAAAATCATTGTAAAAAAAATTAAAGGAATAAATTACAGATTCAATGGATATATGTAGCAATGACAAAGCTGTTATAGCATTAGCATGACCCTGTCATCCTTTTCACATCTGTTTGCACTGTCATAAGTAGCTTTTAGGTTACATATAAGCAGGATTTCATGTAATGGCAATGGTTCAGAAAGGGGACATGCACACAATGACAGGTGGTCATTTTTGAAACAATACATGCAATTACTTATGACATCAAAGTTAACAGTATATTATATAAATTTCTTGATGACAAATGGTGATATATGAGTAATTTCTTCAGTGCATATGACACCTATGTCCACATTATTCATATTACTACTTTTGTGCTAGAGCACTGTGAAAAAACTTCATATTTTACCACATCCAGAGTGCAGTAATGAAATGAGATGAGTTTACAACAAACACATCTATGTATCATACATTCATATAGAGTACAGGTAAGATATTTAGCATATATCACAGATTTTAGCCTGTTTGTTTCATATACAACATTGGGTGTCAACAGTTATTCTGAATACAGTAATAAAATCATTTTTATAAACTGGACCAAATCCTGGATCACCTGTCTTATGTTTTTACACTCACCTTATGCACATTGTCTGCCTCTGAGATACATACCTGACATGTGGAATTTATTCACTTAGTACAATCTAGAGTGATGACATCGATATACCAGATCCAGGCTTGTTTGCACTATAGAAAGCAGTCCAAATTAAAATGTTCACTCCAGAGCATGCAATGTCAAATGGTGGGCAAACAATGAAGAGAAATGAAAAAAAAAGTTTTACCAAAATAAAGGAAACATTATGAAACAAGCAATAAAATGTAAAGTTCTAATGTTTCCTCAAGTTTGTCTTTAAACATGAACATATACTCCCTAAACATCACTACGTTCACATAAACACTACCATCGCTGAATTAGAGTCCCATGAGACTAGAGCTTTCCCAAGATACACTTGAGATTCTTAACTTTATATGCCACAAAAAAATATATACTTATACTGTGAAAGTAAAAAGGAGGTTACACATGCTCAAAATGTAACGCAGTATCAATTGGCAATACAAATACAACAGAACCAAGTTCTGACCTTTGTCTTGAATAACTTGCAGTTAGATGTGTGTATGGCTGGCATACTGGCAAAAGAAGCTAATCTTTCCTCATACAATATATAATTAAAAAAAATGAAGACTGCAACTCTTTTCTTCTCTTTATTTTGTGAACGTCATTTCCTTATTTATGTTTTTTCTAAGAAGACTGCTGTGTGGTTTGCCTTGCAGTTGATTTATGTTTCAATTAATAATCTACTTCCTTAGAATGGCAGACACAATGCATTCAGAGGCAGAATCTGTTGTCTTGAATAAGTCATATAAATGTTAGGAATGTTGCTCTCCTAAGTCAGGCAATGTAGCTATAAACTTTGTTGTAAGAACCTTCTCCCTGACACATCCTTGGTAAGTGTACTTCAAAGAAGATTAACTGAGAAAACCTGATTGATACTGCAGCCAAACTCATTATTCACACTTGCAGGCATGTTGGAGGCAGCATGGCTCAGTGGTCATCTTTGCAGAGGTAGGACGTGTACATGCAGTCATGTAGGTCTTAACACCATATTTACATTCCCTGCACTTAGAGCAGATTTTGGAATTACGAATGCTAATGTGTTCACACCTCATTTGCATACTCACAGTGCTAAGAGAACTGAATCTACATTATATAAACATAATTGTGTAGGTAAGGAACTTGTATCATAGTACGGGAGACTGTTTGGCTCCAGACAGCTTGATACTTCTACTTGTACTTGTAGCTTGTGGCTACTTTCACAACTGACTGAAAAGATATTGCTGTTATGGAAATATTGCTGTACTTTAACTGTGTCAATGGATTACATTTCACAATGTAAGTATTGCTTTAGTGTCTGCATTATTCTCAGTAGCTGTTGGCATAAGTATGTGTACCACCGTTATTTCTTGATCTTTCAGAATTTTTCTATTTAAAGCTGATAGTCTTCAATCTTGAAAGCTGACCAATTTGTTTAGAAGACTATTGTGTTACTTATTATCATGGTCATGCAGTGATTCATTATTAGCACAAATAATCATGTTAAGGCTCTGATGTCTACCTGGCTGCCTCCACTGAAGTGAATATCACACCAAAAACTGTTTACCATTTTCCTTGACAGGTGTGCATTATTTTTGTTTGTACTGCAATATACTACAGAGTGACAAAAATGTTTGTTTTGCTATGAATTTAGCATCAATTCTTTCTTTCTTTTGCGGTTGGGGGAGGGATGGACAAGGAATCTGTGTTAAGTTGTGTGTACCCATATGGAGCCTTCCTTTTTCATGTAATTTGTGTATAATGGATGAATACATTCACAAATATATTTTTTGGTTTAGCAATCAAGTTATTTCTTTTGCAGTTGAGGGTAGGTAAAAAGAATCTGTATTAAGTTATATGAGTCATATGGAGCATACTTTTTTCATGTATTTTGTGTATAATGGAAGGACACATTCATAGATATTTTTTGTGGATTTATCAATCATTTTGTTTTATTTATGTATTTTTCTTTCCAGTTATGTTTGCTCTCGTACAGGGTTATGGCACCCAAGACATCTGCACCCCATGAGCTGCCATACACTGACTGAGAATGATGTGATCATTCAGGCCCAATTTTGCCATGGGTCATTCCTCTTAGAGAGATACAAGGGTGACAAGTCTCTTTGTAATCAGATCTGGCAACATTTAGCAAATGATAGAATGAAATGGGAAGCTATGGATGTACATATTCCAAAATAAGACATAGTTGCAGTGAAATGATTATGGAGACCAGACATCAGGCAGCTGCATTTGCCCATGAGCATATGGCTATGGGGGTGGTCCTCCTACCAAGCCACACCTGACCTGAAACAGAAGAGTTCCTGTCAACTGTCAGAGATCCAGACAGCTTATCACATGGTTCACATATAATCCTTGATGTTGGGGCTGATATGGAAGACATTCAAATGTTAATTATCATTCACACACACAAACACACACACACACACACATATATATATATATATATATATATATATATATATATATATATACATACATGCATACACACACACACCAATACATATATATATATATATATATATATATATATATATATATATATATATATATATATATACATACACACACACACACACACACACACACACACACACACACACACACGCACACACGCACACACAGATATATATCCATCCATCCATCCTCAACTCCTTTTTTGCATTTTGCACATTGGGTTGGGGTGTCACTTCAACAGTGACAATCAACTCGAGCCAAGGCTTACACCACCAGGTGGCTAGCCCTGCCACTGTAGGTGATCCATACCACACACACATGTACACACACACACACACACACACACACACACACACACACACACACACACACACACACACACACACATACGTATATATAGAAAGAGAGACAGAGATACTGGGAGATAGAAGCGACATAGAGGCAGAAGGAGAAGGAAGGGAGAATGGTTGGGGAAGTCCAGTGGACAGTAAAGATTTGTAAAACATGTCTTATTCTGCAACTGTTAAGGCAATTGTTTTCTGTTTCTTCTGTCATTTGCTTTGTGATGCTTATTATCCTTGTTTCATCTTTTTTCATATCTGGGTACATCTAGGTCTGTTATTGTACAACCACCTGCACATGGTAAGCATACCTTCTGTTTTCTTACTAATGTCCAAAAGGTAGGTGCATGTGTAATCAAAAGATATTTTATTTCATTTCCATTAGCATATTTTAATTTTTAATATATGTTTCACATAACATAGGATTGATCATTGTTTATTTTTCTTTTTTTTATGTTGCTTACTTGTTATCATAGGTGATCCAACCAGTGGTATTTTGGAACTCCTGCGACTGGATGTCAGAGTATCGGTAGCCACTGATGATAATGGCAGCAATGAAGGGGCACAGTCTGGGGGTGCAGAGGATCAGTCTGACACTGAGTTTGTCTCTCTAACATCTCCTGTCCCTATTTTGGACACAGTCAATAAGCCTGCACATACCCATCACACAGAGACTTCAGACATCAGACAGGATGAGGGTGACATAGTTGATCAGGTTAGTGTGGCTACTCCAATTACAGAACTGGTTGATTCCCCCTATAGCCATCATTAGGATGAGGTTCACAGAGGCAGATTGTAGATATGCTTGGGGGATGCCTGCTCTCCACCCTCATCCTGATGTTGTTGTGTCAATAAATGCCACACAACATATGTGTAGGTTGTCATGGTGATACAGGCACATTCCACAAGGGTCTCAGAAGAGATGGAGTGAGTACTAAATATTGAGCATTCAGATGCACAAGACTTCCTGAACCATGTGGGCAACTCTTTGAACATACTGAAAGACACAATGAACCTGGTAGTGTCTATAATGGGGATGGTTTTCATCCATGTGGCCATAGAGCTGCTACATCTTACGGTGTTAGCCAACATGGTCATGCAAGATCTCAATTCCATTATGGCACTACTTCCATACACCCAGACATAATAGGCCATGTGGTCATGGCTCTAGATGAAGTCTTAATGAGAGACTGTCCAGCAGGCATCACTCATGTTCAAGTAGCACCTCAAATTCTAGCCAAGACTATGGAACTAGCAGTGCAACTCCTGGCACATGTAGCTCTTATGGTTGGGGTGATGAAGCAGAACTAACTAGACTACCATGCATGGCTCACACCTTTTCAGCATACTAAGACATAGTGCTAGCACAGTGTTTCACAATTCCCCTGCCAATATGTACACATTCAACACAAACTTGCTTATACCACCTCACACACATGCGTGCGTGCACGCGTGCACATACACACACACACACACACACACACACACACACACACACACACACACACACAAGCACACACACACATATACACACATTACTTATCTCAGCAGTACTGTTGACTGCTAAACATATCTTGCTACAAACCCTGCAGATTATATACTTGAGGAATAAAATTTTGGTTTACTTGTACACACTCACTTCTTTATTGTCAAGCTTGTCCTCTAGCCCCCCTCAATCTTCTGCAAGTGATGACGACTGTGCCCTGCTCTTTGTACAATTCTTTGTGACTTTGGGTTGAATACATATCTTATTCCCAGAGTGGATAGCTAATGCTTGCTTAATCAAAACCTTCCTCTAATGTAAATTTATTGTAGACTGAATGCTTTTAATCATAGTTCATAATCAGTTGTAAATGATTGTTTTGTGATTGTTAACCTTCACTGTGTTTCTCTTACTGTTCTTACTCATTCAAAGTAGATGTTTAAGTAAGTTTACTATTGGAATTTCAAATCAGCTTCGGGCTACCATTTAAAATGTCTACCCAAAATGCTGAATTCGAAAATCTGAAAAGTAAATCACAGTGAAAATGAATACATCGACCACCGTGGTTCAATGTATTCGACATAGCAGGAGGTGACGTCATTCACTTCCTGCTATGCACATTAATGTACCATAAAACTCTAAGTCAACAGTACATTCATTTTACTATTTTGCAGGGGGGCTATGCCCTCTGCACCCCCCATGAGGGGGTGCTGTGCCCCACACACCCCCTGTACATTAAATATACCAACTCCGTGATTGCACTACAGTGAGGAAATGGCTAATTCTCTCTTCCTCACTGAACTGCAACCTCCCAGCACAATGTTGAACCCAAATTATCAGCCTACACTACACATTTGCTGTAGTGTAGTTGATCAGTTTTGAGTTGACATTCTGCCAGCTTGGAAACTGCAAGTTGACCACATGCCAGTTGACTTCTTTGAAGCAGTCACCAAAGCCATAGATGATGGTAAAATGGTCCACACAGCTTATCTAGATCTCGCCAAGGTTTTCGACACCATCCCCCACTCTGGAATTATAGATAAGCTCACTAAACTTGGTATAAATCCCTATGTCATAAGATGGGTTGCCAACTGGCTCACGGACAGAACCCACACTGTGAAAGTAGCGGATTCCAAATCCGACATCAGACCAGTGACAAGTGGAGTACCACAGGGTTCAGTCCTGGGTCCTCTCCTGTTTGGTATCTACTTCTCTGAAGTGCAGGCCAACACAGAAGGTCTTTGGCTAACAAAGTTTGCAGATGACTGCAAACTAGGAGCCATAATCGAAACTCCTAACGATGTGGACAAACTACAAAAGGGCCTCACTGAGACAGATTCCTGGTGTCAAAGCCATGGCCTGAAGCTCAATGCCTAAAAGTGTATTGTCATCCCATCCCCTTTGGTAAAAACTCTGTACCCATGAACTACACATAGCTGGTAGTCTACTTAATGCCGAAAATGTGATGAGACCTTGGGACACAGGTTGACAGTAGTCTCTCCTTTGATAATCACATCGCCACAGTGGTCAGGAAATCCTTCTATGTGGCTAATGTCATCTGAAAAGGATTCTCATCCAGAAAGAGGTCATTGTTTCCCTCTACTCATCACTCATTAGACCCATTATAGAGTACGACACCCGTTTTGGTATGTACCTCACAAGACATCTACAACAACTGGAAAGACCACAGAAATACCTCACAAAGAGGATTACTGGCCTCAAACAGATGCCCTATGCAGACCGTCTCAAAAACTACAGCTTTACTCCATCGCATATCGCCTACTCAGGGGCGATCTCTGCCTAACATACAAAGCTATGTCAAACCCAGAGCTGTTGGACATGCTCCACTTAAAAAAATCCCAATCCCTCCGAGCTACACGCTCTAGGGACCTTAACCTTGTCACCACAATAAACAGAACATGCTGGAGGGATAGATTCCTGTCCCAGAGACTTCCCATACTCTGGAACAGACTACCTATCTATGTCAAACAGAGCTCCTCATTAGCACTCTTCAAGAAAAATCTTGATGATTGGATGGGAATTGGGAAATTCACCCCAGGGATCACTTCTGTGGCTCTGCTCGACAGGGGCATAGGAAAATAATTTTCTTGGGTGGCGAAAGCCAGGGAAAATTTTTGGGCTAGGCTTGTATGGGCCCTAGGGCCGATAGCCTAGTACCTACCTATGAACCTATGACATATGCAGTTTCCAAGTTTTGATAGTAAACTATTTAAGTATTGCTTACTGTTAAACTTGTACAAATTATGATAACATTGACCTGCTCACTGGTATATATACAGTGGCCCCCTGAATTGTTTCATGCACATTACTGGGCAAAATCCATATCTGTGTATTATAAACATCACTCATAAGCTTATTACTGACATACCTGTAAACTTGGGACATGAACCATCTTAGGGACATATGATAAGCTGCGTAGCACAACAATGACTTATATAACTGTATTGCTTTTTCTATACAGATTCTACACTTACTTTGGTAATAATGTATATGCACTATGTCTCTTTGGGGGGGTTGCCTATGTCTAATGCTAAGAGAATACAACCATTACATGGTTAAATAAAGGTTGTGCAGTTTGTCAGGCATAATTTTTAATATTTGTATGTTGCTAAGGCTGCTATTCATTCATTTAGGTATTCAGAGTGTGTGTGCTATCCCTTGCGGATTCATGGCATATTGTGTATGCCTACATCTGTTGGCAGCATCTTAGTCTGATGGTTCTTCCTCAGACTACTCACTTGTATCTGTCGCAGCTGCTGTTCTGCCTGTGGTACTGAGAACTGTGGTCTCCCAACTGACCTTGTTGAAGCTGTCTCCTGGGAATGCTATTGTGCAACATGGAGCAGACTGTATCTCAGAAGAGGTTGCTGGGTCGTATTGCAAGGCATCTCCAGAGGTGTCTAGACTGAGGAATCTTGATTTGAGCAAGACAAATACACATTCTACAATATTCTAGTTTGAGCGTGGGCATTTTTCTATCATTGCTTGGTGGGGTTGCGTGGGTTTCTCAATGGTATTTTCAGCCATGGCTCCAGTGCGTAACCTGCATCACCCACTAAACACTCTTGTAGAAAATCACGCCTAGCAAACCTTATGTACAGCTCACAGGTGTGCAATATGTGTGAGTCATCAAAACTGCCTGGGTTACATGCACATACATTGTAGATGATCCCTTGGGCATTATAGACAACCTGACAGTTTATAGGATGATATCCATTATTGTTAATGCAATTCCTTCCATGTTCACTGGGTGGGATGCTTTTTCCATATGTGTGCAATCTAATGCCCCCAAAACTTCAGGGAATTGTGCTATTGCATACAATTCCTGTTTGGTTTTTGTTCTGTCCTATGGGCTGCGTGGGAAATAGATGTGCTCCCTTGCATGTTGTAGCACTACATTTAGAAACTGATGTAATATTCTGAAAGTTGAGGTGTGTGAAACTCCTAACGTATTACCTGTGGGTCTCAGTAAAGCACTTGTAACTAACATATGTAATACTACATGTATTTGTTTCCACTGGGATGGGTTCTCTATGATTTCCCCTGGGGCCTCAGGTGAGGGTGTTAGAGGTCACATATTTCCTGCAGCATTTCCCTCACTGCCTGGTATTGCTCTACAGTTTCTGTGTCATGCAGTCCATGGTAAGTCAAATAGGGTCTAGACACCCTTTTTCTTGGCCAAGGTCTGGCAGCAGAAGCAGTAGCACCTTGAATTGATGTTTATAGCAGCAGCAGCAACTGCTAAAATGTTTTTTTTTTTTTTTGCAAAGTGTAATCATGGCTGTAATCCAAAGAGTTTTGTATTTCAGGGCAAATGGCTGCATTGAGTTTACATAATAAATAGCTTTATAGCTTCTTGAATTGATGCATAATGTTGGATTGGTAAATTAACATGGAATTCAGCTACTTATGCTTTCATTAGCGTGTGCTGCAGTTTACCCTTGTTTTCAGGCCCTACACTAAGTGCAGAGCCATTTATAAATATGAAATAATGAGCTATCATGTGCATTGTTCCAAGCAACACATACATGATAGTTACACTTAGTGCAGCCATACTAGCGGCTAGGTGTAGAATTCTAGCCAGCTCAAATTAAATAACGCATTTTAAAATCACACAGGAAAGTATAACAGTATTACAGATAAACAATCTAGATTAGTGGGATTTAGAAAGTATGAAAACTTTTTTTATTGCAAGTAAGGAAAAATCAGATGAAAAACTGCCTTTTTTAATAATAATATAAATAAGCTTTCAAAGGACATCATCAGGAATCTTATAAAACTTATTAATAACATAGAATTATATTGAGAATTAAAACATTAAAAGCTAAGCATTTTTAGGTACAGATGGGATGTTTGCTAAGATTCTTGAAATGCTTCAAAAATACAATTCAATTATTAAAATAAGTATTTTAAATTCAAAATGAGAATATTATCACCCTTCCTGAAAATATAACTGAACAGTTCATTTATTAAAACAGAGAAATATTCCAACTTTATGTGCATTTTATAAGCTGATGACATTGTTGCATGTAGATTATAAAATATTTATTTCAGTCTTACTAAAAATGCTGTCAACAATATTGGAAGAATATAAAACTAGATTTAATATTAGTAAACAAAACACAAGACAATATTTTTTGATTGAATATTTAAGCGATAACTGATGAGTGGGTGTGGATATATTGAGGATTTATCCAGTGTCGGTGTGATTTGTTCATGAGGGTGAAAGACAAGTGATTAAACAAAGCCGACTGTAGGTAAGTCCTCATATAACCACACCCACGATTCAGTTATTGGTATTATGCAATGACATTACTTAAAGAAAGAAATTGCTTACTTTTCTTAAATAATGTCTTTGTGTAATGGTAACTATCCAAGGGGGGGCCACTCATGGATGGCAAGTGCAAAGGCCACGCACGGATGGCAAGTGCAAAGGCCACGCACGGACGGCAAGTGCAAAGTTTTTCTGCATTGATAAGGGTCTTTAGGGCCGGAATCGGTCTGCCTTATGTTTCAATAAAGGTTGGATTCCTCCTTTTGTGCTGGCTGTTTTGTGTTTTTTTGCTTGTATAATGGTGTCATAGTGTTCATCCACATTGTTTCCTCACTTTCCCATGTTTGTTGATGTACTATTCATGCATATGGGACTTACATTCCCTCTCTTGCACAACACATCAGTGCTGCTGAAAATAAGCAATGATGAAAGAAATATCTCTATTGCTTTTTTTGTTTTTGTTTTTTAAACTATACAATCCAGACAGTTTACAGGTACAAGAGAGACAAGGAAGAAGTACAAGGAAAATCCGGTAGATGAAGAATGGATGTGATTTTCCTTGAATTTGCTGTGCCCTCCTTCCATACCTCTCAATCTCTTAGGTCAAAAAATATGGACAAAGGCCCCAAAATAGGGACTAGCTGTAAATGTTGCTCTTATAAACTTAAAAATCTGCAAGAATAACAAGATTTGTGTTGGTGTGCATCATCTAAAGGCTATACACTCTGAAAATGAAATGCATGTCATTCTTTAGTGACTTCTACCCTCATTGATTTGTCAGAAAAACACATATTTTTATGAGAAATATACCAAAAATATGAGGCTAATATCTAGATATTCTGTGAAAATTTGGCCAGTTGAGATATATGCCTCCACAGCATATACTAACAGAAGAAAGTCTGCCCACTCAATGGTGCTACAGTGACAAGATTTTTTTTCTATTGGAATATGCTTGATTTACAACAGGCACACTGGATAGACTGACTAATCTGTATGTACGTTTATAAATAGTAATGAGCTAACATTGTATAATTATTGTTTTAATCGCAACATTTAAGTCAAAATGAAACACAAAAAATAACATTTCAGCAGTATAGGAATATGTACACCAAACACTGAACAGAGCAGCACAAATAAAACATATTTGTAGTACTAACATAGAGTGTATTCATTATGTAAAGTGTCAGATCAGGCATTAAAAACATCTCCATTAACACTACATCCCTGGATTTTCTGCAAAAGTTTATACAATGTCAACAAGTGGACCCAGTACTTTAAATAATATTCTAATTAAACATGAAAGAAGTTGGTGTGCTAAACAAAATCAAGAATCAAACACAAAGTAATGCCCTGGATATAGAAATAAGCCAGTCACATACTGTCACAGGTGTAAACATGTTTCTTCTAAAATAAGATTTAGCCCTTTTGTCCCTAACCTAGGACTTCATCAGAATACCAGCTAAGATACATCACTTCCTTTTATGTCATCAGGTCTAAGATCCATATTATTAAATGGCCAGTACTCATAAAACCACTGCCACTGTTATAAAATCCATACTTTTAACTATTTAGCTCAAATATACAATTAATCAACTATTTCTTTCAAATTCATGTTGTGAAAAAGTAAACAGAAATAATCACTTGAATTAAGATTGTAAGCAGTCACACATTCTAAAACACATAAAAAATAGATGAAAACCATAAAAAGCATTAGTGCATATCTTAAAAAAACACAATATGAGCATCAGCATGACAATAATGAATGCTTGACAAAAAGGGAATGAAAATGAAAAAATAATAATAAATAATAAGTGCTCCATAGAAAATTAGAGTTTGGCAGAATGTAGCTTTAACACAGGTATTATTGATGCATTGTCACTTAAACTGGGGAGGGGGTTAGCATTCAACCTAAAGCTGCAAAGCACCTCCTTGTACTCCTATTTTGTTCCCCATTCACCCTGGGGGTTAATTTCAACCTGTTTTATTTATATTTATTTATTTATTGACATTTGTTAACCGGGTTTGTCCAACTGGGCTTGTGGCCCATTTTCAGTGGAGACCCGAGGAGAAAAGCTCCAGTAATACATTTTAAAACAAGTACAATTTTAAACAATATTGATATAATAGCAGTTATAGCAAAACAATTCACATATGTTGGGTTACTTGCATAAAGTTAAAGTTGCACTAAAAAGAAGCTAAGTAACAATTTTACATTGATATAGTTCAATAGGTCAACAATAAACATTTTTTGTTTGTATAAAATTGTGCAAATGCATAGTAGACACATTGGAAAGAGAGGTGTAATGAGGTACTAAGTATGGTCCTTTTGAGGGTACATAAAGGGAAGGAAGACTAGGTAGGGTCATGGCAAGGGCAGGTTCTGGAATTGAGAAAATAAGCTTTTAGTTCATTTTTAAAGTGTGAGGTGTGTGAGATCGAACAAAAGTCAAGGGGAAGTTTGTTCCATGCATGGGAAAGGGGAGTTTGTAGAGTAGTTTGCCTACTGACTTTTTTGGGTGGTAGATATCAAGTAATTGCTGGTTAGAAGCACAGAGGGTCTGGAATGGGATGTAGATGGAGACTAAGGAAGATAGAGATGGACAGAAGGAGGATTTATAAAGAATAGAGTGTAGCATATGAAATTGATAAGATAGCAGAAACTGGGGAAGTTCAAGCCATTGAAGAGAGTTTAAAGAAATGCAGTGGTGTGAGTTGTATGGAGAGTTAGTAATGAGTCTGGCTATTTTATGATAAGTCTGTTGCAGTTTATTTAGAGTGGAGGCCTGGATATTGGTAAGAACTGGGGCGGCATATAAGAGGGAGGGGAGGAGGAGTGCCTGGCCCAGGGTAAGTCTAGATTCAGGGGTTAGGAATTTTTTGTTCCGATATAGCAGACCTAGTTTCTGGTTTGTTTTTTTATACATTGGAGTATGTGTAGGTTGAACTTGAGTTTGTCATCGATAATGACCAATAGGAGTTTTGTGTGGGTGTCAGGTTGGATGTTTATATTGTTAGAAGATGTAATAAAAAAGGAGGTTTTGTGATGAGAAAAAGAATGGGGAAGGAAAATTTGGAGTTTGGTCTTTTTGGGATTTAGGATCAATAGGTTGTAAGAGAGCCATTGTTCAGTGGATAGTAGGGCCTGTTGGGTCAGGGAGTGTAGTTCAGGAATGTTATTTGAGATGGATATAAGTGTGGAGTTGTTGGCATACTGAATAAGGGAGGATTCTTTCCATGATGTGTAAAGATCATTGCTGAAGATGTTAAACAAAAGGAGTCCCAAGATGGAGCCTTGGGGAACACCAGTGGAGATGGGAAGGAAAGGAGAGGAGGATGAGGGCCATTTGACAGACTATTCCCTGCCAGGTAGGTAACTATTAAGCCAGGCAAGTGTGGAGGGGGATAGGTAGAGATTTGTGAGTTTGGATAGTAGTAGAGGATGAGAGACAGTATTGAAGGCTTTGGAGAGATCTAGGAAGAGACAAGAAATGAGTTTATTGTTGTCTAGGGCCTCTGCAATGATATGAGTAAAGGAGAGGAGGGCAGTGGTGGTGCTGTGGTGAGGACAAAATCTATGTTGGTTAGGGGTAAGTAAGTGGTATGTGAGGAGGTGATTGAGAAGCTGTGAGTGAGTACATTTTTCTAATATCTTGGAGAGGGGGGACAGAATGGCAATGGGTCGGTACTTTGAGGGGTCAGGGGAGTTTCCACCTTTATGAAGAGGGATAGTGAAGAAAGATTTCCAAAGGGTAGGGACAGTTGATTCCAGAATAGATTGATTAATTAGTATAGATACAGGATAGGCAATTGAGTCAGCAGCAAGTTTGAGGAATGTAGGAGATAGATTGTCAGTGGAAGGAGAGCAAGGTTTTAGCTTGAGTAGTAGAGATTTGATGTAAGTAATGGGAACTGGCTCAAAAGAAAAGAAAGTTGGGTTAGTGGGACTTGGAGAGGTGGGTGTCGAAGTAGAGTTTGGCTTAGAGGTTACCAGATTTTGGATGGAAGAGATAAAGTGTTTATTCAGGAGGGTAGCTGTTTCCTGAGAGGAAGAGTTAGGGTATGGAGAGGGATTAGAGGGCTTTCCAGGATAGAGGATGTTGTTGAGAGTTGACCAAAAGTTTTGAGTATTGGATTTGTTGTTAAGCTGAGCAGAGCTATAGCATAACTTTTTGTCATTAGTTGTATGTTTATTTGCAAGGTTCCTCAGTTGTCTGTATTTTTGAAGAAAAGGTGGTTGTTTAGTTTTAGTCCAGGTTTTCCAAGCATGATCGCTTTTTTTCATAAGGGACCTAGTCTCTTTAGAGAGACAGGGAGCATGGTTTTATTTTACTCTGATCTTCCTAGATGAAGCTAAGGAGTTTAAAGTATTCATAAAGATGCTATTGAAAGTGTTTACAGCATTGTTTAGGGGGAGGTGTTTTAGGATGGACCAGTCTATGTTGTTGAGAATGGAGTTAAATTGGGGTGAATTGAAAGTTGATAGTTTTCGACAGTCTTTGATAAGGTGAGGTTTAGGAAAATGGGAGTAGTGTCTTAAGATGGTGGTAGGGAGATGATCACTGAGGGAATCAGGTAAGGTGTTGGGATTGTGGTATTGGTGGGGGGAATTGGTAAGGATCCAGTCTATGATGGAGTTGGAAGTGGAATTTTTATGGAAGTGAGTGGGAGATGTTATAAGTTGGTGGAAGCCGTGTAGGTGGATATTGAGTTGGAGGAGTCAGTTGAGAGTTTGGACCAATCAATGTTGACATCACCAAGGATAAGTGTCTCATATGGTATGTTGTGGGAAAACCAGAATAGGATGTTTTCAAGAATGGGCAGATTGTTACCAGGAGGATGGTAGATAGAGGCAATTGCAAGTTTTTTGTGGGGATTCAGATGGCAGTTAAGGATGATGATTTCAGCTGGGAGGAAGTCAGGAATTGGGGAAGGGTATGGTGAGAGGTTAAAAATGCTTGATTAGAGGATGGCCATGCCACCGCCTTTTTTTACAGGTCTATCAGATCGGAAGATATTATAACCTGGTGGGAGTATTTCACTATTTGAGATTTGTGGCTTGAGCCAGGTTTCAGATAGGGAAAGGATGTGAGGGATATTGAGAGCTATCCATGAATGCAGCTCAGTGACTTTATTTGCTAGACCCTGAATATTCAATGAGTAAATAGTTAAGTATTTGGATGGAGATGATTGTTGTGACTGAAGTTGTTGACGTTAGAGGAGTAAGATGGGGGCAGTGTAGAGGTAGTTGTGGGGAGAGAAGAGAGACCAGGATTGGGATGGATATCTCCAGAACAAAGTAGGTTTTTAGTGAGGAGATAGTGTGTAGTAGATGCTAGATGGAGTTTGTATAGTTTTGACTTAGCTTTGTGAGAAGGTTTAAAAAACCTGTATTATGGATAGTTTATATAGACTTGAGGTAGAGGTATTAAAGAGATTAGGGGAGATAGTAAAAGATGAAGTAGTTGGATATATGTTGTATGAGTCAGAAGTTGGTGAACATAGGAGTGGGTCAGAGAGATTGGAGTGGTAAGATGTGGAGATAGAGAGAATAAGGAGTAGTGTAGAAGATATTAGAAAATAATACATATTGGAGTAAAATATGGCCAGATAGAGTAGGTATAGAGACAGTGGTATAGAGGAAGTGGTGTCGACAAGATTGACAGATTAGTAAAGTGGTTGTGGCAATAGGCAGGAAGTGGAATTGTAGTGGCTAGTGGGACAGGAAGGGGAGGGATAGTTAGGTATAAAGGTAATGGTAATGGAGGTGGGTGGGAATGAGGGTAGGGTAGGGGAATGAAGTGAGTGGCGTGGCCATCCTCTAATCAAACATTCTCAACCTCTCACCATACCCTTCCCCAATTCCTGACTTCCTCCCAGCTGAAATCATCATCCTTAACTGCCATCTGAATCCCCACAAAAAACTTGCAATTGCCTCTATCTACGTTGGTCAAGATGAAGTCATAGAAACAATCAGAAAAAGATAGTGAGAAACTAGCTTGAGAGACAAGGATATAACGTTTCTAAAAGGTATAGTCACCAGAAATAAAATAAAAAGAAATAAAATATTAGCAGAAGTAAGCTTACAAAAGGACACTGGCCTCAAGCTACACAAGTAGATTTATTTGAAGCAAACCCAGTGAGGTATGGTTAAAATAAGCTACAATAGAGAGGGGATTTGGAGGGGGAGAGAGAGGCATTACTAGCAGTTAAAAGCAGGGAAAAACAAAAAAAAACATTAATATGTAAGAGTCTGAAGACAGTAAAATAGGACAGGTGCACTAGGAAAGGCAATTATGAGTGAGGCTAGCAATGAATTCAGGGAAAGGTAAAGTGCAGAACAGGAGAATATACACAGAAACAGTATGAGGATAGTCGGTAACCAAAAAGAAAGGATATGAGCTGTTGGCGTCTGCTTTTCGTGGTGACTAACAAAAAAACTGTAAATTCTTGTTGTGCTTATAAAGGCTAGCATTAATTAAAAGATTAGCTTATGTAGTAGTTATTTACTGGGACACATACCTCAGTGGTATTATTTTAAGCTTAAAATGGTGGCTTCTGGACAGATAGTTAGAGTTGCAGGGTATCTGTTAAGTTCCTCAAACCTGTGTTGCCTGTACTGTGGCCAGGAGAAAACCACAGGGAAAAATCCACTAGGGCTATAAAAACAGAGAGGAGGGAGATTAGTTATGAGCAAGTACTTCAGGAAAAGAGTGAGAGACAAAAATACCATGGATAGAGAAAGAAAATAATACAGGTAGGCAGAGACAGTATACCTAGCATTAATTTCCATTGTATGAGTATGGGAAATTTGAAACTCTTAAAGGCAGTACATGTTAATGTGCATTTAAAATACTGTTATTGGGATTCATTGTCCTAATGTCATAATAAAAAAGCCTATAATTAAACAACACTAGGAAATGTGGTTCTTGCTGACAGTGCTCATACATTTTGGTGTCTGAAGTTTTAAGTCTTGATAACTGCCTCAGTATCAGAATACATTTACAAAAGGGTAATTGTGGGACTTTGGGTGTGGTGTATATTGCAAAGTGCTCAACTTGGGCTGTTTTTTATGTGGGAAAAATTAAGAGGCCACTCAAGAAAAGAATTTATGAGCACTATTACTACATTAGGACAAGGAATCCCAATAATGCTCTTTTTAAACACACATTAACATGTACTGCTTTTAAGGCTTTTGTATTTGCCCCAGAAGCACATACATTTTATGTGTAAATCACCAAAAATATGGGTTAAAAATCTGGAAAGTTGAGAAGTGGACTGAGAAAATATATAACATTTATACATTACTCTATATGTAATACTGAACTTGGAGATGAATGGATAGATATTTCTAAGACTGTGATATGGTAGGAAAATGTTGGATAAAATTTTTGTCATTTGCCCAATCATTTTGATCAGATACATTCCAACTAAATGAATGTCAGTGTCATTTAATTATTCCAACTTTTCCATGTATAAGTAAAGACCAGTTGTCACTTCATTAGTTTGTTATAGCAATTGTATGTAAAATTATAACTAAATGTTGGAAAAATCGAATATAGTTCCTAAAATTGTTAAGGTGAGCTATACGCAGGACATATTAAGTTTACATTTGGTCTAAATTATCTATATTTTTACAGAAAATAAAGATAATACTCTGTGTTGTTATTAGCAAAATGCAATAGCTTGAGCTATGTTGTTATATGAAATTTGACAGAATAGCTATTATTTATTTATTTTAATTCATTACTCAAGGTAGAATGAGGGTGATTATAAGCCATTTACTGGATCAGCCCAGGTACAAAATAAAAAGAAGAAAGAAAGTTAACATAAAAAATTAGAATGCAACAAAGTTGGAGTGATATAGAGAAATATTGATAAAAGAATTGTATTAGTCAAATATGTTACAGTATAAAGAATGAGACACACCGTGTTTATTTTGTAAATGTTTTTTGTTTTGTAGCTGTATATGATTTAGATATTGTAAGTTACTTGATACTAATTAAGAAATAAATGCCCAGTACTTTATTTTAATCTATGTTTAGAATATATGTCTTATTCAGATAAATGACTAGTATGTTGAAATATTAGATGTAATATAGTTCCATAGGTATATACTATGCTAACGGCTACTGAGGTCTGTGTAAGCCTACCCATGCATCACAATATATGAAATGAAGATCTTAACCATTATGTCAAACCCAATGTGTGCAAGTTTTTTTAATTTTAAAGGGTATTTTAAGGGGTATATATATATATATATATATATATATATATATATATATATATATATATATATCTATATATATATATATATATATATATATATATATATATATATATATATACATACATACATGTTCTCAGCATTATCTCATTGTCATAGTGTTGCCCACTTTAAATCCACTGACATTCATAAGCACAAAGGATAACAGGAAACCCTTGTCATGTGATACTGGTACAAATGGAGCTCAAAAAAGGTATGTAGTATTCAAATATACAGAAGTGTGACTGTGGACACTAAAATTATAAGATATTAACACTATGGGGTTCAAACAGTGAACTAGATTTCATAAACACCCAGTAAAGATGGAAGCTTATGGCTGTGGCAATCAAATGATAATCCACTGTGCTATTTGTAGTACTGTCTTGCACAACGTAAATATAAATTCATCTTGTTAAGCTCTCCTGCACACATTTTCTATGTGAAATACATTAGTAATAGTTATTAAATTCATTTAGATTTTTATAAGTATCATAAATGTCTGAAATATGCTACTGGGTCTTGTCTCCTATTCTCCAATGTCAGGTGAAACTCTTCCATAACAACACCATTTTCATGCAAATGCAGCCTTTTTCCTTATCTCTTACAACATGCATTGTATTACCTCCATTATAAATAAAAGTTTGTAACAATATACAGCAGAGCAGGATATCCATCCCACACCATAGCATAGTATCTTAGTAAGACTGTTTAATATAATTTACTTTAAAGGAAAAAAAGTAGGTAGACTGGAGCAGTTAATCCTTTTGACTTTTGGCATACTTACATTAAGATTATAAATTAATAATTAAGATAAAGCAAAATAATTATACAATGATAAATAATGCAATGAAATAGCTTCCTTAGCACAAGTCAGGGGCATACCTCTGAACTGTACAGATTTTCACAGAATGTCCAGATTTTTCCTCATATTTTGGTAGATCCTCATACATTTGTGGTTTTCTGGTAATTACTGAATATTGAAGTCACTAAATAATAATAAATAAAAACAAACATTTGAGTTTCAGACTTTATATCCTTCAGAAAATATGCACTAATGCAAAGCCTTTTATTCTAGCAACTTTCTAGGTTTATAGGAACAATATTTAATTTCTCTCCCTATGTTTGAGCCTTTGTTCCCCCATTTTTACTAGCTTTGTCCAGATTTCTTGCACTAAGGTTGAAAGGTATGATTCAGGGATAATGTGCCCATGGTTTAATTAATCAGTCATATTTCTTTGATGTTGCTCTTCGTTGAGTCTAACTCACTGCAAACTATGTAGTACTGCACAGCTGTTTATGTAAGACTGTTGTGAAATGTATAGGAAGCTCTTGTACCTTTATACCCTCCATGCTGCAGGCTTTACCCTCATAACCCTTTACTTGTATATATCATACATTTTATTGTTCTTAATTATAAGAGGTCTTCTTCTCTATCAGTTTCATTGTTTTCCTGACATGCTTTCTTAATTGTCGGTCTACATGATCCCAGTGAGAAAATATGTATTTTCCTGTAGAAAGAAACAAAGGTTTCTTGCCATTGTAGACAATACAGGATAGTAAAAGCAATGCAAGCAGTACTGAAATTATGTATAAATTAAAGATCATCTGTAACTCGTGAACCACTGCTGTTCTTCTGAGATTAACTATATAGTATTAGGACTGATGAGCAATGGCTCCCTGTTGTCATAGATCATTGCCAAAAATAATAATAAAGAAAAAAATATGCCAAAATTGCCACAAATTCAACAAGGGCAGATTGTAACACATTAAATTATTTTGGCAAAAACAATAAATCCTTTTTATTAGTCCAACTCTTCAACAACTCATGCAGCTGACCCAGATTGAGAAGCATATGATATTTGGATGACCACAATGCCCCTACAACAAGTTTCCCTTTCACCACAAAAATACCTTATACATCAACCTCTAGATACAGTCCTGCTCTGGCTAGGAGGTCAACTATTAGGAAGATGGTTACATTCACTATTGTGCCATCAGTAGTAATCTTCCCTCCTCTGCCAGGTCACAAGGTTATGGGCAGTAGATCATGCCTTCTCCTTTTTTGAAATGCCCACATGTTGTTGGTCACCCCCTAATCTTGAAGACATAAGTGAAGTGGCATGCAATTCAGGTACAGTTGGATATATACAATGTCCAGCAGAGTTTTCTACTGAGTTTTGCATTCTCTGTAATGAAAATGTAATCCCCAAGAATTTATGATTCTTTTGTGAAATCTTCAATCATATAAAACCTAGGCCTTCTCCACCCTCACATTTTGGGGCTTCACTGATAATTAAAATATAGGACAACATAGACATAACCATATATGGTATCTTTTGCATAGTTTTTACCATAAGGTACATAAACTTTAGGACCTAATTTTGCCATGTACTCAATATAAATATGTGTGATAAATGGCTATCCAACAGTGAAACTGATGCAGTAGTATCTTTTACCACTGACTTGTCCTGCTCTATAATCCTCTGAACCCATCTTGGTCTAAAATCTCAAACATATCAATGCATTTCGCTTTCCAAATATTCTTCCAAACTGCCTGTGTTTATACGTATGGCAGTGGGTTCTTGTCACAAGCCCTGTATAACCTGGAGTACCCTTGTTAGATTCTTGCCAACACCAAGATCACTGAAGACTAAACTGTAGTTTACCTCTATTGCTGCCACCGTTGCAAACTGATATGTACCCAGATATACATCATTGTGAATTCTAAGTGGAATAACACTGTACCTTAGTACAACTGTAACCCTAGTCCTGCTTTACCATTTTAGGGTGAAAATCTTGATCTTAATCCTTAACAATTCAACTCTATGCTGACCCCAAACCTTTAAGAATGTATCAGTGTGCTCTTCTATGTAATCAGCTTTCTCTTTTCTGTAAGGATGATTACCTGACAATAAGTAGAGCAGAGCGTGATATTTTTTTCATGTACTTCTACAATGTCTATGAATTGTACCAAAATTTCCTCCAAACTCTTTGCTTTCTCAATGGCTTCCTCCATTGAACTCAAGGACTGAGTGTTCCTCTTTCTACCTTGTTGATTGCTCCTTTTCATTCCATTCTATCCCATGTTCTTTTGTCTTTGAGAGTAAATCTGAGGCTAAGAATAAGAATGACTCTAGACTGATGATATGGTACTCTGCATCCAACATAATGGCTAAAGTAAACAACAAAAACAACGGCAACATCTGAGGCTGGGAGTGATGACATCCGTCAAGTGCTTGCTGACATCTTCTGCCTTAAAGCATCAGAGATAACCTCCATCCAATATTTATAGTATGCTTTTATTATTCTTATTATTTTTGTATGATCTTATTTGTATTTTCATTTATTAATACTTATAGGTTCATAGGTCGTTACTAGGCTATCGGTCCTAAGGCTATACAAACCTAGCCATAACGATTCCCTGGCTATTGCTTCCCACAAATTATTTACTTTCCTGGACCCCTGTCTAGCAAGGCTACTGATGTGATCCTCGGGGAGAATTTCCTATCTCCCATCCAGTCATCAAGGTTCCTGTTGAAGAGGGCCATTGAGGCGCACTGCCTGACATGTATGGGCAGCCTATTCCAAAGTATGTGGAGTCTCTGGGTCAAGAACCTATCCCTCCTGCATGTTCTATTCATTGTGATGACAAGATTATGATCCCTGGCTCAGAAGGATTGGGATTTCTTTAAGTGTAGCATGTCCAACAACTCTGGGTTTGACATGGCCTTGTATGTTAGGCAGACATCGCCTCTGAGTAGGCGATATGCAACAGAATATATCTGGAGTTTCTTTAGATGGTCAGCATAAGGCATCTGCTTTAGGCCTGTGATTCATTTTGAAAGGTATTTCTGTGGCCTTTCTAGTTGTTGCAGATGTCTTGTGAGGTACATACCAAACAGAACATTGTATTCTATAATGAGTCTAATGAGGGATGAGTAAAGAGGGACAATGACCTCCTTTTTTCTGGATGAAAAGCACTTAGTGATGAGGTGTGCCATGTAGAAGGATTTTCTAACTGTTGTGGCTATGTGGTTTCAAAGCTGAGACCACTGTCCACCTGTGTCCCTAGGTCTCTTATCACACTTTCAGTGTTTATGTGGTACTTCATAGGTATGTGTTTTTTCCCAACGGGAACAACTATACATTTGTTGGCATTTAGCTTTAGCCCATGGCTCTGGAACCAGGCATCTGTTTTGGTAAGGCCCTTTTGTAGTACAGCCACATCATGTGGGGATTAATGGCTCCCAGCTTGCAGTCATCTGCGAACTTTGTAAGCCAGAGTCCCTTGGTGTTGGCCTGTTCTTCAAAGAACTAGATGCCAAACAAGAGTGGCCCCAGGATAGAACCCTGCGGCACACCACTTGTCACTTGTCTGGAGCTGGATTTGTTGTTGATTACTTTTACAGTGTGTGTTCTATCAGTAAGCCAGTTTGCAACCCATCGAGTGACATAGGGATTAATGCCCAGCTTAGTAAGTTTATATATGATTCCAGAATGGGAGATAGTGTTGAAAGCCTTGGCGAGGTCCAAGTAGGCTGTGTGAACCACCTTTCCTTCGTCCATGGCTCTGGAGACTGAGTCGAAGAAGACGATCAGGTTCAGAAGGCAAGATAAGCCATTCACAAACCCAAACTGGGTGGGGTCCAGTGTTTGACGGTTGCCAATGTCTTTGTTTATAAGTTCCATGATAATACATGCCATGGCCTTGCAGCTCAGGCTCATCAGACTGATGGGACGGTAGTTCTCAGCATCCAAAGTGGATCACCCCTTGTGGAGTGGGATGACTGTAGCTGTGCACCACTCTGTGGGCACAAAGCCTGAAGTGAGGCTATGATTAAACATGACATATAGGTGAGGTGCCAATTCATTTTGTAGTTCATGCAGTACACAGCCCGGGATGTCGTCTGGTCCCATGGATGCTGTATTCTTGGCTTTGGAGAGTGCGGTTTTTACATGAGTGGCCGTGATTACCAGAATTTGGCATTCGTTCGGTATTGAGATGGGCCTTTTAGGGGGTGAGGGGGGGGGGTTGGCAGTGAATCTATCTGCCAGGATATTGGCAATATCCTTGGGATAAGTATATCTAGTGCCATTCTGCTTTAGCTCAGAGCAGATCTGAGTATTGCCATTTAGATTCTTGACATAGCTATAGAATGCCTTGTGGTTGTCTTTGGAATCTTTGGCAATTTTGTTTTTGTAAATAGCTTTGTAAAATTTTATGAGGGATCTCAGCTTTCTACTGAGGCTGGTGAGGGAGTTTTTTGAATCTTGGGTTCTTCCTTTTTTCTGCAACAGTTTATTCTTTCTGTTGTAGAGCTTGTTTATGGCAGGAGACCACCAGATTTGCTTCCTTTTTATAGAAGACAGCATCTTGGTTCTATTTGAGAATGGCTCGGTCCATGCACAAGTGAATATGCTCATACAGCACCTTACTGCAAGATTCAACAGTTGAACTTCCAGTTCCCATCTGCATGGGTGTCATGAAGTTTGTTACTTCTGACTTGAGAAGCATGAAGTTGGCTTTGGAGAAGTTTCTTATGGAGGTTTCCTTAAAGGGGGGGGTTATGGATTTCAAGGGTGATTAGCTTATGGTCTGATCTAACCAACGAGGGGGTGACCACTGGTGTAGAGCTTCAATCTCCCATGTTGGTAATGACAAGGTCTAGAATATTGGTACCGCTGGTGGGACTATGAATTAGTTGCTCAAGGGCATTGGAATTCATGAATTCCAAGAACCATTGAACAAAGGTGTTGGTACAGGAGTAGTTTTTCCAGTTAATTGCAGGGTAGTTGAAATCACCCAGTGTTAGTGTGTTTGGTTGTATCTTATTATTTTCCAGTATGTTTAGAAAGGTTTAGTGAGAATCCTGGGGCATGGTGGGGAATCTGTAGCAAGCTACAATTTGTATTGCAGTCTTACCTAGTATTAGTTACACCTGGAGAATTTCAGATGCCTTGTGTTGGGCAACCAGCATGGAGGTGTGAATATCCTTGGTGAATATGGACACTCCTCAATCTTTAGTGTTTCGATTTTGGTTTATTTATTGTCATTTATTTTACATTTGTTTACCATTGAAGGGCAGGGTTGTCCGTTTTCAGCAGAGGTCCGAGGGAAAAACTCTGTACAATATGACAATACATGTGACATATTATAATACAAAATACAAAGTGAAAAAGAGAAAAGGTCAGTCAAAAGAAAAAAAAGATATACAACAATTTAGAAAGAAGTTAACAATTTTGTCTAGGATTAATATTGTAAATTTATATATATATATATATATATATATATATATATATATATATATATATATATATATATATTAATAGTGTAGCTAATATTGAATAACAGATAGGAAGTTGGTTCTCCAATCTACATTGTGGATCAGAACATAGACTTGAACAGAAAGGCTGGGTTTTATCATAAAAAAAGGCCTCTTGTGAATGAGGAGGGACACAAACTCATGTTTTTTTTTTCTTTTTTTTTTTGAGATCAAAAGATTGCCTGGCAAAGTCTGCAGCTATTGTATTACTTTATTAGGGTAGTTCCATGTGGTGGATTAGCAGCCACTTATAGGAGGAACCAAATGAGCCTGTATAGTAGAAATGTAACTAATGACTGTGACTTTATGTCAAGGAAACATTATATAATGTAAATGCGTTTTGAAATTACATAAAAAGCTAAGAGACTGTATTTTAATTTTGTTATTCATTTTGTTACAGAAATAAGTCTGTATTGTCGTATTTTGGAATCAAGTGTTTTTAAGAGCTTACAATAGATAGATAGATAGATAGATAGATAGATAGATAGATAGATAGATAAGATAAGATACTGATGTAGATATTAAGATACATCTAGCTATATATTTTTCTCTTACCTGGAAGAGATAGGCACTGCCCTTGCCTAGCAGCCATACAACATTGTCAATGATGTCCTTAAGTGACTGCTGTACCTTCTGAGTCACTGCCAACACAATAAGTAGCCTCTGCAAGTCAGGAGGAAGTTCTGTTTCTTCCTCTCATAGTCAATTTTAAACACTGTTTTTTTTTTTTTTGAAAATGCTAGTGTACTGACTGCAAAATCATGACTTCACCTATGGCCCCAGGACATGTAACCAGCCCAGGACACCATTTTGGTTTCACAAACACACACACATGCAGTGTACTTATTCAGCCCTAGATACTCAATTAGACACATAAATGCCATATTAGTTAAAGAGAGTGGCCTGCAAAAGCACCCGAATAATGATCAGCACTTATGAATTAGCTAATTCATAATGGCAGTGGGTTACCAACCTGGAAATTCTTGAAATTAGACCAAAAGGACCATGAACAAGTTACAGCTATGGAAAGGAAGAACCCTATATAGATGCCAGAGTCAACAAATGTTGTAATCAACTAAATACATCTAAAAAATATCCAGAACACTCTATCAATTTAACAACTGTCTTCAATGCTTTTGCAGCTACAACCATCAAAGTATAGAAATGCTGGATATGAGCAATAAAATTAACTTTTCCCTACTCAAACTAGTTAAAAAGCATAAACAAAAAGTTTAAACTGTAAAAATAGATTTACAACCATACAATTGAGGTCACAGCCCTGCTACATATTTATCAATACTGTCTTAATAAAATACCTTACATAAAAAAGTACATACAGCAGCCTTTATAAATATGAAACCAATTACCATTTTAAGTCTGTATGCTTAAGAAATCATATTTTGCTGTTTAACACAGCCAACATTCTTAATGAAACTGTAAACACATACAGTACTAGATATGTTTGTAATACAACTAGTCAGTCCATTAGGCAGATATTAGATCTGTACATTTTAATAAAATTTTGTAATGAAACCACTTAATCTGATGCAATATAACTTAAACTAAGCCAAAATCACCCTGCATGCAAATGGTGAAAACCTATACAAGCAAAACAGAAATATGGTTAAATAGTGAAGAACACTACTCTAAGCATTTATCAAAGTTGCCCCAAACAATTACCCAGAAGCTGATTCTTCAAGTAAGTCACAAACCATACATTTGTGGTGAACTCACATTTAATAAATTTCATTTTTTTTTATTTTCAATTACCTTCTAAGCAGTTCCCAACAACAGGCACTGCATGATCCTACTGCATTCTGGATATAATTCTAATCATTGCAAAGTAAGTCTTGCTAATGAAGTATGCTCATGTCATCTGATTGGCTAAGAAAGAGGCCTGAATTGTGAAGTGTCTCAGATTAGATTTTGCCAAGGCCTAGACTTTGTGTTCCTGCCTTTGTACAGCTCCTTACCTAAATGGAAGGGAAAGCTCAGAAGCTTGAACAATGTAGTATGTTTGCAAACTCCCTTGTATACTGTAAGTAGCGTACCAACTTTATTATGTGTCTTATTATAATTGTTACTTTCTATGTTTTTTTTATTACTCAACTTTGTGATTATTGTATAAATGTTATTATTAGACAGTTTTGAGAAAATGTTATAATTGAATAATTTGTACATTTTGCTGGAGCGCTTCTCCGCGGATCTCCACTGAAAACGGGTCTGTGCTCAGCTCGACCAACCTGGTTAACAAATGTGAAATAAATAAATAAATAAATAAAACTTTTTTATTATTGGCTCTTTCCCTTGTGTGCTCATCAGCCATTCAGATTCATCAGCAATGACTGCAGCCCACTCCTTCCCCCTTCCTGGGTATTCCTCAGCAATACCGAGAATAGGTCAGAGGAACCACTCTGCATCAGTCTTGTCATTGTTTGAGCCCTTGCTGGCTGACAGCATATGTATATGGCCTTAATGCCACCCCTAGGGCATGGATCAAGTGATCTGTATTACCACAGGAACCACAGCTCCTTCTCCATACATGCCTCTGCGCAGTTAATATGAGGACTGTCAAGTTCATGGCTTGGTGGTTGAGTGCCTGCTCCAGGCTGTTCTTATGCTTCATTGCCCCTCCTCCAAAAGATTGTGCATAAATTCTAAAGCCAAAGCCTCTCATATGTGATTTCATTCTCTAAATGCTTCAGTTTATATATCTCTCAAATTTAGTCCCGTTCTCTAATGCCTATGATGCTCAGTCTCACTCTCTGCATCCCCATGTCTGTGTGGCTCTCCACTCACTATCAGAGAAGTTGCCTTATCCAAGCCATTCTTTAGCTGGCTTTTTCTTTAAAGTAGTTTGGTAGGTGTGCAGGATCATTATTCCACATTGCTACACCCCTGCAGCTCCTTATACTCCACAGTATTCAGTAAAAAGCACTATAACTTATACCTCCCTCTCCAGTTCACATCTGTGAGGATGAACATCATGTGTTATCCAGTTTTCCCCTCACTAGGTCAGGAAGAAACAGGCAAATGTTGTGGGTTCTTGTTCAAGCAGCTTTATTGTATGCAAACATGTCATAAACAAAGTTAAGTAACTTTTACTTATATACAAACTAGCTGCCATATATATAACACTCTGGCCGCACCTTCAAAATGGCACTGAAGATAACACATGCTTGGAATTTATATGCACACACAGACTTAGAAAAGCTTCTTAAAGGTACAGTACACCTGTTATTCTACATCTTCCCTCTTTGAGAAATGAGTCAGTCATTCTTACTGGAATTAATAGATATAAATTTACATGGAAATAATTTTCATTATGCAATCATTCAAAGCTAGGTACATGTATACAACTATGTCCAAGTTGCAGTGTTTTTCACACTGGGCTTTGAGATGAGACCATATCATGTGACATAAAATGTGGGATCTGGTTTAGCAAATGGAATTGTCTCTGCTGACATTTCAATCTTAGGAATCTTGGGATCCTCACTGGAACAGTATCAGGAGTTAAGACACGTTCTGGAATAGGAATATCATCTGGATTGCTCTGATAGAGTCTTTTTCATTGGAACAATGCTGTGATGTCTGTTCTGCTACAGGAAGAAGATGTCTGTGATTTCTCCTGTACTCCACACCCTCGTTTTTAACAAAATAGGATCTCAGCTCTGCACATATACTCATTACTTGACCAATGCGGTTGAATCCTTTTGCTGTTTGTATCTGCACTGTCTCTCCTTCTTTCAATGGATAAAGAAATCTGCCCATTTTGTCATAGCTGGACTTTTGAAAAGAATGCTTTTTAAATAACTGGGCTCCAATGGCTTTGTTGTTTTTAGCATTAGGCCTCAATAAACTAAAACTGATAGGCAATGTTGTTCTGGTTTGCCTGGATAGAAGTCTTTGAGCAGGTGAGCCAAGTGTAACATCATGGGGTATGTTTCTGAGATTGCGTAAATTCAAAAAACATCAGTATTATCACACTTTGACTTCTCAAGAAGTAATTGCTTTGCACTCTGTACTGTACGTTCAGCAAGTCCCTTTGATTGTGGATACTCTGGACTACTAGTAACATGTACAAAGTTCTATTCTCTTACAAATTTCTAAAACAATTGACTGGCAAATTGGCTACCATTGTCAGAAAGTAATTTCTGTAAACTGTCATGGACTGAGAAATGGTGTTTCAACTTAGTAATGACTGTAGTAGAAGTTAGATTAGGTAGTATATCAATCTCAAACAAATTTGAATAAGAGTCTACCAGTACTAAGTAATGTTGATTGTTCCACTGAAATATGTCAGTAGCTACTATTGACCAAGGCAGTTCAGGGATTTGAGTTAGCTGAAGTGGCTCTTTTTGCAAATGTGGTTTGGTACTATTACATATTGAATCAGAAGAAAGTACTCTATCAATGTCCTTTGCCAGATAAGTCCAAAACCCAAGTTATTTCACCCTTCTCTTAATAGATTCAGAACCTAGGTGACCACAATGCAAAATCTGGATATACTCTTGTTGCAAGGAAGTAGAAACAACAATTTTAGGCCCTTTGAAAATCATGCCATCTTCCATCAACAGCTCACCTCTATGAGGAAAGTAAGGTTGCACATCGGGTGGTACACTGGATTGCTTTGACAGCCATCCAACACTAATGTAATGACTGAGCTTTTGAAAACCAGATCAGTCATTGTATGATCTTGTAGCTCATCATGTCTTGTGGTAGAAAAACTATGCACTTCCATGACATCAAAGTCAGAATTCTCTGTGTCAAGCTGTTCCACTCTATTTCTGGGTGATCTGGATAAGGTTTAAGTCAAATAAAGAAGTTTGCCTTTCGTATAGACCATTTTGAAGTTGTACTTTTCCAATTTGAGCATTATTATTTGTAATCTTGCTGGAGCTGAATGCATAGGCTTCTTTAAAATATTAACCAAAGGTTGATGATCAGTTTCAATCTGGATATTTCGACCATAGATGTAATCATGAAACTTGGAACATGCAAACACTATTGTCAAAAGTTCCTTGGTAAGTGCTCTAGATGCATAGGCTACTGGCCTGCCTTCTTGAAGAATAACTGCACCTAAACCAAATTTTGAAGCATCACAGAGAAGAGTTATTGGTTTGTTGACATCATAGTACCTTAATGTCAGTGGGGTAGTGATTTTCTGCTTAGGAACTTCAAATGCCTTCTGGTGCTGTTCTAGCCATGACCATTTAACATTTTTATGTGTGAACTCTCTCAATGACACTGTCAGTTTAGTGTAGTCTGGTATAAACTTGCATAAATAGTGGACCATACTAAGAAAACATTGTAGAGCTTGCACATTATCTGGTGCTGGCATTTCAAGAATGGCTGCTTGCTTTGACGGGTCCAGTCTCAAGTCAATACCTGTAAATAAATGACCTACGTATGTAACTTCTGGTAATCTGAATTTGCACTTCAGAGGATTGAGCTTTACGTTCACTTTACATGCTCTGTCTCGAACTGTCTTAAGATTTCAGTCATGTTCTGCCTCACCATTGCCTCCAACCAATAAATCATCTAACATTATGGCACAAGGATAACCCAAATAAAATTGCTCCATGCATGCTGAAAGACTTGACTTGAAGAATTTATTCCAAATGGCATCCTGAGGAATTTATATCTTCCAAATGGGGTACTGAATATAATCAGTAGTGAAGATTTGCCATCAAGCATCACTTGCCAAAATGAACTCTTTGTATCCAAGACAGAAAAAAAAAACAGTGGCATTCAGTATCAGGGCTGTGACTTCTTCAACTGTATGCATAGGAAGATGAGGTCTCCTAAATGCTTTGTTCAAATCTCTTGGGTCAGTGCATATTCTGATTTCATCTGAGCCCTTTTTATAAGCTGCTACCATGGACAACACTCATTTGATAGGTTCTGTAATTGGACAAATTACACCTTGTTGCACTATTGTATTCAACTGAGCTTTGACTATGCTGAATAGCTATGGGTCTGACCACGGGACTGATCTCTGGGCCTAGTTTCATAGAATATAACACTGGAAGTTTGCCCAACTTTTCATTGAAAACATCAGCATATTCTGAAAAAAATAGTGTTAGTGAAGCTGGAACTGGGATAAGTGCTTATGTGATGAACTTCTTTGGTAAAAGAAAGCAGATTCATTCTCAAACTGTCCCTGAGACCCAATAATGACTGCACAGGTCTTCAAACTACATAGAATAATAGGCTATAACAGTTTTTGGCCACATGACATGAAAGCGCTAATGAACTTTCAGCTTGAATTTTTTCACCTTCATAAGCAACAGTCTTAGCAAAACTAGTAACCTTTAGTTGTTCACCAGCTATAACTCTTGCAAAAGTATCTGCAGACATGACATTACACTCTGAACCTGTGTCTACCTTGAGGTCGTTGGATTTACCGTTAATCCGAACAGTACAAATCATTTCATTTCTTGCCAATAAATCTACTGCAACAATTTTTTCACCAATCACTGACACACCATCTATATTGAAAGTGGACTGTTGCAGGTTTACTTGATCAACTTGCTTTTATGAGTGGCCTTTCTTTGTAACTGTGCTAGGTCTACTTGATTTACAAAATCTCTAAAAATGGTTCCACTTCATTTGTCGCATTGCTGACCAAATGCTACGCACTTTTCTCTTCTGGATTCATGGTTGGCATCACAATTGTGACAGTTAACAATAAAGCTTGATTTGGATTTTGCTGATTCACCCTTATACTGTACTGAGTAGCATCTGCTCTGCACTGGATAACCTTGATTCTGCACTGAGCATGCTCCTTTAACTGAACTGGTCATGGAATTTGCTAGAAGACTATGGGTTTTACCTGGAAGTCCTGCAGGGCTGCTGCTGCCATGTGCTTAGGCCTGCTTCTGCCTGTCACATGTTGCATATTGTCTACATTAGCTCTGGAGCCTGTTGAAACTATGCTCTTATCACTAGCAAGCATACTTGTGTGCCTCTCTGTAACTTCATGGGTCTGACAAATCTCAATGGCTTAGCTCAATGTCAGATCACTGTCATGAAGTAAAATATTTCTCACAGCAGCATTATTAATACCACACACAAGTCTGTCTTTCATTGACTCATCTTTTAAATTACCAAACTTACAATTTTAGCCTTGTTTCTTAGGTCAGTAATGTAAGTTGCAAAGGTTTACCATTGCTTTTGATCTCTCGTGTAAAGCAAATGCCTCTCTAATGTAACATTAGTCTGGTGGTTACAGATTTCTCTGAATTTGTTCTTCAAACACTCGGGGTCTTCCCTTGATTTAGTCTGCACAGCAATACGACAAGTTTCTCCTTCACCTTCATACACTGCTGGTGCATATGCAAATGAATGCTCCCTTTCAATGGCCTCTGACCCTGCCAGGTTTAGCAAAATGAATGCCCTGGTGCATGCATCTTTATCAGAATAAGCTGCCTGTATAAATATATCACACTTTTGCTCAAATATTCTCCAATTCTCTGTAATATTCTGCTCAAATACAAGTGGTTGTGGCTTGTGAAATCCGTCTGCCATATTAACATATCTTACTGAAGACTTTTGCAAATGTACACAAACACATATACTTATACATACACATACACATGTACTTGAAATTTAAGCCAGTACTTGCAATAGCATGATAAGCCTCTGTATAACTGAACTTTATGAAATAAATCTCCTGGGCAGTGTAATACACTGAAATCACTTTACTGTAAAAACCACAAAATTATTTTACTGTATGAGCCTTTTATCTTGAAATTATTTGACTGTAAAAGTAATTTATCATCATTTTAAGGAACCATTCATATAACTGCATAATGTGAATAAACTGGGCAATAGAAGCTGAGGGCTAGAAACATTTCAAATCAACTGTACTTTACGAATAAACTATATAGAAGTAATTGAAATTTGCGAATAAAACTGTTTTGAAATAATTACACTTTGTGAATGAACTGGACAGAAGAAGCTCAGAGTGAGAAACACTGTGAAATAACTGCACTTTATGAATAACAGCACACTGAAATTTCCTAAAATGGCTGCACTTTGCCATACACTCTGTACAGTGCAAGAAACACTATGTAATGGCAGTACTCTGCAAATAGACACACCATTGCACAAGAAACTTTTAGAAATGACTGTATTAGACTGCACTTCATGAAATAGTTGCACTTTGCACACAACAAACTCTTTGGAATAAATGCAAAATAATAAATACACACTGTAAGCACTTTTACACACTTTCTGATACTTCAATAAGCTCTAGTTATGCAATTTAAGGCTTTAGTCAATGCAAAGTAGTAATTTATGCCAAAATGTAGTAATGTGCCAAAACACATGCAGTCGCCTTGCTTTATTTATGTTCAGTGTGACCTTTTTTGCCCCTTTTGTTATATTCCTTTTGCTCATTTAATCTCTTAATGTGCCCTCTCATTATATTTGTTTTGCTCATTTAATCTCTTTTCATGCCCATTATACTTCTTTGTGCTCGTTTTAATTCTAGGCATGCTTGTTTTATCAAATAACTTTGTTTCAAACATTTCTTTTGATTAATGAGCTTTTTTATGATCTCTTTTGCTTAATAAATGTCTCTGTGCTATTTGCTTGCTTAAATATACATTTTGTGCCCTTGTAATGCTCTGATTTATCTCTTTTAATAAATAAATCTTTCATGCACATTTTCTTTAGGTTGCTTCTGGCCTTTTTTTGCTCTCGCTTCACTTATTTTGCCTCTGTCATTACCTCTGCACCACATGGCTCTGAAGAGTAGTCTTCACAATCTTAGTTTTGACACCATGTCACTCACCAGTTCAGAAAGAAATAGGCAAATGTTGAGGATTCTTGTTAAAGCACTTTTATTATATACAAACAAATCATAAACGAAGTTAAGTAACTTTAACTTATATACAAACTAGCTATCATGCATATAGATGTTAACAGTCTGGATGCACCTTCAAAATGGCACTGATGATAACATGTGCTTGGAATTTATATGCACACACAGACTTAGAAAAACTTCTTAAAGATACAGCACACCTGTTATTCTACACAGCTCCTACCCAGGCTCTCCTCAGATTTCTTGGCATAGGCCTATACTTCCAGTTGTATCATTATTAGGCAATATGACTCCTCAGGAGCAGTCATTGCACAGTGATCGGCTAATGCTTTTTGCAGTTCTCAGAGACATAAACTGTCCTCTTATGTTTATTAGCTCAGTAATTAATGCTAAAGAACTTCAATTTCTTCTTGGAACTGGTACAAAAACTTTCACTTAGTAAAGTCCCATTTATTGAGCTTCAGTTTATCTCTAACGTTTTGCAGTTTCCCATCATACTCTGTCATACTTGAGTTCAGTTTCTGCCACTGAGTACAAGATGATTTACTCTGTTGATTAATTTATTTTGTATAAGTTAAACTTAATCTCAATCTGAGTGGCTAGAAGAACATAAACATTATGCATATTTTATTCAGGTATATTCCAAGAGCAGTTTTAACATTCAACTCTCAAATTTATTATTTTTATTAATTACATCAACATGACTTTTTAGTTGTATTACATTAGACTTAAGGATTGCCACTATGATTTCCAGATTTTTCCATTTAGTGGTTATGTTTGTCTATGTCTTCAGATTGCTTGCAGCACTTGCTTCCTTCCATGATTATGACTGCATCATTTTTTGCACTTGATTTCAACTGTACTGTCAGTCAGCCTAGATAGCATAGCCTAGATTCAGATCTGCTGAATCTAGCCTGTTATTGATACACTTAAGCACTAAACCAGACCTCTTACCTTAAGAAGGACTCCCCTGCACCCTTGTGGCAGAAGAGTGTAGATCCAGCCTTGTCTGAGCTGTAGATTAATGTAGGAAGGTTTGATGTGTGCTTTCATAGATTAGGTTAAAAATATTTATTTTTGCCTCTATTTAAGCCTTGCATTTGTGCATTGCTGTGCACCGCACAGTGGGGGGTTAGCAGTGCACTGTATGGAAGCAAACACTTTGAAACACAATTTTTCCCTACACATCTGTCAGTGAAATCCTCCCAAGCATTCCAGTGTTGCCACACTTATCCCTAACCTTCAGTAGAACAAGCCCCTTTGTTAGTCCTAGTGTAAAAACTGGTCTAACTAGACTACTCCCTTCCCTAATCGTACATACGGTAATAAACCTGCTATAATGGATAGGCAGTTTCCCATCATTTCTTCAGCCAACTTGATTGACATGGGCTTCCTGAGGTAATGCAGTAATTGCCTCATGTATGCCGACAACTACTTACTCCCAAAACAAATACCCTATGTGAGAGATGTAATTATACTATGAAATTTGAATCAATTCTCTCACATAACAACAAACCAGACAAACAGGTTGTCGGCATGCACACTTCACCTCTCACACAAAATAAGGTCATGACACATACACCCACATAAGTGGAGGTACTCACTACTAAAGCCCTAGCAAAATATCAGAGACCTCCCACACATAAACCACTTGCACACACTGTTATGCAAATAGAAACCACTACACATAATAACACATACACCAGTGTCTCAGCAAATAAGCCCCTAAGGCAAAACACCTCACAACTTAATGTCTTGGTCATAGGTCATAGTAAGAAAGACAGATGTCTCCCACACCAGGCTGGACAAGGGGAAGATCACAGTCACCTGCCTATCATGTACCAGGATCTGTCAAAGCATACATGCACTCAAGTCACGCAACAAGTACTGCTATGACTCTGCCATAGTCCATATGGGGTGAATGACTTCAGGCGTATCTCTCTGGACTATATGAAGAGAGACATGACTGAACTCTCAGATTATATGTCCTAGGTAGGTGTGATCCTAGCAATAAGCACCATTCTACCTTCACCCAGGATGGTGCCACAATATAAACAAAAATTAATTTACTTCAACAATTGGCTTATCTTCTGGTGTCAGTCCAGGGGGATCCTGTATTTGTCACTCTGGGAAGACATGGTTGATAGGTCATGCTGCTTTGCCAGAGATGGTCTACACTTCTCTCCTCTAGGCTTTCAGATAATGCCAAAAGGACTTCCCTCCCCCATAGTGCCTTTCTGTAGGCAATGTCAAAATAACAAAATTTCCAACGTAGCAAAATCCACTTGAGACAAGCTGAAGGTTCTGCTGCTTAATCCTCACCTTGAAAGATGCCGCCATCTGTGCAGTCACTGAGACATGTTTCAAGATCATAGACAGCATGCTAGCTGTGCAAAACTACAATGCCTTTCACACATTAAGACTTCAAAATGAGCATGAACGAACCAAGTGTGGAAGTGTATCTATCTTCATTTAAGCCAAGTGCACCTTGAGACTGGTCAAACAGTATGACTCTTTTGAACTCCTCCAAGTCTAATTAACTATAAGCAAAATACCTTACCACATCATTGCTAGCTATAGGTCCCCCATCAAGAAAACTACACTGCCTACATGGAGTCACTTGCCAAACATTCCAACACCTCAGTCATGGGATATTTCAGCTATCCTTCCATTGACTGGGTGACATAAACAAGCACAAACATGCTCAGCCAGAGTTTCCTAGACTTTGTCAATGTAAACACTGTGGAACAGATAGCCTGCACACCTACAAGGGGCTCAAATGCCCTAGAGATAATACTCACCAACATGGGAGGTCACTGGATTCCCCCCTGTGTGATGCCCTGCCTGGTATGATCAGACCATAGATCAGTCTTGTTTGAAGCAACATTTGGACCTGACACCCATACAGGAGTATGAAAACTAAAAAACTTTTCCAAAGCAAACTACAGCCTACTAAGCAATGATATAAAAAGTTTGATATACCTCCCATAATCACTGACAATAATGACTACTATGCATAGGTGTACACAAATGCCCTGCATAAACACTTAAGCAACTGTTTAGACTTGGCTGTACATGACCAGATCAAAAGCAAGTCCTATCAAATAAACAACCCATCCTGGTGGACCTTAAGTATAAAGAAGGTTATATAACAAGAGGAAGACATTGATGTCTAAGAACAAGAGGGAACTTACTCAGCAGAGGAATAATTCTCTCCACAGCTTGAACAAGCAAATAAGAAATATTGTAAAGTCTGCTAAAGCTAATTACAAAGCCAAAATAGCATCCCTAGCTAAGGATAATCATAAGGTATTCTTTAACTATGTCTGTAATCTAAAGGGGAATGCCCAGCTATGTGCTGAACTGGTGGTAGATGTTACCACTCATACTATACTAGAGAAAATTAACAATTTGCCAGCTGACAGATTTGGAGCAAATATAACATCCCTATCCCCACCAGCCATACCCCAAAACATACCTGATATCAGTCCTCTCCCTAGCATCTGTAGAGATCAGGTCATAGCTACACTCTCCAAGGCCAAACATATGGCCTCAATTTGACCAGATAATCTCCCAGGCTGCTTACTAAGCAATGTAAAATAGGACCTAGTGGACCCACTTGGCATTCTCTTTAACCATAGCAATTGGCTTTGTTCCAGCAAACTGAGAACTGTAACAGTAATCTCTTTGCACAAAGGGAGGTCATCAACCAATCCTGGGAACTATAGACCTATAAATCTAATGAGCCTCATCTTCAAGGCCATGGAAAGAATCATCATGGACCTTATCAACAAGGACACATGCAATTTTCAAACATAAGGGTAGATCATGCTTATTAAACCTAGTATACGTCTTCAAGAAAGTCACCAAAGCCCTGGATGAAGGTAAGACAGTGCATACTGCTTATCTTGACCTAGCCAAGGCTTTTGATACAATCCTCCAGTCAGGTATCATTGAGAAACTCTCCAAGCTTTGGACTAACCCTTACATCACTAGATGAGCAGCCAGTTGTCTCACAGACAAAACATATAATATCAAATTTGGTGACTCCACCTCTACCAGTAGACCCATCACCAGTGGTGGACCACAGGGATCTGTGCTGGGCTCTTTACAGTTTGAAATCTATTTCTGGAAGTCCAGGCTAAAGGAGATTGTCTTCAGCTTACCAAATTCACTGATGATTGCAAACTGGGTGCAGTCATTGAGTCCCCAACAATGTTAACATATTACAGGAGGGAATAACACAGACAAATGATTGGTGCCAAAGCCATGATCTAAAACTAAACACAAAAAGAGCATTATTATCTCCTTTTGCAAACCAGAATTTCCTGCTAATTACAATACTGACAGCACCCTCATAATTTCAAACCCAGTGGTGCTAGATCTGGGAACACAAGTTGATAGCAATATGAACTTCAACAACCATGTTTCCCCAGTGACAAGGAAAGCCTTCTATGTTGCACAGCTCATATGCAAGAGCATCGCATCCAAATCTAAGAATGTTATAATTCCACTGCACTCAACCATCATTAGACCATTAATAGAGTACAATGCTCCCTTTTGCATGCACCTCACTAGACACCTGCAGCGGGTGGAGAGACCACAGAAGATTCTCACCAAGAAAATACAGGGCCTCCAAACCATGACTTGTGTGGATAAACTGAAAACCCTGTCACTGTACTCTGTATTTTATAGACTTCTGAGAGGAGACTTGTGCCTGGCCTACAGGGCAGTCTCTGACCCTCTCTGATGGAAATGCTGTTGCTCTGCAAGTCAAATGGCACAAGAGTTACTTGCTCTTAACCTAGCCTGTAACATAAACAGAGCATGCTGGAGAGACAGCTATAGCTCCGAGAGACTGACGCTCCTCTGGAATAAACTTCCAGTTCACACAAAGCAGAGCTCCTCACTGACCCTATTCAAGCACAACCTAGGCAAATGGATGGGAGATCACAAATTCACCCTGGGGGTGGCAACCATGTCTCTCACGGACAGGGGTAGTTGGTGTTGATCATAGACTCACTCTGTGAATTACATCCATCTAACCAAGGACAATTGGGGCAACTTGGGATTAACATGGCTAGACTTATAAGGGCTCTAGGGCTGCTAGCCTAGTATTCTCTTATGAACCTATGAGGTGTGTGATAGTTCATGATTCAATTACTAAGATTTCGTCAACAGAATGACTTTACTTTCCCTTTACCAGATTAGCAAAATATTGGTCATTCATTTTTGCCAATTAATGATTTTTTTTCTTCCGGTAGTGCATTTACAAGGTTGTTATTCTTTTTGTATTTTTGTTTCATACTGGGAAGTAAGCCTGCCCACTTCTTTCACTTTCAGTCTGGCTGCCTGTGCAGTAACCTAACTAAGCCTGATAGAACAGGAAATGCCTTTTCACTGCTTTGTCCAGCATCCCAGTCAGCATTCTTTGAAGCTTCATTTCTGGCCTGTTTTTCATAACAACCACAGGATATGAAAGTCTGTCATTTTATATTATTTTGTCAACAGCATTTTATTTAGTATTTATAAACAAAATGTTGCATTGGTGGTATTAAGCAAGCTACCTATGTCTCATAATTTTTTTAGTCCATCAAATGCCCTAAATAGCCCATCTACATATTATACTTTACGACTGTATTTTATAATATGCTGTATAATGCCACAAACATTTCATGAAATTAGTATATTATTACGCATTATTTAAGAATGATGTTAATTTCTGCACAGCATGAAACTTGAATGGCTTTCTATTTTTTCAGTAGTCTCAAGATGTGCAGAAGACTGAAATGACTAAGGATAAATACCTGATATGTTTCAACTAATTCACTTCTCTAATTTTGATAGAATGTATCTTCCGTTCTTTTAATCTTTGTAACACGAATGGTTATGTGTTCCACAATAGGATAATTTCAAGTATGTTTCTCAAATATCTTCCATTCTTTTTCAGTTTGTAACATGACCATTCATATCCTGATTTGTGCAATAAAATGTTAGAAAAACCTACATTTTCTAAATGCAAAGCAAAACACTACAATATAATACAATAAATTCATTCCATATATATCTAGACAAATGGATTTCAAGGTTATAAGCTTTTCAGAAGAACAAATGTGTTTAGAACAAGCTGCACACAATATCTTTTATAAAAATGAAGGTACACCATGTAGTATGTTGTCATTCCCTAAGTAATGTATTAGTAATAATTAATTGTCCTCAAAAGGACTTTCGGTTTTGTCTTATATGCCAGATAAAGGTAATACTAGAAATTGTCCTAGTAAAAATGTTATTGATACCACATACAAGATGTCAATAACTATACTTGACATCTGACAAACATTCACTGCTGTGTTGAGGAATAAACAATGCTACTCAAAAGTAGTTGACAGTTTTTTCATCACAGATGAAGTTTGGCCACAGCCAGATTTGTCCAGGGGCACTTTGAAGTTTGGGTGGATTGTGATCATAGTGGGGAGATTTGTGGTGGGGGAAGGGTGGACAAGGAGTGGACAGGTATAAATTTGTAAGAAGAATGGAGTTAGTGTAGATAGGGGAGGGAAGAGTTAAAACTAGGGTATAGGTTGGGAGGATGTGAGAACATTGTGGGAGGGGTTGTGAAGGCAAAAACCTTCTGTATGAGATTAGCTCAGTCTTTTGGTATTTGATTTTAGTTATTGTAGGAACCCCCCCCCCCCACCTCCATGCAAACAGTGGTAGCCCTGGTTCAGGTGTTGGAAGAAGGTAAGAGTGGGGAAGGGTTCAGGAGGTAAGAGTTTTATTTTCTTCTCTCTCCAAGGTGTTGCATTACCTATGTAGATAGTATCTGGGTAAGGTTGGCTCTCACCAAGGTGTTAGGGACAGCTTAATTTTTAAGAGTCATTGGTTGCAGCAGTGTGCTATAGGCCATTTTATAATTTGTGTTATGGACCTTCTCTGGGTGTTTAAACATAGGCTCTGGTCTTACTCACTAGTCAGTGGCTTTGCGTTAAGTCATGATAATACTGACTGGTAGGTGGATCATCTGAGGGGCAGGGATGATGGGAAGAGTGACACAGTGAGAGTCTTTGGTTTTGAGTATAGCACAACAGTGTGAGTGTTGCAATGGTCATCCAGGAGTAGATAGCACATCCAACAGGGCACGTGCAATTCAGAAAGTTTAAAAAAAAAAAAAGAAGAAAAATACTAATAGGATGGGATAGTAAGCAGGCCAGCACTGGTATACTCACCAACAGTGTGATTAAGGTGATGATTCAATAAAGGTGTTTAAAAAAAAAAGAGCAATTTAATGTGAATGGTTTTCTGATAATATAGCAGCAGCAAAATATCAAACATTAAGCTGATTACAGTCCCAGTGGAGGTTTGTGGCAGGTCAAATCAAAGACTAATGCTCTGAGAGGTGTTGCTCCTTGTTTGCAGTGTATAACATTTTGATTCAAACCGCATTTGGGGAAAGAAGTCATTTCTTCCATACGAGGCTGGGGGGTGGGATGGGTGGACATTAAGAGAAGAAGGGCTGTTTGACATTTTTTTTTGGTTAAATACAGACAAAAAAAAAAACAAGCAAACGCAAATTTTTTTTATCTCCAATTATTTACATGCTGGCAGGTATGTGGGCATGCTGCTGACCCTATTGTCATTGTTCCACCATCCCTTGTTGCCAGAATTCATACTGTGGTAAAAGCCATTTGCTATTGGGGGGTAACCAGCTAGTTCATGGGTGGGCTAATTTTTGGGTCAGTACTGCTGAAAGAGTTGGATTCCCTAGCATTATTGGAGTAACACTAATAACAGCAAAAAAAAAAAAAAAAACAGATTTTCCAGCTGGGGTTTTCATTATAAAAATTATAACAATGAACCTGGGCAAAGAGCTATATACATACATACATATATGTATTCTAAATCAGTGCAGTTAGGCTTGTTGTTACTTGATAACCCTGAGGAAGCAAAAATTTATCTTGGCTTAGGATTAATGTGTTGAAACATGGGTAAGTTCTAGTCAGCAAAAAAGGATGATGCTGCCTTTTACCATTTAATGATATGTAACTAGGGAAATCACACTACTGGTACAGATTTAAAAAAAAAAAAAAAACACTGCTAGGGTCCAGCAGTGAGTCACATGATATATAGGAATAAGGGCTGCATTTACTGATTGTTGAATTTAGGATTAATTACCAAAGGTAATGCTGTTAGTGAAGGGGGGGGGGGGGTAGTTGTGAAGTTGAATTATTTAAGAACAGAGCGATGATACGGGGCAGGTTCTGGATGGGTGGCAGGGACCAAATAAAGGGGTTTGGTTGGAAGTCATGTTACTAATGTTTTCATTTCACATTGCAGATGACGGTGACACTGATGAAGGACTGATGGACTCAGATAGTGGTTCAGGTGGGGGAGCTGTTTAAGGAAGCAGAAGGCTCATTCAGTACAGGGTCCTCAGCCCCTATGGGGGAAGCGAGCTGCAAGACCAGATGCCAGAGGAAGCAGAAGGAGATGGATTAACAGTTGGAGACAAATGGAGACAAATGTGCCAGACAGAGACCAGTGCCATTGGCAGATGGAGTACACCATTTGCAGCAGCAGATGCCAGCAGGTAATGACACCTTATGTAATTAGATGATGAAGTGGGGGTAGAACAGTTGTGAGCTGTTGGGGGGTATGGATGAACAGGAGCATAATGGATTGGCAGATTTGCTGAGGGTTGAATAACAAGTACACAAGGTTAGAGGTCAGGTAGGAGTATCTGAGGCTGTAGTAGGTACAGTTGAACTAAAACCGTGTTTGAACCCAGTAGTCTTCAACAGGAACTATACGTGGTGGCTTAGATTCTCAGCTAGGGGAATGGCTGGCCACACAGTCCTTCTTGGCAGGAAGCTTCAGGGTTTTTATAACTCTGCACAATACCCCATCAATAAAAGTGAAGATTTGGAGAGGGGATTGTTGTATTCGAACTGACTGATGCTGATGGAGAACAGAGGTTAGGTGAGGCAGACATGCCAGAGATGAAGGATTTGTTGATAGTATTGGTGGCATTAGATAGGATGAGACAGGGTAAGTTTAGGGTACAGACATGGGATAATTAGACACTGGACTTTGTGTATTACATGGCAGTTATATTGAAGAAGGATGGTTGTCAGGCATTTCCCTTGCTGGCTCACTTCCTGATGATTATGGCGGTACAACAATCGTGACCAGGTAACTCATGGCTTTGTCATGACCAGTGCTTCCAGAAAGGGAAAGCAGTAGATAAGATCTTGTGCTCTGACATCAGGTATGCTGACATCTGGTTGGCAACCATGCGTATACAGCTGGCAGTCAGATGAGATTTGGGAAAGATGCAGGAGATAGGGCTAGGACTTGTTGATTCTTTAACTGGGGAAAGTTCTCTTGGCCAGTATGTTGTTTTAGCACTCATTTGTTCTATATATGGGAGAACTCATTCTGCTCAAAGATGCTGGCACAGGGAAGGTGGAGCAGGCCATTCCTCTGCATTGAATCAGGAAGTTAAGTGGACTGGCAGCGATGGGTCAGCAGTACGTTAAGGGGAAAGGGAGTTTTCAAGTCCAGCGGGGCTCATTTTCCTCTAGAGTTCTTACTGAGTGAGCAGTGTCGGCATACCCCTATTAAGGTGGAAGTGTTGCATCAGTTGCTGGAGGATTGTCCAAGTTCCAACCTGGTAAAGGAAGTTACTCATGGTTTTAATATGATTTTTCTATTAAATTTGCAGTTAAACAGAACAATAAATTGTGGAAAAGGGATGTCAGATATTGCAGGCATTGATCAACAAGAAAGTTGGAGCAGTAAGATTCTAGACTTCTTTAAAGACCCTCAGTTTAATGTTTACAAGGTGTTTCATTTAGGATAGGTTCCTAAGAAGAGGCGAGGGGAATTTCAGATGATTCATCACTTATTATTCCCAAGAGAAGATTCTGTGAATAATTACATTGGTAATGGTAGATATGCAAGTGCAATAGGTGTCTCTGAATGATGTGGATAGGAATATCATGGAGTTTGAAGATCTATGGCTTGTGAAACTCGATATCAAATTTGCTTTCCAGTTGTTGCTGGAAAGGCCAGTTGATTGGATGATGTTAGGCATGTGTGTGAATAGAAACTTTTATTTTGACAAGGCTATGCCTATGGATTGTGCTTTTGCTTGTACTATGTTTGAGAATGTAGTTGTTTGTTACAGTGGATATGGGAGTAGGCAGTAGGAGAGCAGAAGGAACTTCATTATTTGAATGATTTTATGTTAATCAGGAAGGTGAGAAAGGGGCCCGCAGAGTGTTAATTGTGTTTAATTCTATGTGTGATGAATTAGGGGCTTTGTTAGTGCCTGAGAAGCAAGATGGCCCTAGTAAATTATTAAAATTTCTAAGTTTGACTTTAGATGAAAAACGAGGTATATCTGGCAAGACAAGCTGTTGAAGTAGTAGGAGAAGACTGATTGATGTAAGTGAGGGATAAGGTCAGGAGTAAGGATGTGTTGGAGATGTTATATTTATTGAATTGACCTTGCAGGGCCATTAGTCCAGCCAAAACTTTTTGTAGGTCAATTACCTATTTTTGAAGGGAGGTAACAGCAAGCACCACTGTGTGTCTGTTACTAAGTTGTTTAAAGAAGACTTGAGATTGCGTCACTGTTTCTTGACTGTTTTTGTGGTGTCTTGTTTTGGCAGGAAGAGTGGGCTTCCTATGAGGATTTAAGCTTGTTCATTGATACAGCAGGGGCACGTGGCATGGGAGCTTTCTTTGCAGGAGAATAGTATTCAGCCACTTGGCCTAAAGAATGGGCAGATGAATGGAGGAAGGATGTGGTGTTTTTGGAGATTATGCCAATTTAGGCAGTGGCAGTTGTGTAGAAGAATAAGTTTTTAAACCGAATGGCGATATTTCATTCAAACAATAGGGCAGTAGTGCAGATTTTGCCTAGGAATACCACCAAATCACCATTGGTGTTGCTGGTCTTACAGAAAGAAAGCAGTCTTGCAGAGTTTTTTAATTAATTTTACATTTTCAGCGAGGCATGTACCAAACAGGGTTAACCGGATAGCTGATAGCATCTCTCGGTTACGGTTTTCCAGGTTTTGACCTTTGGCCCCAAGAAAAAGAGAGAGGCCATTAGACATTCTGGAAGAAGAGTGAAGCACTGGAGATCCACAGTGGGCTAGGTCTACTTGGAAGGCATATAACTCGGCCTTTGCTGCTTTTTCAAGGTTTGCCAGCCTGTTGCTGTTACAGCAAAGAAGTTGGTCATTGGGATTAGTCATGCAGTATGTAGTGTATAGATGGTTGCTAGGGGAGGTGATGAGAACAATAAAAGTTTATTTGTCAGTCCTCAGTATGGTGGTGAAGTTGCGAGGTTTTCATGACGTTACAAAAGAATGGTTGTTAGTGAGAATGTTGACAGGATGGGAGAGGCTGAGAGAAAAGAACAACAATATTTGCTTTCTATTAACCAGACAGTTCCTCAGGGTTTTGTTGAAGAATTCTGGCTGTTGTCAAGCAATTTTCTGGAATACATTAGTCATGTGCCCTTTGCTGTGGTTATATATATGACAGTGTTTAGAGTGGAGGAACTGCTATGTGCATTGCGGTGGAAGGATGCATGTATGTAGGACTCAGTTGTATTAATTTGTTTCAGGAGACTGATGACTGATCAGTCAGGGTAAGGGAGGCCAGGAATGTTGATTAAGTAAACTAAAAGATTGTTATGCCCAGTAGGTTGAATAAAACTGTTGGGAAGAATCTGTGGGCAACAAGAGAGAAGTTTTTCATAATATTCAAGGTAGAGGGATGTCAGCGCCATAATTTATTACCATGGTGTGTCAAGCACTACATTCTCAAGGTGTGTGTAGAAACAGGATTTCTGCACATTCTTTTTGGATTGGGAGAGCATCTGACTTTGCAGAGAAAAGGAGATCAATATTAATAATATTAATCAATAGAGTAAGAATACTCAATAGAGTATTACTGCTCAATGCTAGGATTCTAAGCAAAAAACTCCACTCCCTAGAAGCTCTCTTTAACCTGGAGAATGCTGACATGTATGCAGTCACTGAGATCTGGTTTAAAGCAATGGAGAGCACACCAACAGTGCAAAGTTATAATGCTTTCCACACATTTAGGCCAGCTACTTCACAGGCAAGGACTAAAGGTGGAGGTGTCTCTATTTACATCAAAAATAAATATACTTCATGGCTGGTCAAGCAAGACAATGCACTTGAGTTAATCCATGTTCAAATTACCATAGGCAAAATCCAGTACTTCCTTGCCATCTATAGGTCCCCCTCTATGACCCAGGAAACTCATGCCATGTATTTAAACTTATTAGAAACAGTAACCTTCCAACCCAATACCATATTCATGGGTGACGTTAATTACCCCACTATTAATTGGGAATCATATATAACACCAAATTTACATGCACAAAGATTCTTGGATTTTATAAACATAAATTCCTTTGACCAGATAGTCAATACACCCCCCAGGGGTGCAACCATACTGGATCTGGTCTTCATTAATATGGGACAGTGCTGCACACCCCCAACTGTAATGTCTTCCCTAGTAAAGTCAGACCACAAAATGGTCTCCTATGAAGTAAAAATAAAACCTGGACCCCCAGCTATACCTGGAATATTCAGGAGCTATTTGACGGCTAACTTCCTGCTACTTAGTGATAACCTGGCAAAATTCGAAGCTCCATAAAACCTAAGAAAATTGCTGCCTATGCAGAATTGTTCACAGAAACTCTGTACAAGCATATCAACAGCTGCATAAAGGCAGCTGTACCCACCAGGAAGAAGTACAGAAACTAACTCAATAAACAAGCCACCCTGGTGGAATCACAAAATCAATCGGCTGTGTAACAGAAGGAAGAATATAATAGCAAACATTTGGAGGTGCAGCACCCAGCAGGATAAAGGCATTCTCATAAAATTAAACAAACAACTCAGAGGACAGAAAGTCTACCAAAAGCCAAATTTAAGGTAAGTTTGGCATCCCAAGCCAAGGACAATCACAAAGCATTATCCTGCTGTGTCTGCAACCTCAAAGGCAATACACAACTGTGTGCAGAACTCATTGTAAACAGAGCCACCTATACTGAGCCAGAAGACATAGCAAACTTCCTGGCTCATAAATTCACCTCTGTCTTTACCCCCCTCCCTCAACCTTCCCTCAGGAAATATCATCAAATATAAGTCCCCCTGCTATCACTATGGAATAGGTCCTTAATGGTCTCTCTCAGACCAGGAACACTGTATCAATGGGCCCAAACAATATCCCAGGATGCCTTCTAAATAGCATGAAACATGATCTATCAGGGCCTCTGGAATTATTTAACTGCAGCCTCCAAACAGGCTTCGTGCCTCATGAATGGAGAAAGGCAAAAGTCATTCCTCTGCACAAAGGTGGGGCTATCTCCAGATCCTGGAAACTACAGACCCCCTAAGTCTCACCAGTCTTATATGTAAAGCCATGGCAAGAATTATCATGGAGTTGATCAACAGAGATATAGTAAACCTCCAGACACTGGATCCAACCCAGTTTGGGTTCGGCAAGGGCAGATCATACCTACTCAACCTGGCAGACTTCTTTGAAAATGGCACCAAAGCAATGGATGAGGGCAACATCGTTCACACTGCCTACCTTGACCTGGCCAAGGCATTTGACACAATACCCCACCCAGCATCAGTGACAAACTCAAGAGGTTAGGTAGAAACCCATATGTCACCCAGTGGATAGCCAACCGGCTCACAGACAGGACCCAGAAAATTAGAATTGGGGAATCCACTTTTACAAAGAGGCCAGACACAAGTGGAGTCCCTCAGAGAACAGTCCTTGGACCATTCCTTTTTTGGCATTTACTTCTCAGAAGTCAAAGCCAATGTCAATGATCTCTGGCTGACTAAAGTTGCAGATGATGGCAAATTAGGAGCTGTCATTGAATCTCACACTGACACAAATGTTCTCCAGAAGGGGCTGACACTGACAAACAACTGGTGTCAGAGCCATGGACTAAAACTAAATGACAAGAAATGCATAATAGTATCCTCTGGGAAGTCATCCATCCCTGGTAACTATCATATTGACAATGCACCCCTTAGAGCTGACCTAGTAGTCAGGGACTTAGGGACACACATAGATAGCAATCTAGCCTTTAACCATCATGTGTCTACAGTGGTGAAGAAATCATTCTATGTTGCACAACTTATAAACAAAAGTATGGCATCTAAGTTCAAGGAAGTCATTGTTCCAATGTATTTGGCATTTATCAGACCTATCACTGAGTACAATGTCCCCTTTGGTATATACCTAACCAGGCATATCCAACAATTGGAATGTCCACAGAGGCTCCTCATTAAAAGAATACAAGGTGTATGTAAAATGTCCTATGCAAACTGGCTCAAGGCCCTATCCCTGTATTTTGTATCTTACAGTCTTTTGAGGGGAGATCTATGTCTGGCATACAGGGCATTGTCAGACCCCACTCTGACAGACCTGCATATCCACAAAACAAACAGCATCAGAATTACCCACTTAAACCTTGACTGTGATTTAAATAGGACCTGCTGCAGACATTGATATGTATCTCAGAGACTACCCCATCTATGGACCAGGCTCCCTAACCATGTGAAGCAGAGTTCCTCCATAACCCAATTCAAGTGCAACTTGGACAATTGGATGGGAAACCAGAAACTGATCACTGGTTTGATACCTATGTCTCTAATGGACACAGATAACCTGTAAATGGATATTTTCCCAGGCCTTTATCAAGGGTATCAGAACTTGTCAAAGATTTGGGATGCATAGCTAGGCTTAAAAAGGCCCTTGTGGTCGTTAGCCTAGTAAACACCTATGAACCTAAGAAGAGAGCAGGGAGTTGGTTCTCTAGAGCTTATTTAGAGTATGTAAGATGAAGAGATATTAACACACTGATTTATTTGTTTTTCTGATAACACACTAGCTATTCTGGGGCATTCATTTGTATTCTGGGCAGAGAAGAGATCAGGCCATGAGGCCTGGAAGAACTATGTTAGGACTTTTGCAAGAAAGGTGGAAGGTTGCTTTGTGAGGATTTAGAGGTTTACTTTGGTGTCAGTTGTTGCTATGTTTGAAAAGACAATAATGGCATTGGGTGGTCCTGAAAATATTGATAATTCATTTAGGAGATACTGACTTAAGTTGGGTACCTAAAACACAGCTATTGGCATTGATTGTTAGTGATTTAGTTAAGATAAAATAACAGCATCCACAAATGGTGTTAGTGTCTTCAGATATTAGACATAGACTAGTGTAGAAACAGGCTGCTAGCTTTGTAGCATTATGGGGGGCTAGGTATTTTGTGAATCACACAGTTTCAAAGGTATTAAATGAGTCAGATGTGATGGTGGTTAAGCACAGAGACTTTGATAATTGGGATTCACTTTGGTATAGGAGTGATGGGCTACATCTAAGTGACATAGGTTTGTATTTGTTTATGTACATATGACATTGGCCTTACAGAATGCTGTCAGTCACTTATGATAAGAGAAGAGGGGTTATGGTTGAAAGTCTCTTCTCTTCCCCCTTTCCTTCATAGCTTGCAAGATGATCCGAGGTATACTGTCTCGCACGTTTGGAACTGAGTAAACAGATGGTGTAGTGCAGCTTGTTTCTTTACAGGCTAGTGGTCAATGCTGGTCATAATGTAATATTCTACAAGGGTTTTAACAATTGTAAAAAAATGTTCAATATTCATTGTGTTTATGAAATTTAACAGAAGTTTGATTATTTATGCTGCATTTTCAAGTATAGAGTTGTCAATAAACTGGTCACAATGTTACATGTGTTGTGGGTATTGTTTCAAAGTGCTTGGATAAATGAAGTTTGGCCACATACAGATTTGTCTAGGGTCACCTTGAGGTATGGGGGTTGTAGCTGTTGTGGGCAGGTTTGGGGGGGTAACAAGAAGTGGAGCAGATAGGAATTTGTAAAATGAAAGCAGTGTAGCTAAGGGAGGGAAGGGTTAGAGCTAGGGAATAGGTTAAGAGATATTGAGATCATTGGGGAAGGGGGTTGTGAAGGCAAAAAGCTTCTGTACTGAATTAGCTCAATTGTTTGGTGTAGGATTTTAGTTATTTCTGCCCCCACAGCCCATTGTAGATTATGGAGTGTGGTTGGCTGGAGAAGAAGGGTTTTGTGTGAACCTCTCTTCTGTTCCCCCTTTCCTTCTTAGCTTGTGTGGTGAGCAAAGGTATAATGTCTCGCAATTTTGGATAAAGTGAGTGGAGAGTATAACCCTGCTTGTTTCTTTGTGGGTGAGCAGTCAACACTGCCCATAATGTTGCAATGTTTTACAAGGGTTTTAACAAATGTAAAAAAAGTGTTCAATATTTTCTGTGTTTATGAAATGTAACAAAAGTTGAATTATTTGTACTGTATTTTCCAATACAGACTTGTCAATAAAGTGGTCGCGCTGGCACTGTCTGTGGATACTGTCTTAATGTCCTTGCACAGTTAATACTGCAATGCTTTAATTATCTTTACCTGTTTGTCTATGTATAAATAGTCCCCTTTAGAATACAGTCATCACAGATTGCACAAATTATTAATCAAGACCATGGTATACTGTGAGTTATGATAGGAAGCACAGCCCAATTATTCTTGCAATGTATGGTTTCCATGATATTGTCTTTCTGTTCCTCTATAGCATTTCTATCACTGAAGTTATAATTCTCATAAAAATCATTTAGGCCTTCACCTACTACATGGTAAGATGCTTGCTCAGGCATATAGCAAAGCATGTCATAGTGATAAAGGATTGCATTTTCTTCTCTTCTTCTTTCAGTAACCTTTGTGTGCACCCATCTCTCTATTCAAATAGTGGGCTTCCTCAGCGTGGTTCATCAATAGCAGAAACATTATTTAAGCTATGTTGAAAGCCACCATACATGGAGAGTATTTAAAGATGTTTTATTGCTTATGTGAAGTGATAAGAAGAGCAAGAAGTTTTTTCCACTTTGTTTTATGGAGTGTGGCTTGTTCTACATCCCCAATAAACATAAGTCATGCATAAGTAGTCTTTTAACCGCATTTTGTATAATCAATGGGAAAAAAAAGTTTGCAGTAAACATTTCTGAATACCCTTCTGAATACCCAAATGTTTATTGGCAGCAGTTGAATACTTACTTTTATCTGTAAGTAAACTTGACAGTTCTTCACATAATAGTTAAAATTAGTTTTGTGCCTGAATATCTCACAGTAAATTATCTGGAATGCAGAAACAGCAAAAACATCCATTCTTAAAGCTCTGATTTCACCATGTCAGTGATTAGGTCATAATGGTAAGCTTTTTTTTTCGTTTCTTTTCTCCATGTGGATTCTAGAAAGAAGAACTAAAAATATACAGTATTGTATGTAAAACTTGGCAAGGTGCATTTAAAGAAGGTTAGACAAATATTGAAACTATGGATGGCACTTCTTGTTCCAGAGTTTGTACTTTAATAAGACATATCAGCAGAGAATGCAGCTGTACCTTCATGCAAATACATTTAGTCATCAACTTCCTTCACAGTGCAGAGGCTGTGGTCACTACATCTGACCCTGATACTGCAGCAGCTGTGCTACAAGTGCCAACTCCCAAATGTTTTCACTGAGAATTGTGTCTTCATACAAAAGCCTGTGGTCACTATATCCTAACCCCATACTGCAGGAGCTCTGCCACAAGGGCCAACTCCAAAACGTTTTCACTGAGAAGTTTGTCTTTGTAAAATGTAAGCAAATGTTCCCAAAGAACCTTGCTGTGTATTAACTTCAACTAGTCAAATATATGCCTACCTCTGTGGGAAATTGGCTTTAACATCCTTCCACCCCCTCCAAAAGAGTAGTACTTGCACTCTAAGAACCACTTACTAATTTGGCCACTGTCCTTTTTTTATACACTGTATATGTTCTTCTTTCGGCTTTTCCCAGTTAGGGGTCGCAACAGCGGAATTCCAGTCCGCTAATGATTGGCAGTAGATTTTTTATGGGTGCCGAGGTGCCAGCTCGACGCCCAACCTTCAATGATGGCACACCCATTCTACGCATGTCTTTCAAACACCACTCGACTGCGGGGAGGACATGCAGACTCCACACAGAAGACGCTTCAGCCAAGAATCGAATGGGAGAACCTCTTGCTGTGAGGCAACAATGCTACCGCTGCACCACTGCAGATTTTTTATACACTGTATATGATAGTTACTTATTATTCATGGTTGACAGGTTTCTGCATTTAGGAAATATAAAAAAAATGGTTTACTGTGTACCCCTCTGTTCTGTTAATCGCTTTGTATTAGCTGTAAATTGATTACCCTCTGAAATAAATTGACCTGAAGCTGGAAATCCACTATGCTCAGCCTTGTTTTGATTCACTCCCCTACCCTACCCTCAATTCCCACCACTCCGTCTTCTTCTACTATTATATTTCCTACATACACATTTCACTTGTAATTCCTATTCCCTAACCCTCCCAAACAACTTTAGTACTATTTTTACAAACACTCCGGATTCTTTTTACCAACCTACTTGCTTTGTTTTATCTTATAAACAGAAACGTCTATATCCAAACATCAGCACTGTTATTTCATATTCCCAACTGCCAATTTGGAACATGATCTGTAACATATAATATCAGCAATCATTTAGGGCTGTTTGCTTTAAGGCATGTACTTTGTGATCTCAAGCATGCTGAAAATTATGTTAATTGATACATAATTCATGCAAACTATTTATATCATACAACAGTCCTGTTTCTTTTTACCTAATTCCTAACTTCCATTTAAACTTTTAGCACCATTCCCAGCTACCTCTCTCCCCCCCATACTGCTTTGCACTATATTCATTCATAGTCACACTTCTCCCTAACAGCCTATATCTATTTTATGTTGTATCTTCTACTTGTCCCAATTAAAGCCTTACTTTTTCCTATTTTAACCACATTCTTACACTAACCTTTTAAACAAGTCTATTCCTTACATTCCTGAGAAGACACTAGGACAACCTAACTTTCATCCTTCATAGAAATTACTTCTTTCCTACCTACCTTCTATCGGTTTTTAGACTTCACCACCACTAAATATCCCCTCTGCCATGCAACTTCAGCGATGATCATTCAGACATCGACTGTTATGGTAAGTTCAACTTACATAACTGCACTATGTTCTTCATATTAATCACTACTGCAGTAGCCTTAGCTATAGCAGCGGCCTTAGCTATATGTGTGGATTACAATAGCTAACTATATTTGGGAGATGGAAGGAGAAGGGTCCAGGAGCCACTAGAGAATGGCCCCAGCAAAACTTCAACTAGACCCACAGAAGAAATCAAGCTTATAGTGCTTTGCAAAAGTATATACAGAGCACCAAGTAGCAGCTACTAGAATAGTTCTGGAATTCAACCCTTTTCAAAAAACCATAGATAAAACCAAGGCCCTGACAGAGTAGGCCTTGACCCTGTCTGGAAGAGATTTGTCACGGTGAGTATAACAAAAGGTAACTGCCTTAGACAACCATTTGGAAATAGTCTGTTTTGACACAGGTTGTCCCTTCTTCTTACCTTCACAAAAAATGAACAATTGATTCGAAGATCTGAAAGATTTAGTTTTGTCAAGGTAATACCTAATTTGTCTATGGACATCCAAATTATGGAGTATCCTTTCTTCTTCACTTTTAGGTTCAGAAAAGAAAACAGGGAGATGGATATTGTGGCTTAAAGTAAACTCAAATACCACTTTAGGAATAAAAGAAGGATTAGTTCTCAAAGAAACCCTCTGCCTATGGAAAATGAGGTAGGGTTGACTCACTATAAGACCTTGCAACTCAGATACACTTCTTGTAGAGGTCAGAGCAATAGGAAAAACTGATTTTTATGCTAAGAACCTCAAGTCAGCCAGATTAGCTGGTTCAAATGGAGCAAGTGTTAGTTTCTCTAACACAAAATTAAGATCCCAAGGTGGGGACACCAGTTCACTTGGTGGCCTCTTATGCAGAACCCACTTTCAAGAACACTTTCTTATGAGACTGCCATGAAAGAGGAAGATCCATGGGCAGGCATGCTGAAATGGCTGATAAATTAACCTTGATAGAGGAAAAAGAAAGAACATAAGATAACATCTCACACAAATACTGTACAACCAGAGAACATCTTGCCCTGAATGGATACTGGTTATGTTGTCGGCACTATCAAGAAAACATTTTTTCCATTTGCTAATATACGGCTTCCTACTAGCAGACTTTCTTGCCTCTGTTAGTATCTGCTGCACTTCCTCAGAAAATAGGTGCCCAACAGGAGTTAAGACCCTATCATTCAGGCACTCAATTGAAGATGACTGATTGCAAGTGTATCAAGCACCCCTATTCTTGAGTGAGTAGATCAATTCTGTGAGGACGGTTGTAGTAATTGTACTTGACCACTTCCAAAAGAAGGGGAAACCACAATTGCTTGGGCCAAAAGAGGTCATCACAATGATCTTGGGGGATTTCTTCTACATCTTCAGAAGTACCCCGTGTATTAATGAAAAGAGTGAAAAGACCATTCCTGTCCAAAGAAAGGAAAGGGCGTCTGTCCTCCAGACCTTCTTGCATGGAGTTATGGAACACAATTTTGCCAGATGATTGTTTTGAGAGGAGGCAAACACATGCACTTGAGGAGCTCCCCACAGATGGATTGAATCTTGGATGTTCCTTCATCTATTTTCCATTTGTGAAGGTCTGTTCTGGATCTACTCAGCTAGTCTTGCACACAGGTTTCCTCTGACAGAATGTAAGATGCTTGTAGAGTGAGATTGTGCTGTGAAACTATATCCCAAGTGAACACGGCTTGTCTCCAAAGGGGGTATGACCTGGTTCCCCCTTGCTTTTTGATGTACCACATGACTGCGGTATTGTCTGTAACCACTTGAAGAGGTCTCAAGGACCAAAGCTATTTCAGAGAGTGGAGTGCTTGATGAGAGAAAGCATCTCTTTGATACTTATGTGCTTGCATCTTTGCTTGGTGTCCCACATCCTCTGCACATTTATTCTTCCTGAAACTGCTCCCAAACAAAGTCCAAAGCATCCATGATGACTGACTGCTTTGGATCAGGGATGGAGAAGGGGAGGCCTGGATTTAAGGATACCTATTGTCTCCTCCTAAACATTTCTCTTCTGACAAACCATGGTACTGGTATCTGAAACTATAAAGGGTGCTTGAGGATGGGAGCAAAGAGATTTCAGATACCATTGTATCTTTCTGATGTGGAGTATTGTCAGGGGTGTCATGAGAATCATAGATGCCATGAGACCCACAATTCTGATGTATTTCCTCACAGTGAGCAACATCTGAATGGAAAACCTCAAAAATAGATCTAGATAAAGATCTACATTTTCTTGTGGAAGAAAAGGTCTTTGTCACTTGTCTGGTCAGGATAAAACAGACAAACAAATGTGGGTTCTGTTCAAGCAGCTTTATTATGTACAAACACATCAGGATTAAAGCTTAATAATTTTAACTTAGATAAACTTATTAACAAACTAGCTATCACACTCATACATGCTCACTCTCTGGCTGCACTCTCAAAATGGCACTGAAGTTAGCAAGTACTTGCTATGTATATGCACATGCTGTCCTTAGAAATGCTTCTTAAAGGTACAAAACACACATACTATTCTACATCCTCCCCCTATGAGAAATGAGTAATGCATTATTGACGGCATTAATCGACATGCAGTTGATACAAAATAAATCTTTGACATCTAATTATGCAGAACTAAATACATATAGACAGTTATGTCCAGGCTGCTGTGTATTTTACACTAGGTCTAGAAATACGACCAAATTGTGTGATATAGAAATTAGAGTCAGGTCTAGCAACTGGGACTGTCTCTGCTGAATGTTCAACTTTGGGGACATCCAGAACATCATCAGGAATGGAAGTAAAGTTAAGACACGTTCTGCAACAGGAACATTGTCTGGACCACTCTGAGATCTAGAGACTATATCACAGGAACAATGCTGTGATATCGATTCTGATGCAGGAAGAAGATGTCTGTCATTTCTCCTGTACTTCATACCCTCAGTTTCTACAAAGCAGGATCTTGGCTCGACACATATACCTCTTACTTGACTGATCTGGTCAAAACCTTTCGCCGTTTGTATCCTCACTGTCTCTCTTTCTTGCAATGGACAAAGAAATCTGCTCAATTTATCATAGCTGGACTTCTAGAAAGAATGCTTTCTGAAGAGTTAGGCTTTGATTGTTCTGTTATTCTTTGCTTTAGGCCTCAACAAACTGGAAGTGATAGGCAATGTTGCTCTGTTTTGCCTAGACAGAAGTCTTTGAGCAAGTGAGCCAACTATATCGTCACGGGGTATGTTTCTGAGATTGAGTAAATTCAAAAACACATTGGTATTATCATGCTTTGACTTCTCTAGTAATTGCTTTGCACTCTGTACTGCACGTTCAGCTAGTCCATTTGACTGTGGATATTCAGGACATTATTAACATGTACAAAGTCCCATTCTTTTGCAAATTTCTGAAACATCTGACTGGTAAATTGGGTACCATTGTCAAAAATAACTTTGTGTGGACTACCATGGCCTGAGAAATGATGTTTCAACTTGGTGATAGCAGTGCATGTTAGGTTAGGTAGTAAATTGACCTCAAACCAGTTCAAATAAGAATCTACCAACACTAAGTAATGCCGATTGTTCCACTCGAATATATATCAGTGGCTACTGCTGACCAAGGTAGTTCAGGAACTTGATTTAGCTGAAGTGGTTCATTTTGCAAATGTGGTTTAGTACTATTGCATACTGAACAAGAAGAAAGTACTTTATCAATATTTAATGCTAGAGAAGGCCAAAGTACTAGTCCCCTCACCCTTCTTTTGGTAGATTCGGAACCTGGGTGACCACGATGTAAAATCTTGATGCATTCACGTTGTTCGGATGCAGGAACAATTTTAGGACCTTTGAAAATAATGCTATCTTCCATCAACATCTCATCTCTGTAAGGAAAAACAGTTTGCACTTCAGGTGGTACACTGGATTGCTTTGACGGCCATCCAACATTAATGTAGTTGTTGAGCTTTTACAAAACTGGATCTGCCTTGTATGATCTCTCAGCTCATCAAGTCTCATGGCAGAAAAATTATGCACTTCCATGACATCAAAGTCAAAAATTCTCTGCATAAGCTGTTTCGTTGTATTTCTGGGTGATCTGGATAAAGTATCAGCCAGACAAAGAAATCTGCCTTTTTATATGCCATTTTGAAGTTGTACTTTTGCAATCTAAGCATCATTCTTTGTAATCTCGCTGGAGCTGAATGCATAGGCTTCTTCAAAATAGTGGCTAGAGGTTGATCATCAGTTTCAATCTGAATAACTCAACCATAAATATAATCATGAAACTTTGAAGATGTAAATGTTATTTCCAAAAGTTCTTTCTTAATTTGAGCATATTGTATTTCAGTTTGGGTAAGAGTTCTAGATGCATAGGCTACTGGTCTGCCCTCTTGAAGAATAACTGCGCCAAGACCAAATTTTGAAGCATCACAGGAAAGAGTGACTGGTTTATTGACGTCATAATATCTTAATGTAGGTGGGGTGGCAATTTTCTGCTTAATCTCTTCAAATGCTCTCTGGTGCTGTTTCAACCACGACCATGTAACATGTTTGTGCATTAGCTCTCTCAAAGGTGCTGTCAACTCACTGAAGTCTGGAATAAAATTGCCTAAATAGTTGACCATACCAAGAAAACATTGTAGAGCTTGAACATTATCCAGTGCTGACATCTTTAGAATGGCTGCCTGCTTGGATGGGTCTGGTCGCAAGCCAGTGCTAGTAAATAAATGGCCTACATATGTAACTTCTGTTAGTCTGAATTTGCACTTCAGAAGATTGAGCTTCAAGTTCACCTCACGTGTTCTGACTAGTGCTTTCTTAAGGTTTCTGTCATGCTCTGCGTCACCATTGCCTTCAACCAATAAATCATCTACTATTATAGCACAAGGATAACCTGAAAGAAATTTAGTCCATTGCACGTTGAAAGACTTCACTTGCAGAATTTATTCCAAATGGCATACTGAGGAATCTGCATCTACCAAATGGGGTACTGAAAGTAGTCAGTAGTGAAGATATGCAGCCAAGCATCATTTGCCAAAATGAACTTTCTGCATCCAAGACAGAAAAAACAGTGGCATTTGGTATTAGGGCTGCTACTTCCTCAACTGTACATATAGGATGATGTGGTCTCTTTAATGCTTTGTTCAAATCTCTTGGGTAAATGCATATTCTGATTTTGTCTGCAACTTTTTTTGTGGGCTGCTACCATGGATGACACCCATTCATTTGGTTCTGTAACTGGACCATTTCACCACCTTGCTGCACCATTTATTCCAAATGAGCTTTGAATTTATTCTGTATAACTATCAAAACTTTTTTTGCCGGTCTGACCACTGGACTGACCTCTAGATCTAACTTCATATAATACACAACTGGAAGTTTGCCTAACTTGTCATCAAAAACATCAGCATACTCTGAGAAAATAGCTTCAGTAAAATTGGAACTGGGATATGTACTTATATGATGAATTTCTTTTGTAAAGGAAAGCAGATTCATTCTCACACTATCTCTGACACCCAACAATGACTGCACAGGTCTTTGGACTACATGGAATAGTAAGCTGTTGCAGTTTCTAACCAAATTACATGAAAACACTATTGAGCCTTCGGTTTGAATTTCTTCACCTCTATAAGCAACAAGTTTCGCACAACTGTCCACATTGAATTGCTTTCCAGTTCTCGCCTTAGCAAGTGTGTTTGCTGACATAACATTACACTTTGAACCAGTGTCTATTTTGAGCTTGGTGGATTTACGATTGATCTGGACAGTACAAAACACTTCATTCTTTGTCAATAAATCTTCTGCATCAACCTTTTCACCAATTACTGATACACCATCTTTGTAGAAAGTAGAGTTGCAACTCTCTATATGATCAACTTGCTTTTTTAAGTGACTCTTCTTTATAACTGTGTGAGGTTTACTTGATTTTCAAAACTTTTGAAAATGGTTCAATTTTTTTACACTCGTGGCATTGCTGACCAATTGCTAAGCACTTTTCTCTTTCAGACTCATAATTGGCACCTCGATTATGACAGTTAACAATAAAAATTGATTTGGGTTTTGCTGACTCACCCTTGTACTGAACATGTCCTTCTCACTGAACTAGTCTTAGAACTTGGTGGAAAACTATGGGTTTTACCTGCCACACTTGCAGGTGTTACAGCCGCCACGTGCTTAGGCCTGCTTCTGCTAGGTACGTGTTGCATGCTATCTAAATTTGCTGTCAAGCCTGTTGAAACCATGTTCTTATCACTTGCAAGCATACTTGTGTGCCTCTCTGCAACTTCATGGATTTGACAAATCACAATAGCTTTGCTCAGCATTAAATCACTACCACAAAGCAAAATCTTTCTCACTGCAGCACTATTAATACCACAGACAAACCTGTACTTTATTAACTCATCTTTTAAATCACCAAACCTCTACATGTTCTAGCTTTGCTTCTCAGGTCAGTAATATAAGCTGCAAAAGTTTCTCCTGGTTTTTGATCTCTTGCGTAAAATAAATGCCACTCTAATGTAAAATTTGTCTGGGGGTTGCACATTTCCCTGAATAGCAAAGCTATCGAGATTTGTCAAATCCATGAAGTTGCAGAGAGGCACACAGGTACACTTGCAAGTGATAAGAGCATAGTTTCCCCAGGCTCTAGAGCAAATGTAGACAGCATACAACATGTACCTAGCAGAAACAACCTCAAATTTGATCTACATATAAATCAAACCATAAAAAACATCCACAAAAAATTGGGTAGTCTTTACAAAAATAAACCATTTCTAACTCAACCTGCCAGAATAACCATAGCTCAAACTCACCTCCTCTCCACACTATTCTATGCTGCACCTATCTTCACCAACCTACCCAAAAGTGAAATTGACAAGCTCAACATCTGCTAAAATCAAAATAGCCAAATTTGCTACCAGTGCTCCTTACCGAGCCCATCACTATCACTCACTAAATCAACTTAACTGGCTTGAGTTCCCTAATCTCCTATCATTCCATCAGCTTTCTTTTGTCCATAAACTACTATTACTTTCAGATAAAACCCCAGCACTGTCCAACCTACTAAAACTACAAGCTAATCCCAGACAACTTCACTCTAGTGATAAAAGACTAATCAAAGTGACCAAAAGCAATAACACAGCAGACTCCCACTTCCATAACTACATAGGCAAAATTTGGAACACCTTTCCTTCTGACATTTCCTCAGCCGACTCAAAGGTTACATTTAAAAAATGACTCAAGGAACACCTAAAATTCTCATGCATATGTGTGATGGATCCACACAGTCTACCAGTTTTTGCTATGCCTCGAGCCACATATCACTGTGTATGTTTAATTATTGCTAGATTGATTATTGCTAGTTCTTGATATGCCACTACATCACTATATGCTGCTAATATTGTAACACTACAATATGCTTAAGAGCAGGCCTTGCTCACTGATTACTGGTATTACTGAACTTTTGTTAACCTATAAGTTATTTATCAGCTTAAAAGATGTTTACCAGAATGTGGGGATTTCAAAGAGGAACTATATCACAAGGTTGTGAGCTAACTGTTCTTTGAAAAAGGGAAGCAGGGCACAAGACCAGACATTACGAGACTTGTTTACAACTTAGGAAATGATCTGTAATTTTCTAAAATATTCCATCAACTCATGATGAGCCTGTAATGTCAGATCTTTCTACAATATTCTATCAACTCAAGTAAGACTATAAAAGCTCAAAGGCTAAGATGAAAATCATCATCAGCATCCGGATTTGATCACAGCACCAGCCTGAACTGAGCTTAGAGACATTTCGCCAGTATCGGCCTTGCCTTGACTGAACAGATAGCTGCACTGGATAGGATTTGAAGTTCCCCTATCAGTGGCAAAGATGATTTTGTTTATGCATATGCTTGTAAGTACATGATCTATTAGTCTTTCTGTTTATTTAGTATTAGCTTTACTGTTTATTTAGAAAAGTTTTGCTTAATAAATTGTTAAGTTTGAGCCTTGGTGTCTTGTGTCATTTCTACTCCTGTATTAACCTCAGATTTTAAAGTAACGGACTAGTACACTTGGCGTAGTCGGCAGGATCTGGGGTTTACAGTGGAAATGTCACAACAACAACCAATGTTTTTTCCTTTAAAACACCTAGGCATAGGTAAGAAGGATGCCGCATTAGGCACCCCAAATAAGTTGGGCGTTGATGCTACTTTGACAGCATTATTTGGGAAGTGGGATCCTCTTGCTAAGGTATTGAGTCAAGTTTCACCTCCTCCTTCTCCAAAACCCTTGCAGGGAAGACCTAAGACAGACCCTGATAGTCTAGCTAGAGCTTTAGAGGTGTTAAAATTGGATGATAAGGGAAAAAAGGTGAAGGAAGGGGTGGGAGCAGCCGGATGACTGTTCATTGAAGCAATTCAGGAATTAGACAGAGATGTAGATTCGCTAAAAGAAAAAGTTTTAGAATTGGAAGAGCAATGTAAAGAACTCACACACACACATAGATTGGATAGAGATGCCTTGGAGAAGGCAAACATGGCACTTGTTAAAGTAGGGGAGGAAGCTGAACACTGGAAATCTAATTCAGTGACTCTAGCTACTCGAATAATTCAACAGCGTAGACAACGAAATGGGAGAAAACTACGCCATCTGCCCTCAAGGCCTCAGGTTCGTGCTTTGCTGTGTAAGGCAGAGTTTGATCCTGAGGAGTGGGAAGGTGATCTCCCCTCTACGGATGAGGGCGATAGTGATTTTGAAATAGTAAATTCTCCGTCAGTGGAGGCGCGCCCAGTTATTGAAAAAAAGGAACAAAGCAAGTCTGTCCATTTGCTGCATTGCCCTTGCAATTTGGAGATAATTGGAGGGTACCTCAAATTGAATCTACTTTGATTGATTATAATGATGTACCCGTTGATGTGGCAGGTTGTGAAACCTGGCCCAGTGGTATGCATGATGGTGAAGAGGAAGCCTCACCCATGCTTACATAATGGAACTGGGAATGCATCTGGCACAGGTATGTAGTGAATGGTACAGACATCTACCAGCTAAATGATACCACTGTTTGTGTGATATCCTCCTGTAAATTAGCCTGGAGTGATGGAATGATCACAACTGGTGGAGCATACTGTAAAAGTAATATCCATGCAATTATTGATTTTTGTACTGGAGAATTGATTAGACTGACTAGATGGATGGACGTCACATTTAATGCTAGCATAGAACCATTACATACTTTTAAGTGGCCATCTCTAGTCTGCCCGGACTTTCAACCGATTAAGCAGGAAGGACAAACAGTGTTGCAACTTCTAAATAAAACACTAAATGATGCGCATCAAACCATGATTAAAATGATTAAAGATAAAGGTACCATTGTAAAAATTGCAAATGAAATACAGGATATAACTGTTTCGCATTGGTATGATATTTTTTTGTGGTCATCTAAGGCTTCAGTGTGGTTCAATTTGTTATTGCATCCTTTACTTTTGACCACAATAATTTCTGTGTTATTTTGCATAATATCATGCTGCATTTATTGTAAAGTGATGAGAAGGTACAAACTGATGTTGTCAATTTTAACCATTATAAGGGATACACAGCGTACGTTGCTCAATGCAAGGGGTGGCCTGTGACGGATCCACACAGTCTACCAGTTTTTGCTATGCCTCGAGCCACATATCACTGTATATGTTTAATTATTGCTAGATTGATTATTGCTAGTTCTTGATATGCCACTACATCACTATATGCTGCTAATATTGTAACAATACAATATGCTTAAGAGCAGGCCTTGCTCACTGATTACTGGTATTACTGAACTTTTGTTAACCTATAAGTTGTTTATCAGCTTAAAGATGTTTACCAGAATGTGGGGATTTCAAAGAGGAACTATATCACAAGGTTGTGAGCTAACTGTTCTTTGAAAAAGGGAAGCAGGGCACAAGACCAGACATTACGAGACTTGTTTACAACTTAGGAAATGATCTGTAATTTTCTAAAATATTCCATCAACTCATGATGAGCCTGTAATGTCAGATCTTTCTACAATATTCTATCAACTCAAGTAAGACTATAAAAGCTCAAAGGCTAAGATGAAAATCATCATCAGCATCCGGATTTGATCACAGCACCAGCCTGAACTGAGCTTAGAGACATTTCGCCAGTATCGGCCTTGCCTTGACTGAACAGATAGCTGCACTGGATAGGATTTGAAGTTTCCCTATCAGTGGCAAAGATAATTTTGTTTATGCATATGCTTGTAAGTACATGATCTATTAGTCTTTCTGTTTATTTAGTATTAGCTTTACTGTTTATTTAGAAAAGTTTTGCTTAATAAATTGTTAAGTTTGAGCCTTGGTGTCTTGTGTCATTTCTACTCCTGTATTAACCTCAGATTTTAAAGTAACGGACTAGCACACTTGGCGTAGTCGGCAGGATCTGGGGTTTACAGTGGAAATGTCACAACAACAACCAATGTTTTTTCCTTTAAAACACCTAGGCATAGGTAAGAAGGATGCCGCATTAGGCACCCCAAATAAGTTGGGCGTTGATGCTACTTTGACAGCATTATTTGGGAAGTGGGATCCTCTTGCTAAGGTATTGAGTCAAGTTTCACCTCCTCCTTCTCCAAAACCCTTGCAGGGAAGACCTAAGACAGACCCTGATAGTCTAGCTAGAGCTTTAGAGGTGTTAAAATTGGATGATAAGGGAAAAAAGGTGAAGGAAGGGGTGGGAGCAGCCGGATGACTGTTCATTGAAGCAATTCAGGAATTAGACAGAGATGTAGATTCGCTAAAAGAAAAGTTTTAGAATTAGAAGAGCAATGTAAAGAACTCACACACACACATAGATTGGATAGAGATGCCTTGGAGAAGGCAAACATGGCACTTGTTAAAGTAGGGGAGGAAGCTGAACACTGGAAATCTAATTCAGTGACTCTAGCTACTCGAATAATTCAACAGCGTAGACAACGAAATGGGAGAAAACTACGCCATCCGCCCTCAAGGCCTCGGGTTCGTGCTTTGCTGTGTAAGGCAGAGTTTGATCCTGAGGAGTGGGAAGGTGATCTCCCCTCTACGGATGAGGGCGATAGTGATTTTGAAATAGTAAATTCTCCGTCAGTGGAGGCGCGCCCAGTTATTGAAAAAAAGGAACAAAGCAAGTCTGTCCATTTGCTGCATTGCCCTTGCAATTTGGAGATAATTGGAGGGTACCTCAAATTGAATCTACTTTGATTGATTATAATGATGTACCCGTTGATGTGGCAGGTTGTGAAACCTGGCCCCAGGGGTGGGTATGCATGATGGTGAAGAGGAAGCCTCACCCATGCTTACATAATGGAACTGGGGAATGCATCTGGCACAGGTATGTAGTGAATGGTACAGACATCTACCAGCTAAATGATACCACTGTTTGTGTGATATCCTCCTGTAAATTAGCCTGGAGTGATGGAATGATCACAACTGGTGGAGCATACTGTAAAAGTAATATCCATGCAATTATTGATTTTTGTACTGGAGAATTGATTAGACTGACTAGATGGATGGACGTCACATTTAATGCTAGCATAGAACCATTACATACTTTTAAGTGGCCATCTCTAGTCTGCCCGGACTTTCAACCGATTAAGCAGGAAGGACAAACAGTGTTGCAACTTCTAAATAAAACACTAAATGATGCGCATCAAACCATGATTAAAATGATTAAAGATAAAGGTACCATTGTAAAAATTGCAAATGAAATACAGGATATAACTGTTTCGCATTGGTATGATATTTTTTTGTGGTCATCTAAGGCTTCAGTGTGGTTCAATTTGTTATTGCATCCTTTACTTTTGACCACAATAATCTCTGTGTTATTTTGCATAATATCATGCTGCATTTATTGTAAAGTGATGAGAAGGTACAAACTGATGTTGTCAATTTTAACCATTATAAGGGATACACAGCGTACGTTGCTCAATGCAAGGGGTGGCCTGTGACGGATCCACACAGTCTACCAGTTTTTGCTATGCCTCGAGCCACATATCACTGTATATGTTTAATTATTGCTAGATTGATTATTGCTAGTTCTTGATATGCCACTACATCACTATATGCTGCTAATATTGTAACAATACAATATGCTTAAGAGCAGGCCTTGCTCACTGATTACTGGTATTACTGAACTTTTGTTAACCTATAAGTTGTTTATCAGCTTAAAAGATGTTTACCAGAATGTGGAGATTTCAAAAAGGAACTATATCACAAGGTTGTGAGCTAACTGTTCTTTGAAAAAGGGAAGTAGGGCACAAGACCAGACATTACGAGACTTGTTTACAACTTAGAAAATGATCTGTAATTTTCTAAAATATTCCATCAACTCATGATGAGCCTGTAATGTCAGATTTTTCTACAATATTCTATCAACTCAAGTAAGACTATAAAAGCTCAAAGGCTAAGATGAAAATCATTATCAGCATCCGGATTTGATCACAGCACCAGCCTGAACTGAGCTTAGAGACATTTCGCCAGTGTCGGCCTTGCCTTGACTGAACAGATAGCTGCACTGGATAGGATTTGAAGTTCCCCTATCAGTGGCAAAGATGATTTTGTTTATGCATATGCTTGTAAGTACATGATCTATTAGTCTTTCTGTTTATTTAGTATTAGCTTTACTGTTTATTTAGAAAAGTTTTGCTTAATAAATTGTTAAGTTTGAGCCTTGGTGTCTTGTGTCATTTCTACTCCTGTATTAACCTCAGATTTTAAAGTAACGGACTAGTACAATATGCTCCTGCTCCCCTCCAGGCTGACCTCCTACACCCCTTCCTATTCTTTAGCTCTCTGTCACATCATCTCTTGATTAGGAATAGTAACTCCTACCTATGGTGTTTCATCTCCTAATATCTACCAGAAAGTCCACAAGTATACACATTCCAACTTACAACTCTGCTACTAGTCACAAACTGAACCCTAACATCTCACCTAACCTCCTCTTACTTATGTTTGTCTCAGACAATGCGATAATTGGACCTACTGTACTTTCTATGTAGCTTTTGTATTCTTAACCTTCATAACTATGTGACCTTTTTTTAAATCTTGTGTTTACCAATGTTATTTGCATGCTATTTAATCTGTGAAGCATTTCTCCCCAGGCCTCCAATGAAAAGAGACATGTATCCATACCTCTCAACCTTGAAACATCAACATTCTGGACAAGGCCCATGAAAAATAGGTACAAATTGTATGCTGTTTGACATAACATTTGCATACATAATTATGTAACCCCACCCACTCCAGTGGAATTGTGGGATGCCAACTTTCGTGCAAACTGAAGAGCAGACAACCAAAATATGGCACCAGAGCCCTCCTGCAGCCATTCCAATGTCCCATTACCTGGCTATTTTGCCCCATTTACTTCTACAATGATTATTTGGATTTTATTTTTACACTTTACAGCACAATGCACAAACACCAATAGACATCTGTTAAACAAAGCAATACTGTCTCATAATGAAAATAGACTTGGCATTAAAACGTCTCTGCCCTTGAAACTCACATTCATTAAAATAGCACTGAAACCTACACCACATCCAAAGAAAATGCATCTGGCCAGTGGTGGATAAAGATTACCTTTGGGTTGTTTTCAAATCACTGGCCCCTTGCACACAAAACAAGAAATATACATGTGTTCTTTGATACACCTTCCTGACTTTAGTAAATTATATTCCTTGTATAATACAGCACACTTTTTTCAGTAGGCGATGAAATGAAATGCATGAAACAGTAATGACAAAACTGCCCAGTACACACACACACACACACACACACACACACACACACACACACACACACACACACACACACACACACACACACATACACACACAATATACATATAAAAATAGAATGACAGTAGTGTAAGGCATAGGCATCTTGTATGGCTTCTTAAACTTATTTTCAATTAAATTTTGTTTTTGGAGGGGGGGGGGCAACAGGCCAAAAAACAGGGACAGATTTTAAGCATTAATTGTATAATTTTGTAAAGCTGCTAGAATAACATGTTGTGTTACCACTATGCATTTCAAATTTCAAATACTGATCTTATAAACTTAGAAAATTGCTAAATTGTATTCCTTCCCTTGTATAATACAGCATACTTGGTTATATCACATTTTAAATGTATTGTTTGAACATTTTTTCAGTAGGCAATGAAACAAAATGCATGTACCAGTAATGACAAAACTGCCCAATTCAGAACATTTCCATCATAAAAGTCTACTTACACACACACACACACACACACACACACACACACACACACACACACACACACACACACACACACACTATACATATAAAAAAAGAATGATAATAGTGTAAGGCATAGGCATTTTGCACAGCTTCCTGCACACATTTTCAATTTAAGCTTTTTTTTTGGGGGGGGGGGGGCAACAGGACAAAAACCAGGGACATATTTTAAACATTGCTTGTATAATTTTGAAAAGTTGCTAGAATAAAATGTTGTGTTATTACCATGCATTTTACTGGCAAGTCTTGAACACAGGACTCTGTGTACTACAGTCAGAGCAACATACCACTATGCCAAATCAGCAGCTTGTTTCCCAAACGATAGGAAGACTGAAATTTGCCCCTAATTAGGTACAATTTTCAAATACTGATCTTATAAACTTAGGGAATTGCTAGAATAAAAGATTTTTGTTACCATTTATTTTCTGAAGAATATGAAGTCTGAAATTCAAATGCCTGTCATTAATCAATAAATTCAACCTTTAGTGATTTGTCACAAACATCCTGAAACCACAGAGTTTATGAGGAAAAGAACAAAACAATCACAAGTGGTGGTGGCTAGGGACATTAGGCTCTTTTTACCCTATACCCAGGGTACAGGGTTTGAGCCTGAGTACCTCTAGCCACCAGGTGTATTATAAAGGGGGCATTTTCACATACAGACAGACACACACACACACACACACACACACACACACACACACACACACACACCCTTACATGAAATTTGAAAAAATGGGAAATATCAGGGCCAAAATTTGAAATCCTCTTTAAAAACTGAGGAGGTATGCATCTATCCAGTCAGACTCTCCCAGTCAACAAATATAAAATAAATAAATTTGCATTTTAAATACTCAGGGTCTTCCCTTGATTCAGCCTGTACAACATTATGATGGTTTTCCCCTTCTCTTTCATATACTGCTGGTGCATACACAAATGAATGCTCTCTTTCAATGGCCTCTGACCCCAGCTATGTTTAGCAAAATGAATGCCCTAGTGCATGCATTTTTGTCAGAATAAGCTGCTTTTATAAAACTATTGCACTCATAGGTTGATAGATTACCTTCCTAGATTAGCACTAGGCTAACTGCCCTTGCAAGCCATTTTAAGCCTAGCCAATTATCCTCTGTGAGATTCAAACCCTGCCCCTTGTGTTTGTAAGGCAAACACCTTAACCATTAGGCCACCCTCCCATGAACCTATGAACCTATGAATACCCTAGTGCATGCATCTTTGTCAGAATAAGCTGTTTGTATAAAACTATTGTACTCTTGCTCAAATATTCTCCACTTTTCTGCAATATGTACTCATCCCTCTCTACACAGCCCTCATAATCTTCTCTACTATACCTAAGACAGTGCTCTACCAGTCCCCTATGTTGTTTTGCTTCAGTGACCTCTACTTCTTTTTTATGTCTTAGTTCTTCCTAGCCTTCTTTACCTCTCTTGTCCCTGGCATCTTTAACATGCACAGTAACCTCCTTACACTACTATTAAAAATATGCACCTCTCATCTTTTTCCCTCAATCTTGATGTACAGTAACAGCAAATTATACTACAATTCTTTTTTTCTTGCTCTACTGATAAAATTGTACTGACATTGTTATACTGCTTCCTTATTTACTTTCATTTACTTTTATTGTAAACATTTTCTTTTGAATCCATTTTGTTAATTGCTTATGTTTAACCTTTATCATAATGTTTGTGGAGCTTTTCTCCCCGGGCCTCTGCTGAAAAAGGGCTATTCAGCTCTGTTGTACTATCCCAGTCAACAAATGTAAAATAAATAAATAAATCATAAATAAATATTCTGATCAAATACAAGTGTTCCTGGTCTGCAAAATGCCTGTACCATATTAACACATACCAATGAAGGCTTTTGCAAGTATGCATGAACACAGACACGTATACATATGCCAGAAATGTACATCAGTACTTGTAACTATGCCCAATAGTATAATAAGCTTCTAAATGACTGAACTTTGCAAAATAAGTCTCCTGCGCACAAGAATACTCTTGAAATCAATGTACTGTAAGAAATCACCTCTTAGTGTAAGAAACATTTCAAAATAACTGCACTGTGTGAATAGACTGGGCAGAAGAATCTCAGAATAAAAACATTTTGAAGCAACTGCACTTTGTGAACAAACAGTACACAGCACACTGAAACTTTCCCAAAATGGCTGTACTTTGCTAAATAACTCTTTATAGTGGAAGAAATGCTCTGTAATGGTGGCACTCTGTGAAACCCAGCACAAGAAACTTTTCGAAATGGCTGTATTTCGACTGTACTTTATGAAATAATTGCACTTTGCACACAAATAAACTCTTTGGAATAAATGCACAGCAATAAGCACACACTGTAAGAACTTTTACACACTTTGAGATACATTGAATAACTCTAGTTATACCCTGAACAACTTTAATCAATGGGAAACAGTAGTTTATGCCAAAACACAGTAATTAACCAAAAAAAAATGCATTCACCTTGCTTTATTTATACTTAACGTGCCCTTTTTGCCCTTTATTATAATTGTTTTGCTTGTTTAATCTCTTTTCACACTCGTTATACTTTTCTTGTGATCGTTTTACTCTAAACATGTTTGTTTTACTTTAAATAGGCTCGGTTTGCAATTCCAAGGTAATTCCAAACCCTTATGTGCTTTTCTGATAATCTTTTTATCAAATATCTTAATTTTAAACATTTCAATTAATTAATAAACTTTTTGTGCCACTCACTTGTTTAATAATGCGTTCTGTACCCTTGTAATTCTCCATTTTATCTTTTTGATAAAATAAATCGTTTGTGCAAGTTTTCATTACCCTTAGTTCATTTCTGGTGCTTTTTTGTATTCTGTTTACTTAGTTTATATTCACTGTTAACTCTGCACCTCATAGCTTTGAAAAGCAGTCTCTGGAATCCTGGTTCTCACACCAAGTCACTCATCTGGTCAAGCAAAAACAGACAAACATCTGTGGGTTCTGTTCAAGCAGCATTACTATGTACAAACACATCAGGATTGAGGCTTAATAACTTTAACTTAGATAAACTTATAAACAAACTAGCTATTACACTCATACATGCTCACTCTCTAGCTGCACTCTCAAAATGGCACTGAAGCTGGCATGCGCTTGCTATTTATATGCACATGTTGTCCTTGGAACACTTCTTAAAGGTACAACACACATACACTATTCTGCAGTCTTTGAACTGAGGTGTCTAGTTGACATCCCAGGAACACAATCCTGTGTAATGGAGTCAAGAAAGAGTTTTGAATGTCTCTTGGAATCCCAGCTTGTGCAACAGACCTCTCATCCAAGAGTGACTCCTGATGTTTTTTTTTGCAAAGAAAATGAAGTTGTCAAAATATGGAAAAATGTGAATACCCTGTAGAATGCAATGAGCTATAGCTGGAGCCAGACAATTTGTGAACACTGTCAGTGCATAGTGAATAATCCAAAGGGTATGGCAGGCAACTGATAATGTGACCCAGACACACAAAACCTTAAGAAACCCCTGATGTCTAGATGAATAGGGATATGAGAACAAGGATCTTTTAAGTCTAGTGTTACCAGGAAACTTGAAAGTGGAAGAAGAGGTAACAGGTTGTGATGCAACATCATTTTGAATTTGGGCACTATCACAGGTTTATAAAAGAAAGATCCAACTCGGGTCTTCAAGCATTTTCTTTTCTTTGGCACTACGAATATCCTTGAATAAAAACCCTTCCCCACCTGGGGAGGAGGAATTGGTTCTATCATTCCTTGGGACAGCACATGATAAAGAACATAAGGAAACAAAAGAGTCTGATCTGCAGAATGAGTAATGACTCCATGAAAAGGAGAAATTTCATCCCACCTCAATCCACAACCCCATTGAATGATTTTTAGAACTATTCTGTATGAAGCAATCTTATGGAAGAGAATAGGGGCCAAGGGTGGAGGAAGTCACAAGGTCTCTTGAATAGTCACTCAGACTTGTTGGACTGTCCTTGGTTTTGTGAGATTTAAGACTTATTTTGGTGCCTCATTGCCACTTCTTAAATGCCTGTTTACCTGACTTCTGTTGAGTCTGTTTATTCTGTTTTTTTGTCAAAACTGGATGGGGAAAAATAAAATGCATTAGACAATTTGGTAAAGAAGGACTGCAAAATCTTAGAGATTCCCTGGATCAACTTGCTCCTTTCTTCATACATTTAGATCACCTCTGGCACAGAGGGGCTAAACACTAAATCTCTATCTAAGGGACAATTTAAAATCTCATATTTTAAATAATCTGGGAGGTTCTAAGAATGCAGCCAAAAAGCTCTTTAAAACAGTAACAGTGGTCATAGCCCCAGAAGAAGTGTCAACAGAATCATACACACAGACTGCAAACAATAAGTACCGACCTGTGCAATAGAATAAACTAGTTATTTAAAACATTTTTTTTCTTCACAAGAAGAAACTGTAGACAGAACATTCCTCATACATTCACAATATTTTGGAACAACCTTAAACACATGAACCTGGCAATTTAAAACTCTGAAAAATCTGAATTGCAGAGATATACACTTACTTCCCATATATATCAATACATTTTCCTATCTTTAGAGTAGGATTGGAATTAACTAAGTGTTTGGCAGCAGTGGAGTCAGCTAAGACTATAGCAATTGGGTCAGGTTTGGGAATAGTGTATAAACATTTAAAAGATTGAGGAACTTTATACATCCTGTCTGCCTTTTTATCAGGAAAATGTCAGGCAGTAAGACACACATCTTCTAAAGCAGACAACCAGGAGAAATGGGTGTAGGTTCTGTAAAATCTTTCTGTAACAACTCGTAGTATTTTGTGATGAACTGAAAATTCTCAATGTTCTCCCACTGAAAACACTGTTACATTCTAGCAGTATTCTCATAGAAAGAGAAACCCCCACAGGGAGACACAGAACCTGAGCTGTCATTTCAGTTTGAATCTTTTAGCTTTTGCATCTTCTTATTCAGATTCAGAATCTTGAATCTCTTGAGGAAAAGAGGCATCCCTTTTTCTTTTACCAGAAACTACTCTACAAGAAGGATCAATAGCCTGAATTAAACTGTGAGTTAGTGGCAGTAAACTACTCCGATCCAAAGAAATTTGAGGAGGAGGAGGAGTAAATCACATGCTTAGTTTTTTGTTTCTTTTTTACAGGAAAAATGGGGCCAAGTTGTTACTAATGGCAGCTGCGGCTTCCCCAAGGATAGGCACAGCACTCTGACATAACAGGGAAACCTTCTTTGTTCCCATCTCCTAGGACAGACAAGAGGGGACTCCAACAGCCACAGAGGATGTGGTTACCTCCAGTCAATAGTGAGTGTATGTGGTACACCAAAGGGATTCAAGGTAAAAGATTAGTGGTATGAGGTGCAATAAATGGCCACAGAAGAGTCACGCACCTATGGCTGAGGTAAATTACTAAACTGCTTTGGTGGCAAAGGCTGTTTGCTTAACTTCTTTTTGTGGCTGTAACATAGAATGACAATGGGACAAACAAACTGCTCCATGGTAAAGCCAAAAATTGTGCCTATTTCCCATGAAAGACAAGCAGTAAGTGCTGGTAAAACTACCAGTCCTCAAAAGTTACCCTTTTGACAGAAAAAACACAGTTAAAAGCAGTTTCAAACAGTATGGCAGCCCAACAACAGAAAATGAAACAGAATTTCTCCACAGAAAATATATTATCAGTTAGTTTACACTACTTTAAAACTGACAGGAAAAAACAGTGCTCCATATAAAAGTATGTTATAGTCTTGTGATAATCCATTAAAACACAGCATTCCTAGCTTTAAATAACGTTACTGAATAGGAACGTAATAAAATATCAATAAATATAAAAAATGGAAGTTTTTTCTCCAAAGAGTACTTTATCTGTACAGCAAAGGGAAGCACAATCTGACCTTTGATCCTCAAAAGACTCAGAAAAAGTATACTCTTCAGTGGCAGTAAATCTCTGAAGGACTTCATGCCCAAATGTGTCCTTTAGTCAGCTTGTCTCCAGCTGTTTCACAGTTTGGGTGTGTGAAAGGGACGCTGAAGCTTTGTAAGCTGGCCAGATGTTATATCCTTGGCATGATGTAAAACATATTGCTAAGGCTCCTACTGCAGTGGTCAATGTGAAGAACATTATTTTTTCCATACTCATGAGCACTATCGGGGTGCTTGGCTGACCTCCTTTGGGATTGCTCATGACTGTAAGTTATTTCCTCTTCAGTTATAAAAAGAAGAAGAAATAGGTACATTGTTGTTTACCTATCATACATCTATATGTGTAGCTGTGTAAAACATTTTTCTTCAAAAAATATTATACAGAGTGTGATGAGGTATTACCAGCTATGCCAGGAGAAGTAGGGCAGTGGGTGTGTAACATATGTCAGCACAGAGTAACTGGGATTTTTGTAAAAAAATTATATGTCATTTGTATATCAAACTGATTTGTCCAGATGCTTCTGTTGAAAAATGTATTTGTAAAGTTACTTGTGTTAAACATATATCAACAGTGTATCCTGCTGGACAGAAAAGAAATAGACATTTCTATCAGACTGTACTGTTGTAACTGAGGAAATGTATATATGTTAACAGAGGAATAGAAGAGGTTAATCTCAGTCCAGACAACTTTGAAAAATAGTGTGAAATTAAATTACTTAATTTAGGCCATAAAGACTGTATCTTACTGTTCTGATTGCAGCTAAAGGCAAAATGCCTGGGAAAACAAGGACTAGGAATCCACCTGTATTGTATCTGGCATGGAGGTAATTGCTACCCTGGAAGAGTGGAAGTGTTGAAATGGTTTTATGACTTTTAGAAGCTGCAACAGATCTTAACAAAGCCCTATGCATGTGCATTATTGACACATATGTGCTAAATCCTGGCAGCTTCTAGTAAAGGGGGTTAGTATGGGAACCAAAGTCAGATGACCAGATGTATGGGATTTCATTCTGTAATCCAGCACAAAAAAATATGTTTTAATATTAGATGAGAGTGAAGCCTCACAGCACTCTGATTTTGGAAGCTGACAAATAAGGAAGACCACTCACTTACTTTATCTTGCCTTGCTCTAGTAAGTGACCAGAGAATAGTATTTTTTAAATCAGTCAGGAAAATATAGTGAGATCAGTTAAGTACTTTTTTTCTGTATCTGTGTGAATCTATTCATCTGTGTTATTTTAATATTTCTTTGACTGAAACTGTGGTGTTCATTGTAAATAGAGATTTAGTATTTTCATGTTCTTTTATTATTTATTATTAAATATATTTAAACTTTTCATTGTGGCTTGTCTTTAAGAGGACATTTTAACCTTTGAGAGTACTTATATTTATTCAGTGACACTGTCTCCACTCCTGAAAGCCTTACTGCATTGGTCAAAACACTACAATTTGTATTAGTACTAATTTCACTCACTATAGTTGAGTACCCTTGTAAGAGCCTTAGTGTAGCTGGATTTAGAGTGTCTGGTAGCAGTAGCTACATATATTCTGAGAAGAAATGGGCATAGTAAATCTGTGCCAGCCTTTCCCAGGTGTGTGTGTGTGTGTGTGTGTGTGTGTGTGTGTGTGTGTGTGTGTGTGTGTGTGTGTGTGTGTGTGTGTGTGTGTGTGTGTGTGTGTGTGTGTGTGTGTGTGTGTGTGTGTGTGTGTGTGTGTGTGTGTGTGCACGTGTGTGTGTGTGTGTGTGTGTGTGTGTGTGTGTGTGTGTGTGTGTGTGTGTGTGTAAATCAAATCTCGAAGAATGTTTGTGTCACTTGCTTGGAACAGGGACACAGACCACTGGTTTTGCAGATAGAGTGTTGGAGGACTTGGATTGGTCACTCAGCTGAGGACTCAACTCTACAGCTGTGCCAGTGGGGAGTCTTACTGGGGACCTGGAGAAAGACTGAGAAACTCAGACCCCAGATGGAGTGTGTTCCCTATGTGCTCTTAAAATAAATTGTGCTTGATGCAGAGAGCTGCATCTGGAAATACTCTGTGTATTTATTTTTGTTCCAGTCCAGTGTCAGTGGAGAGCATTCAGGCTCCTTGATTACTGGCCCAGTGAGGGGATGTCTCACAGGGTGGCCATGGTGGTACAGTGGTTAGCATTGTTGCCTCACAGCAGGAGGTTCTCTGGTTCGATCCTCAGCTGGGGTGCCTTCTGTGCGGAGTCTGCATGTCCTCCCTGTGGTCGTGTGGGTTTCCTCCGGGTGCTCCGGTTTCCTCCCACATCCCAAAGACATGCTGCAGGTGGAATGGACACTCTAAATTGGCCATAGGTGTGAGTGTGTGTGTGTATTCCTTCTGTGGAAGGTTGGGCGTTGGGCTGGCAACTCGACCCTGTAAAACTCCACTGCCAATCATGAGCAGACAGGTGATCTGCTGTGGCAACCCCTAACCGGGAAAAGAAGAAGAAGAAGAGGGGATGTCACACAGAGGGTGCAATCTGTAATTAAACAGCATAGTAGGCTTTGACGGAATAAGTGTTTGAGCAATAATTAATCCTCTGTATTCAGTAACAATGTCTAATTTCACATTATTACTTCTTTTAAATTTTGTCACCTACAACCAAATTTTGCATGTTGTAATGATTTCCTCTGGTTTGATACATTTGTACTGGCTCACAATTGTCTGTTGGGGTAGTTCTGCATAGCTATACTTTGTTACAAGTTTCTTAATTCCATGATAAGCTATTTACTAAAGTTGCATAATATGTGGCATATCCTGCAGAGATTACTGTGTTTTCATATCAATAAATGTAGCTGTAAAGCAGAGAAGTTTTACTTTTTGCTAAAAAATAATTTAAACAGTTTAGGTATGCAGGTTATTCACTTGCTGGTTTGTCCCCCTTCCCATTTTGCTTAGAGTGTAATGGCTAACTGTCATTTCTTTCTAGTTCTTCTGTTGTCTACCAAGCAGTTTCTTATAAAATGTTATCTATGTGGTTGGATATTCCTGCTGTATTGGACTAATGGTGAATGAAACTTTTACTTCAGTGTAAACTGTGGTATCCATTTGGATAGAGGCTGTGCTGTTTGTTTGTTATTCTGGCTAGTATTTACAGGATGGTATGATTTTGTAGATGTAATAGTGGGTCCCCTTCATATAAATGAAATCCCACTTGCCCAACTTTCATAACATCGAGCCGAGAACACCGAAAGTCCACAAGACAGACTGCTCGGAACACCGATGTGTAACTGAAGGTAAATAACTGCTTGGCCAGCATGTCGACCTTTGCCCCTGACCTCCACAGTAGTGTGATCTCGGAGTTAGCATATTTAGTTAGGGGGTGGTGAGCACAGTGGGTGTGTTTTCTTTGCTTCCATTTCAGTTTGTTTGTTGGGTTGTCCAATGGGTTGGGTTTTAACCTTTAGTTAAAAATCGGTGTTCCAAGCCGTCGGTGTTGTGGACTTTCAGTGTTCTCGCCTAGATGTTATCAAAGTCTGGTAAGTGGGATTTTATTTATATGAAGTAGACCTGCAACAGCTGAATTGTACACTCAATTTAACAGTGAATTTTCCTGGATGGGAATTGCACAAAATATTATTGCTAGATACCTGCTTTTTTCTTTTAACATTTGTTATTATTATGAATTTTTTATGCTCTACACAATTCAGACCAAATGTGATCCTTATCAAATTCATTTTCCAGTATTCTGCACTTAGGCATTTACAAGACATGCATTTTTATTAGTACTCTCACCATATTAGCCTGTTCCAGAAGAAACATATGGAAAGTTTCAGTATTATGTTTACCACCAAAAACATGCTGTTTGATTGGCATAACATATCAGTATATATTTAATATTCCCTTGTCTTTGTGGCATATATTGTATTTTGAAAGGGTTCATGATACTCAAGTTCAATTACCTTGGTTAACAATTGAATATATTAAAATTAAAACTTCACAACTGGCTATTCTAGGGTTCTGTGAGAAGGGGATGCACTTAAGATTGAGGGTACAATATTTGTTTCTATGAATCATGAAGCTTGTTACCAACCAGAAATAGATTATTGAAAGTGATGGTTTCAGCTACTAAGACTTTTTCAGTAGTTTACATGATTCTGTTCATATCTGCTAGCTAACTGTCAACATGGTTTTAGACCCTACCATAGCACCACCTCTGCCCTCCTCTCCTTCACAGACTGCATCAATAAAAATAGGAACAATAATACCCTTAGCTCTGCTATATTTATTGACCTATCCAAAGCCTTTGATATGGTCAATCACAAAATCTTGTTACACTTACTTAAATCATTTGCACTTGACGCAAGCTCAATTAAATGGTTCCACTCTTACCTGGACAACAGAAAACAGGCAGTGAGATGGCAAAATAACTTATCCAACCACCTCCCCATTACTCTAGGAGTTCCCCAGGGCTCAATTCTTGGCCCTCTCCTCTTTCAATTTCCATTAATGATCTCCATACCCATATTTCTCCTGCCACCTGTATACAATATGCAGATGATTCCACTTTAATCTGTTCTGCCTCATCCCCCTCTGTACTGCACTCTCTCACCCAAAATACTTTTGAAACCGTAGAATGTTGGTTCCTCAAACGATGCTTAATTTTGAACCCCAAAAACCAAATTATTACTCTTTTCACCAACCCGAAAATCCTCTCCACTGAATTTCAGTGTCACATCAACTAATGGCACAAACATCGCACCCGATCCATCTACCAAACTTCGGAGTTGAAATAGACAACAATCTGACCTTTGACACACACATCTGCAATACTATAAAATTAGTTAACAGAAAACTAGGCTCCCTCTATAGAATTAAACCATTCCTTACTCCACATGCTAGAACTTCCATTGCCCAGACCCATCTTATCTCGACTCTCCTGTATGCCTCTCCCATCTATACTTCATTGTCCAAAGCTAACCTCAGCAAACTGTCTGCTGCCTACAACAATATTGCCAGATTTGCCACCAATTCTACTTTTAGAACTCACCACTGCCAAAACTTAAGGCAACTACAATGGCTAGAACTACAAAACCAAATTCTATTTCAACAGATCTCCTTAGCCCACAAAATCCTTTACAAACCCTTAAACACACCCATTCTCACATCACTTATCACTCCATACTGCAATCTTAAAAGCCTTCGCTCCTCTGACAAACTACTTATATCAACTAGTAAACCCAATAACTCAGCTGGCAAATCCTTGTTTTCCAATACAGTAGGAAAAACCTGGAATACTCTTCCTCACAATCTCACAGCAATCTCCTCTCTTCCCTGCTTCAAATCCCAACTCAAAACACACCTCAAAACCCACTGGCTCTGCCCCTGTAGCAACCCTGACTAGATTACCTTGGTATCTAGGTACTCTCAACTTCTCTGCTGTAAATAACTTCCTTTCCTCAGCTATCTAGGTACTAGAAAAATTTCTTTTCATTTTTTTCTTTTTTACTTTCTCTAGCTCTAGAAACTCCTAACAAAACACACTCACTATTTTTTTCTCCATTTCTGCCTTCATATCCAATGATTTTGTCATATATATTATAACCATGTCTAATATTTTTACCTGATATTACAATCGCTTGCATGTGGAGCTTTTCTCCCCGGGCCTCTGCTGAAAATGGACATAAATCCAGTTGGACCAGCCCGGTCAACAAATGTAAAATAAAATAAAATAAATATCATCTTCTGCCAGATTGTTTTATTACTTGATCTCCAGTCATATCCATATCCTGCCATTATAGCTACCTGCAACTTGATTAATGTTAGTGGATAATTCGTTACCTGCTATAAGGCCTGGCGGTTACATTTATATTATCTTATTTAATAGCTGTTATGAACCCAGCAGTTTGGGTATAGTCAATTACTGCAATGCTTACATTTGATTGGACTTGGAAAAATCTTAAAAGTTATACAATACCTTTGTATTACTCCTTCTCCATATCTTCTCTAGCTCTATTTACAATATTTTCTCGGTTGTTTTTAGTATATTAGGAATATGCATTTTATAACTTTTATTGCTTCATTCAAGCTGCATCCTTCTAGCTCTTCTCACTTCTGCCTTTGAAAAAAAATCTACCCTGTGAATTATTCTCTCATCTGTTTCTGTGTAAACAGACTTATTAACTCACTTAATTTTATTTACTGACTGCTGCAGGGTGCGGTCTCTTGCGTTATGGTCCAGTTAGTTGCCTTTGGTTTTATTTTACCTTGTAGATTATTTTTCTTTTTGCAATCTTTTACATTTCTAGAGTTAGTAGTGTTTTACCATATTAACTGCTCCTGTGTGACCTTGTTTAATATTTTGCAACAACTACTTTCATCTCATTACATTCTTACCCCCTGCATTCTGAAAGTACCTTCCCCTAACTCAATGACAGCAGTACTTTTACCACCTGAGTTTCCTACAAATCTTGCTTTTTTCTATATTAAGCTTCTTGTTTTTTTCCGACATTTAATGATCTATAGTAACCATCAATAAAGCATCTTGCTTCCTGCCTCTTTTGATCTGTAGAGTTAAGCTTTCACCTTGATTATCAGGTAGGTGGTTTTGCCTGTCTCATTCACACCCAATAGTTGTGGAATGTCACACCTCCAGCATTTCTGAATATTTTAAAGGACATAAACAAAACACATATGACATCTGGTGAACAGTAAATGCTATTAAAAAAGAGGGCATGCAAACATCGACTGGTGAGCAGTGTAGATAGTGTCTGTTGGTTCACTCCTCTCTAGTTCCAGTCCATCATAGTATGGTCTGAAAGCACAGGGACAGTATCAATGGCATTGAAGCTAAAATGGTATAACCATGTTGCCAAAGGACAGCTAGAGGGCATTCAAAAGGGGACATAAAAGATCTCAGCGTATTTACTATCTTTACATCGGTATTATAACATACTGCAATGTAAGAAAATCCAGAATGATATTTTGCTCTAAAGTTTCACAAATAAGTTTTTATATCATTGACACCATACAGCCTAGACATCATATTAGCAGCACTTTTGTTTGTCATCCTCCTTCTTGTATTGCTCTGTACATAGTATATTTCCTACTGTGCTTGCTTTGTAATGAAATGCCCTACAGTACAGTCCCATTGTCCAGGTAAACTACTGCAATGATTTCTTTTGGCAACTTGGACATTTTGCTCTACACTAATGACTAATTTATTTATTTCTTTACATTTGTGTGCATGTATTATCTACATAGCTCTCAACCTCTTACTGAAAGAAATCTGAGCAAAGACTAAAATAATTGTGGACAAAGGCCCAACAGTTAGGACAGATTTTAAATATTGCTCTTGTATGCTTAGAAAGTTACTAGAATAACAGCTTTCACATTAGCATGCATTTGAAGTCTTAAACTTAAATATCTGTAATTATTTAGTGACTTTGTTTTTTTAATGTTTTGCTAGAAAATCACAAATTCTCTGAAGAATATAACAAATATTTGAGTCAAACATCTGTGCATTCTGAAAAAATATGGACAGTTAAGAGGTATGAATCTGTCACCACAACTTAATTTAGAATTTACTAGAGTGAGTGTATTGTGTGAGTTATTAAGTTGGATTTAACTGTGTACACGTTGTCTATACTAAACATTACTTTGCACTCATTATTGGCTAATATCTGTGTCCTAGAAGTGTCGTCAGTTTTGTAAGAAGCTTTGCTTCAGTGAATAGGCACTGCATTTGCTTTTTCATTTTTGCTTATTGTGGTGCTTGAGTTTTTGTGTTGCACTTGACCTCTGTCTACTTGTGAATGCTACAATACTTCTTAATAATTTTCTTCTACATTATCAAATGATTGCCATTTAGCACAGGATATACATTCTTGATAGCATAGGGTGCACCACTGAACCACATCTTTTACAATGTAAACCTGTGTTGCTCATTCCTTAATTTCCAGTTTTGACCATTTCAGTGTGAATAATTTACTTCTCACTGAGCATTTGCATTCAGTTTTGTCCTTTTATAGAAGATCCCTAACTGCCCAGTGTTAGGTGTGCTACTTGTATTATAAGCTTCTTTATAGCAGTGTGTGTTACTTCTTTAGTATTGCATGCCTTAGACCTTCCTCAGTGTATTATCATGGAATCAACTGATTTCTATGCTGTTTTTCCTGCCTCTGAATAATCCTGAATCCTTCATCCTATATATCATCAGTGTGCTATAAACTTAAAAATATACTCTACTGTTTTCTAACTCTGTTTAGATTAATTTACTCCAGCCTATATTTTCCCTCTCTCGGTCTCCTATCTCACCTGATATTAACAACCTGTCGTTAACCTTATAACTACTTCCCATCAATCTGATAAGTCTTATTGCCTCTAAAGCTTCTATTAACGTTCCTAAAACCATACTCTCTAGCTTTCTGCTATGTGTTTATTCTTAAATCACATCTTTACTAACCACCACACACCATCACTGACTCTAATGGTCCTATTCTCATCCATTTCTTACAAGAAACCCATAAGAGGCATATGAGTATCTTCGCAAGCCTAAACAAAACTGGGTGCATACCAGACCCCCCCCTCCCTACAAAGAAAATGACAAACCATGACATCCTCTAAAATCATATAAACTCACAGTCTGAAACTCTTGCTCCAAATTTATGTAATTTTGGAAACAATATTTGAGAAGTAGTTGCTCTTTTACATGAATTAAATGGGCTAAAGGTGACATCACTAATTCCTACACAGAACCCATCCATCACTGATGATAAAATCCATTATACCAAGTCATAAACACCCTGCAAGAGCTAACTTCACAAACAGTGTTGAGGTTTGCTGTTGTATGTCAAAAATACATCTAGCTTCTGTTAGCTCCAGACTTATTCTTGCTATGAATCTTGCTCACTGATGCTATCTGGCATATTAACAGTACAAATTAAAGTTTGATTCTCTTCATATCCATTTACTTAGAATGTGATTTTGTAGAAGTAACTTGACCAGTAATTACTCCTGCATTGATCCTAAAATGAGTGATGTTTCCTTATTTGATATGATTAACAAATAAATAAATATAAACATAAAAACAAACAGTAATTTGATCTGTACCTACTTAAAGAAAAAAAAAACTCTTTCATGTATTTCAGAAGAATTCACAATGAATAGTTGTACTAATGGATATTAACATGGACTGACACTCAATCAGTAGGTTCCCTTTTGCTATTCTATTTATAACTAAGGACCTTCTCCAAATATGATTTTTGTAGAATTTTTATTTAGGAATAACCCAAGACAAAAATGACAGTGTATACTCTACTGCTCATGACAAATAGATTAGATAAGTTGCGAAGTGCTGGAATTTTGGGGGTTCAATAAGTGACCAATCTCCTTTAAGGGTACCTGGCAAAATAAATGTTGCAAAAAACTATCTCAATACATTTACACAAAGTGATGTTTTTGCCATCAAATTCCAGTAGTTCTTGCATTACTTACATTACAAAGATTGGTCTATCTCTGAATTGCCGAACATAGACTAAGAAATGTTGACAAAAGCCGTATTAAAAACATTGCTCCTTAAGAGTTTTTTGGGGCTGAAGGAATCTCTTATTCATATATTATTCCAGATGTTAAATCTATTCTACTGGATGGAAAGAAAGCATAAGGTACCCACTCACATCCCATTACTTATTCTTCTTTCTAATGTAATGAGTTTACATATAAATTGCAAGGTAGTCATGTACACTACACAAAGCAGATTTCTCGAACAGTCAAATTTCAAAGTCATGCCTGAAAATTTTATTGGGAAATAGCAATGCTTTAATAAATGTCAGTGCTTCGTCTAACACATTTCTAGATCTAATAAAACAAAATCACTTTTAAAAACCAAAATAATATACTTTTAATAGAAAACGAACAAACAAAAATAATACAAGCAAAAATGCAACTGGTAAGTGCTAAGAACTTCCTCAGACTTACTTGCCCAACCAAGCAAACACTCCACATATAAAAAGGCCATGAATCACATGACAAATTAATTATAATCCCTGGGATTCATTAAACTCTGTGCAGGAATAGTGCTATTTCAGCACGGAGATGATCGTGCCAGTGCAGCACAGCAGCGCACCTTGCATATTCATAAAAGCACGCTGCTGTATAACCTGCAAGGGCAGGATTTGTGAATGAGTGCAGGGGGCGTGTCTAAGCATTGCTCGCACAGTAAACACACCCCCTGCACTCAGGAAGTGACGTACTTTGAAAAGAAAAATAGTGTCTGCAGACACTGTCAGCATACCCTCAACTGAGTGGATATCTGCAGAATGTCCAGATTTGTGTCCTGGCAAAGAGCTGAGGCTTGACGTCATTAAATAATGATAATCATATGAGTGTAAGACCCCACAACCTCCAAGTAAGTCATGCTAATGCAAAACTTATTAGTCATCAACTTCCCAAGTTTGTAAGATCAATATTTAAAATCTGTCCTCTTTGCCCTCCCATCATGTTAGGTTTCTTCCACATTGTATGCTGTCAGAGTTGGAGCATTATGACTGTTAGCTAAGTGCACATCCCCAAACTAATAAAAATTAAACAAATAAGTATTTTTTTTGTCCCCTCTAAAGTTTAAGTGTAGCTCAGCGGGTGTGTGTGTTGCACAGCTGTGTATAGCATAGCTTAAACATCCAAATGAGGTAAATAGAAATATACAGCCAACGCAGTCAAAGTGAAATAGTGTAGTGGTTAGAGCTTTTGCTTAGCATGCAGTCATTCACAGTTCAAGCCCCAATGCAATCTAGTAATTTTATATGTGAAAACAGCACTAAAATTATCTTTTTTCATAAATTTGGTAGTGAATAATATATATTTGTTAACCAGGATAGTGTAGCAAGTCCAAATGTGAGGTCTCAGTGTAGTACAGATGTGAAAACCCCATATAAATACAAGTATCCCATACAGTATAGTTACAAAATAATATAATGTAATGAAAGCACATAGAGGGATGTTATGGAAGGGAAACATACATATCATAAGATGTCATTAAGAAGGAATCAACCCCACAATCCAGATAGTCCATAAAATGATAGCTGAACAACACTAAATTGTGCTCAGCTACGCTTAGCTGGAGTAAACATTGCTTAAATTTGTATGCTTAGTAATAATTAGCATAGCTAAGTGGATTTGCGTACTAGTAAGCAGTGCTTAGCATCTACCCCTTTAATAAATGCTTATCTGTGCTAAGCGGTTTTGCCCGTCACTTAGCTTAGCTCAGCATATTCAAAATTGTCCAATCAGGGCAAAGGGCAGGAATCCAGCCCTATTTAAACCCTGCAGGTGGGAATACAACCATAACCAGTTGTAGCTGAACACTGCAGGCACTATGGCTTGTGTTGGTGAAGATGTGCACTTTTGGGTGCAGCGTTGGGGCATTCAGGAGTCCAGGGACATGGTAGGACTTCTTGTAAAGCACCATGAAGGGAGACTGCTGCAGGCCAGTCCCATGGCTCCCAATACAAAGCGGAGGCCTGGGACCATCTCGCACATGACCTCACCAGTGCTACTGGTATCCCTCGTCCATTTTGCTGACCTGAAGTGTAGGAAGAGGGACCTTTTGGATGAGTGGATCCAAGATGCTTGAACACAGAATGTCCCAGCAGTGTTATTGTGTAACAATGTCCAGCCTAAGTATGTGATGGATAGGTATGCATTAATATTTCTCTATCTCCTTTACAGTTCCAGATGAGAGAGCTGCAAACGTGGATGCCCAAACCAGCAGGCTGCTAAGGCTGGGTCATGAGGCTGGTGAGTACAAATTGTAGTCAGGGAAAATAAATAGAAAGGATGCCAGTAGTTAGAAATGTGTATTGTTTCTACTGAATAAATGAGACATTAGCAGAGTAATACTGATGTATAGGATATATATCAAAAAAGTGTCAGTACCTGTCAATAAAAGTCCAAACCCCAGAATGTTGTGTTTACTTTGCTATGTGGTAGTATGAATCTGAATGTGTACCGGTTCTGCACAAAAACTATGGTTCTGAGAGCATTAATTAATTGAGGCTCATCTGATAAAGATTGTGGAATTGTAAAACAGATTAACTATAAGAAATGTTCCATGCACCAAGATCTGATCCCTGAATAGTAATGTGGTGTTAACCATGAATACACAGTATAAGAACTATCTGCCATGCATGGATGTCAGAATTACAAAACAGATTGTTCAAACAAGACAGTATTATGCAGAAAACAGTCAAGAAAAATGCAATAGTTCCACTGTAGCTTATTGTGATGAAACACAGCCTTGTTGTACCCTTTTGCACAAACAGGCACGGTTCGATTCCTGGAACTGGTATTAAGCTTTATGCATAATCTCACCCAAGAATATGTGAATATGTATAGAAACTGTCAGGTACTGTTAACAGAAATTCCTTCCACAGGTCTGCCATGTAAGAAAAGGTATAAATGAGCTGTAAGAAGGCTGTAGCTATACACTGTGTACAACATCCACTGTCCAACCCCAATGCTGCAAATGACAGCAAGATAAGAACATAAACCAGGTAGTCTCCTTCAAGAAATGTCCCTCATGTGCCACGCTGTCACAGCTAGTAGTCAATGCTGCCAACACCCAGGGTGACCGATAGAAATCAAGGTGGAGTATGGCAGTAGCACACACACACACACACACACACACACACACGCACACGCACACGCACACGCACACGCACACGCACACACACACACACACACACACACACACACACACACACACACACACACACACACACACACACACATGGTATGAGTGCACTTATGTAACCTTGACTATGTGATTATGGGTAGAAACAGTCAGTTAGTGCTAACAGCAATTTCCTCCACAGGTCTGCCAGGTAAGAAAAGGTATAAATGAGCTGTAAGAAGGCTGAAATTATACACAATTTTACACTGTGTACAACACCCACTGTCCAAGCCCCCTCTAGTGTCATGCTGTCACAGCTAGTGGTCACTACTGCCAACACCTAGGGTGACCGATAGAAATCAAGGTGGAGTATGGCAGTAGCACACACACACACACACACACACACACACACACATAGTATGAGTGCACTTATGTAACTTTGAGTATGTGAATATGGGTAGAAACAGTCAGGTAGCATTAACAGTAATTCCCTCCACAGGTCTGTCATGTAAGAAAAAGCATATATGAGCTGTAAGAAAGCTGTAATTATACAGTGTGTATAAACATACCACTGCTCAACCCAAGGTCATAGGTCAATGTAAAGTGAGGTAATACCTGAAGAGTAATGATTAGAGCAATGATCATTAAAGTTGTGAGCAACTGAAGCCTATACAGTTGTTAACTGACATCTTTCTCTAGCTCTCCCACCCTATCTGCACCAATAATCTAAACATATAAATCAATGGGTATGTTTTTCACAAAAGCTACAGTTGAGACGTGTCCTATTGTTCTACAAATATGTAAATGTTTGATTATTAATGTTCCCTGCTCAAATGCTATCATTGGTGGCCTGTTGCTATCAATGTAATCTGCATGTTGATATAATATCCACTGTTGCTCCATATATGCATGTGTTCTGTCTGCTATGCAACTGTTTCAAATTTGTTGTTTTGGATTAATGGGAACATCCATGCATGCTGTTATAACTAATCCTGGAATGTGTTGCTCATGACTAACCAACATATGCTGTAAAACCTCAACACCATAACATGTTTGGTAAGGCCAGTCTCACTGGATCCACCTGTCCTGCCTCAACTGGCCATGGCACTCGGCCCCAGCACATCTAGGACCCAACCCGGGACCTCACCATATTTGGGTGGAACCACCTCAGGGGATGGGGCTCATCCCCCCCGGGGGCGGGTGCAGACAGGACACCATCACCCATTGTCAGGTCCGGGGATTGGTGCTTAGTGAGCTTGGAAAGGAGTTCAGAGATCAGCTATGCCAGCTTGAGGGCCACGTGGCACATCTTGAGGGTCAGCCTGCCCCTCCTGCTCAGCTCCCAGCACAGCCGCCTTTGGGGACGTGAAGGTGCAGTGGTAACTGCCCATGGGTGGGGATCTCAGTCTCACTGTATCTATTTGGGGGATCATGGGCATCAGATTCCCAAGCACCCTCCCCGTCCAAGGTATTTACCCCCCACATGTGTCATACACCACCCCTGTCTGCTGTCTTGTCTGTCTTCCTACCAAACCTACCTCCCCAAATATGTCTACTATCTTTCCCCAACATCCATCTCTCACCTTATGAAAAAAGGGCAATCTGTTCCCACAAAAAAATGTTGCCCCATACATAGCTGTCCATTTTGCACACGTGTCCACTGGACACATGTAATCTGGTCTAATTGGCTTAACAACACTTTACTGTTGTCCTCACCCCTCTATCAGGGGTTTGAGTGTCCAAATTTGCCTCCAAATTCTGTAGAAATGCACATTTGTTGCTGTATCAGAAATGGACAACTATGGACCTTCCCTACACCCATCTTGCACATCCTTAACTATCTTTTATATTGTTTTTCCCTCTGCATGCCCCCTTTTCCACCACTTTCCTATCACCACTTTTTTCTTTTCTTTTAAAGATATTAGTGCAGGGGTAAGTGGGAATAAGCGGCAGTAAACAGCAGTAAGCAGCAGTAAGCGAGTTTGCGTGGTGCTAAAAGATGCCTACACAGATTAAGCAGTTTCCCATTTAACCATGTGTTGGCATCACTTACCATCACACAAACCCACACATACCCACTTATAACTACTTAGAACTGTTTTAATCACCCTGTCTCCATCAGCCACTGTTCTGCCCAGTAACAAAATAATCAGTCCTGCCAAGTCTTGGACCCAGGACCCGGTACACCATACTGAGAGCAATTTACCACTACACCATCTGAGCTGTAATAGTGATTGCTGTTTTTCAAATATATTATTCAGTACAGGTGTAGAATAGTAGGGAACAAACACTGTGGAATCAGTCATGTTTAGTATATATAAATATACACATATAGATGTGTATGGTGCTAGATAAATATGAAAAAGTATATAAGAGAAAACACAACAAACAGTCCTGGATAAGGAGCCCTCTCAGATCCAATATCAAAAGTCAAAAAACAGATAGGGCTCACCACGGCTAATAAAAACTCTTTTATTCCTGCAGTGCAAGTAAGCGCTTTCGCGTTCTCTCAACGCTTCATCAGACTTCAAAACAGTTACATTTAAAAAAAAATTCTTAAATATGGACACCAATACAAAGCACCCAATCAGCATCATCATAGCATCATCACATGTTTAAATCACTTAAAAAATAAAGGCATACATCATAAAATATATCTCTATCATAATAAGCATAATGTGCCTTCCTAAAACATAAAAACAAACATAACATTTCAACAAATATATATATATATATATATATATATATATATATATATATATATATATATATATAAACTATATCAATAAAAATAGCAGAATCAAGGAAATTAAAAAAATCAATGTTTATAAGGACGTGCTGCTAGAAAAGGTTTTAAACTAACCTTCTCATTAAGCCTTCGTCCTCTATATGCCTGTAATCTGATGATCTATCTATTCTCACATTCTTCCATTTGATTTTTTATATTCCCTAATCTTTTCATTCTTTTCATTAACTGTAGTACACTGAACTTAAAAGAGTGTGATGTCCCTACACTTAATATGTGTCTAGCCAAGGCATTGTGATCATCCTCTTTGTTGATGGCATATACATGTTCCCTCACACGTTCCCTGAGACTTCTGTTCATCTTACCTACATAAAAACACGAATGTGCCTGGCAAACAGCCAGATAGACTAAATCTCTTGACTTACAATCAGCATAGAAGTCAAAATTAAAAGAATTTCCCGTATCTGGGTGTATAAAGACATTATTTCCTGACATATATGTGCATTGATGACACCCTCTACAGGGAAATGTACCCTTCCTATTTGATATAGTCACTCCCTTGTCATTGTCCTCATAACAAAGTAACCTCTGCAGAGATTTCATATTCCTATAGCTGAACCTAGGTTTATTGCCTACTATTTTAGAAATAGTATCATCAGTAGTAAGGATACTGCAGTTCTTGTTTATAATATCCTTTATTTTCATATTCTTATTGGAATAAGGAATTGTGATCCTATTAATAGCTGTATGACGTTTTCTGTTAACTTCAGCGGTATCACAGCCTTGGTGTCTATATAAATATGGTTTGCCCTTGCCTCTCCTCATCGAGTCGGTATTACTATAGATGTTTTCTACTTCTTTCTCATTATAACCTCTTGCTAAGAGATTGCCCACTAGCATCCCCTGTTTACAATTAAAAACCTCATCTTCTGTAGTCAAACGAGAGACTCGCAGGGTCTGGCTCTCTACTATATTAACATAAATATGTTGTGGATGCATGCTACTATGATGTAGAATACCATTCCTCCAACAAGATTTCCTGTATATTTCTGAATGTACCACCCCATTTCTCTTTGATATCTGTACATCTAGGAAATCAATCACATCATTAGAGCATTTATGTTCAAAACTCAAGAAATTTGTCGTATCATTTATATATTCAATGAATTCAGTTAACCCATCCATCATTCCTCCCCTCTCTAGTCCATATCTCCACCTCTCCAGGGTATCCCCAACCTGTTCCCTACTCTCACTACAGACCTCAATGTCATCTGCAAACAACACAGTCTAGGGGGACTCCTGTCTGATCATGTCTGTCAACCTGTCCTTTGCCACTGCAAATATAAAGGGTTCATAGCTGATCCCTGATGTACTCCCACCTCCACCTTAAACACACCTGTCACTCCCAATGCATAACGCACTGCTGTGACACTAGCCTTGTACATATCCTGCAGCATTCTTACGGATTCCTGCACCACTCCTGACCACCTCATACAATACCAAACTCCTCTTTAGGCATCCTGTCATATGCTGTCTCTACGTCCACAAAAACACAATGCAGCTATATCCGACCTTCTCTGTATTTCTCCATCAGCAGTCTCAGAGCAACCATCACATCTGTACTGCTGTTTCCTGGCATGAAACCATGCTGCTGATCAGTAATCCTCACCTCCATTCTTAGCCAAGCTTCCACCACCCTTTACCATTACCTCATGCTGTGACTGATCAATGTTATCCCTCTGTAGTTACTAAGCTCTGCACACCACCCTTATTGTCATGATCAGTACCCAAACACATTTTATTTATTTCTCATGCATCCTCTCACTTTCCTAGATTACAAAAAGCAGTCTGTTTAAAAAAACACTGCCATTTGTCCTAAACACATCCATGCTTGCACAGGTATGTCATCTGGACCAATAGTCTTTCCATTTTTAAACCTCTTCATAGCTATCCTTACTTCCCCCTTGATAATCTGTTGTACATCCTGATTCACCATACCCACATCATCCAACCTTCTCACACTCTCATTCTCTTCATTCAACAGCCCATCAAAGTACAGTTTCCACCTGCTCGGCACACTCTCCTTGCTAGTGAGTGCAGTTCCACCATTATCCTTTCTCAGCCTTATCTGCTGCACATCCTTCTTAGCTACATACCTCTGTCAAGCCAATTGGTATAAGTCCTATTATCCATCCTTGGTGTTGCCATTCACCCTGTCTCCCTATACACCTGTCTACTTTCTTCATCTGTCTGACAATCCCACTTCTCCTTGGCCAACCTCTTTCTCTGTATACTCCCCTGTACTTCCTCATGCCACCATCAGGTCTCCTTGTCCTCCTTCCTCTGTGCAGATGTCAGACCAAGCCTCATCTCCCTTACTAGCTCAGATGCAGTTACCCAGACATTTGCTAACTCCTTACTGCCACTCACTGCATGTCTTAACTGTTCCCTGAACTCAACCTCACAATCACCCTTTCTCGGTATCCACCATTTGATCCATGGTGCTGCCCTCACACTCCTCCCCCTCTTCTTGATCACCAATGTCATCCCACAGACCAACCTTCCATGCTGCCGAACTACACTTTCCCTGTCACCACTTTACAGTTACCAACCCTCTTCAAACAGGCCCATCTGCATAGAAGATAATCCACCTGTGTCCATCTTCCTCCACTCCTGTATGTCACCCTATGCCCATTGATCTTGTAAAACTATATATTCACCACACCCATGTCCAACTTCTGTTGCAAACTCCACCACCATCTCACCTTCTGCATTCCTTTGCTTAAGACCATACCTATGCATCACTTCTGCTTCCCCTCTGTCCCCTTCACCCACATGCCCATTGAAATCTGCTCCAATCACCACTCACTCACCCTTGGGTACATGCATCACCACTTCATCCAACCACACCAAAGCACATCTACCTCATCCATCACACACACAATTAGCAGAGCATATGCACTAACAACTGCCAACATTACACCATCAATTCCCAGCCTCCTGAACATCACTCTGACACTCTTATCACCTCCACAAACACTCTTGGCATAATGTTCCTTCAGGTTAACCCCTACACCATTTCCCCTCCCTTACACACCATGGTAGAACTATTTGTACCCAACTCCAGTACACACAACTGTTCACCCCTTCCATCTGGTCTGTGTGCATATGTATCTATGGGTAGGTGTACCTGGCTGTCTCATAACAACTGACATGAGATGCAAAATGTCAGGTTAATAAGCTGTACATGTTGTAGATGTGTGAAACCTTAGTTTCTGTGCATTCAACAGAGTTACACCTCTACGGCTACTGGTTGTGTCATTGCCCTGACAAAGACATGAGTAGTATAATAAGCATGAGCATCACATTGAAATTGTAGAGGTGGCCAACTGTGTAATGACCCTGTGTCCATGCCTATTACAAACATATAAATGACCACCCATGTAGCTGTATTGCCACAGTAATACATTACTTGTAAAACTTGTCTTCACCAAAGTAGAGAAAACCCCTTTGCTGGACAGCAGCAATGCACAAAGCACATAATGTGATGCTATATTGGTTGTACAATGCAAAGTAGGAGTAGGCACCAACTGGGCGGCATGTTAACCTTTGTCTGAATGAGCATATTAGGTCACAGGTGGATTACTGTAAGTCTAACTCTGAGCACAAATTGGACACATCCACTAAGGGCAATCATAAGGCCATTTTCACATATGTCTGCAGTCTCTGAGGCACCAACCCAACCCACCCTTTAATGGTGGTCAATCTCAGCACATGCACACACACCCTAGCTACAGCCAACCTGCTGCAGACAGGTTTAGGGTAAACATCACCACCCTGGATAGCCATCAGTATAGGTGGATATGCACAGCACATGCACCCCTCCCCTCATCATTATGGATCAGGTGAAAATTGCCTAATCAAAGTTAACAAAAGTAAGTCCCCTTGGGGCCAAATAACATTCCTGTCTGAATCCTTCAGGAACCCAGGCATATGTTTCCAGCTCCATTACACACTGTATGCAAGCAAAGCCTGAGCACCATTGACATCCCATCTGCAAGGAACACAACCAGTCATCCCTCTACACAAACATGAATGATGAATGGTGGTTTATGGAATGTACTGGCCCACATTGGGAGAAACATGACACATCAGGACCAGGAGTACAATGCATGTTCATACAGTGCTGCCGGGTACAGGGGTATGATGTGTTTGTAGGTGGTGGCTATGATAGTCCATATGCATGTGCCGGCTCTGTAAACAACTCTGGGCAATGTTTGAGGTCCTGTGATATGTTTCCCTGTGAATTTCTTCCAAGTACCATGCAGCGGCAACAGCATTACACTGATGCAGAGACAGCAGCCATCACTGAAGCTGTAATCTTAAACTATGCCATCCTTTCTGGCCGTAGCTGGCAAAATTCGCAGCAGCAGACTGCCCTGGTGGATGAGATCATTCACAGAGTGAACATGTTGGGCCACCATGGATGCACATACAATCAGGTCAGTCATAGAGCAACTGATCTGGTACATTGTGCCAGGCAAAGGGCTGCTGCTGTAGTGAGGGACTGTTCTGCTACAGGTGGAGGGCCAGCCACACAGGCACCACTTATGGTGACAGAGGAGATCCTTGTCAATCTTGGGGTAGCCCCCACACAAACTCAAACACAAGAAACAGCAGTTGTGTAGGTGGGTGGTACCCAGGCAACAGCCGAGGAGCATCCAGGTAAGGCCAATTGCACATGAATGTAATGAGGTAGCATTTAAATTGCCTTCTATAGAGACTTTAGATATATATGTCAGTGAAAAATGGATTGGTGATTGGGGTGTAGTAATGCACACAAGTGCACATCTATGGTGAAGGACAGCAAATTGTGTAATATCATAGTGTGTACTGTACCTGTGCAGAACTGTAGCGTTAATCTTGTACCAATGCCTAATGTGAATCTGCTGATAATACCTCTCCCTCACAACTACATAGGTCCCTCTGGCCTGCACATGAGACAGCAGCCTGAACCCAGTAAGTATGGAGTTTCTCTGTTGTGGCTCATTAGTACCTCTGGCATGCTAAAGTTAATGCATGTGACTATGCACATAACTGTTACACTCAGCCATATGGCAATATCTGCATGTTCACCTGTGGTGGTGTTTATTGCATTGCATCATAGTTGTCATGACAGGGGCTTATTTGCTGGAGATGTCACATATCTGTAGCATACCTCACAACCTGTCATTGCAAGACACCTGGACAAAGTCTGACAAAACGGGGGGGGGGGGCAAAAACCCAAAACTAGGGTTATATTGTAGAAATAAGTGGTATACAGTACATATAAATGGTGTGCACACCTGTTAGAATGCCAGGTATGTGTGATACACAAAAATGAGAGCACAATAAACAAGTTCAAAATACTGCCAACCTTTCATGTGTCCTATAACCTTTACAATTCAATTGTAAAGCAAACAAATCTGTTAGGGGAACAATAATGACACATAACAATAGTACAACAACCTAGATACATATTTGTGCACAGGCTGAAGCTAGTACTGTGTTGAGGCAGCTTTCTATATAGCTACAGCAGTACATATTACTGGGTACACAACAGCCATCAATTACAGAGACTCTTTGATTAACAGCAACTAATGGTCAGCTGTTCTACCAGGATTATCCTAACATATACCCAGTTGCCTGCTACAGCAACAGCCATGGTTAACATAGAGCTGACAAAGCTGCTAAGGGACCACATGTTTGAGATGTATGAGCCTGGAGAAGGGTACCAAAACATTTCCACAGCATTGCACATACCATGGAACACAGTGCAGACAGTCATCAAAAGGTGGTGAAAATATGGAGTGTCAGTGACATTGCAAAGGCGTAGACTTCCCACCAAGGTGTATGAGAATACAAGACCAAAACTGGCTCTGGAGGCTGCCAGGAGCCCTACAGCAACATTGAAGGAGTATCAGGAATCTCCAGCAAGTACTGGGTGTGTACTACATGCCACAACAACCTTCCATGGTCTCCATATGTCCTGCCTATACAATATTCAGGCCTGGTGAAAGTCTGAAAACAATACAGCAGGTCTCCAAAGAGCAAGTGGAAAAATGTGTTATGGTAATATGGGACCATGGTTGTACCCTTTAGCCACAATTCTGACAGGTGTGTTTGGTGCAATATTACCACTGCACATCACCACAACAACACCACCCCCACAGTGAAGCATGGTGATGGCAGTGCCCTGCTTTGGTGTTGCTATTCACAAGCTGGAACTGGGGCTGATGCCAAGTTAGAGGGGATTATGAACAGTTCCAAACACTGGTCACTTGTGGCTCCAAAACATTCTGGTGTCTGCCACATAGCTGTGGATGGTGAGGAATTCCAACTTTCCACACAACAATGGCCCAAACCATACATATATATCAACAAAAGGATGGTTTCATCAGAACACATGCAACATTCTGCACTGGCTGAGTCAGAGACCACTCTATATGCAGATTGACCTGAAGAGGGCAGTGCACAGGGGATGACTTTGCAATCTGACATAGTTGACATAGAGGTGTTTTGCAAGGGAGAGTGTGCACAAACATTGGCAAGTCAAGATGTGCAAATGCTCATAGATACCTTCCCAAGAGGACTGCAAGCTGTGATCAAATCAAAAGTTGCTTTAACAAAGTATTACTTTAAGGGTGTGCACACTCATGCAACCAGCCTATTGTACTTATTTTAGTTACCAGATGTAACCTGTAACTGATGTGTATGTTTTTTAGTTGGATTGCACAGGTTATGTGTCATATGAAATGATGGCAATGTTATGACATGATTTCTGAGGTCTCGTGATATGTCATGAAAATTTGGCATGTTAACAGGTGTGTGTACACTTACTATATCCACAGTAAGCTTGGAAAGTTGTTTGATTAACTGACTTTGTTTTAAAATACATGTACTGCAGGTTATGCAGTCTGCACTTCCAATTAGGACATAAATTAGTGGCAACAATCCACAGACCAACCCAGTAATGTATCAGACAAACACAGGAGTTATGAGGAACAGACCAAACATATGAGACACACATGTAGACATTCAGCAGAACCCTGTACAGTTGGGGGTATGTTCTGTAGGAGTTGCCACAGTGCTATACAGGTGAACAGCAATAATTTATATGGGTGCAGTGTGTGCTAGGTGAAAGGCCATTACATGCTAACACCACTCACGTATCCCAGAGGTGTATATTAGTAGTACCAGTAATTGGAAAGGGTTGCATTGCATGATGCTGATGGTCCATCCAGAGTGTGCATGCTATAATCTGGCGGTGTCTCGTGAATGCCCCCAGTCAGCTAATGTGAGGTCTGTGTAATGTCTTTGAGACACCTCACCTGTGTGTGTGTGTGTGTGTGTGTGTGTGTGTGTGTGTGTGTGTGTATACCAGCAATCCTTATAGTGCTAGTAGTAATTTATATATGTTGTTTTTCTCTCACAGTTGGACATGGTGGCTGTGGTCCCTCCTGCTCTGATACTGATGTCAGTGTCTCTGCAGAATCTGACCATGATGATACTCATATTGAGGCACAGGTGGGGTTGTCAGGGGCTGATACTGTGCCATCGGTTGGCATTCGACTATTGCCAACCCCATCCCTGTACACAGTCACAGTGCCCACATGTATCCCTTCACCAGTGGCCACATATAATGGACATTTGGCGAGTGGTAGCATGGAAAAGGCTACTGCATTGATTATGACAAGGGAGGGTGTAGGCACTAGCCATATGCTGGTGAGGACCCACACAGGCAGGTGGGCAGGGGAGCTCATAGGAAGATTGCAGCCCATCATGCCCCTGTTGCAAGTGTCATAGCAGCAGTCACCAGAGGCATGTTTCAGGCTGTCATGTTGGCACAGGTATGTAATGAATGCAATCCCAGACATATATGCAGGGTCATGGATGAGCAAATCCCTGGTGTCCATGGCAATATGAACTCACTGCAGCCATCTGTGAGCATATTGGGGTCAGGGATAGATGGAGGGGGGAGATCTAGGCACTCCTTGACCGTGGAATATCTGTGCTTGAGCATTTGACAGACACAGGCCAGCAGCCATGTGGCTGTAGGGCAGCACCACAATTAGCTGAGGGTCTATGTGATCATGCACCATCTCATTCCCATGCTGGCAGTACCACCAGCAGTACTGAAGGGTGTGTGCTGTCCATGCCACGACACAGTGTGCCATGGGTACATGATCCTAGATGGTCCCAACAGCGACACAAATCCTGCAGGCAGCAGTCACCAGCGGAGAGTAGTACTGCATCTGGACTCAACCCTGGTGGTGCCGGTGATACCCTTGGCAAGCCTAGTTTTTGTGTCCAAGGCCAGAGATGGTGAACTGTACACCCTGCCATGTACGGCCCACACCTGTCCACAATACCCCTGTGTAGTGCACCCACATGGCATGACTGTGTGCATACAAACACACACACATCACCATCAGAAAAGTCATCTCCATACACACACCACCCCTGCACTGCCCATTTAATGAACATCCCCGAAACACACACAAATAATGTCATCTGTGTGGCCAAGCCTAGGTTTCTGGCAAACTCACACAACACCCCTGTTCATATGATGATACCTGTGCCACATCCATTCCGTCCATACCATTGATGCAGGGACATATTTATATGGGTCTGATGCACAGGGTGACATTAGTAGAGTGAAGCTATTTAATGCTGTGTAAGATGCTGGCATCTGACATTTGTAATGGGTACACATCAGAGTGGGTGTGTACCTTTTCAGCCATGATGCATTATTAGTGTTAGTAACACTAAGCAAATGTGTTCTCACATGCTGTATTCTGTTTGTGTTCCAGGTGTCTGTGTGTCAGCAGGATGCGGCCCTGCAGACATCAGCAACAAGGGGTATGGCACTGTAGTAACACATCAACCACATCATTGTCAGGGTACAGCTGTATCTGCACACATTTCCCAGGTCTGTGTAACAGTTCTTGCATGTGCCTCACAGCTTATAAGGCTGAGGTATTGTATAGCAGTCTATGGTGGTTGACATCAGATCTAGGTGGTTGACATTAGCTCTAGTATAGTGGACAATGGCAAGTGTGTTGGTTTGAACGCACCTCAGATTGCTAACACCCTCAACCCCAGAGGATATTGTGTCAACCAAACACACAGGGAATACACACACACACACACACACACACACACACACACACACACACACACACACACACACACAAACACACACACACACACATGCACAGGATCACAGTTGCCAGTGCGGTGTTTGGAACCCCTACCCATCAAGCTGTGGTACCACACTATTATGCGGTTATTGTAGGTGGCACAGGACTACTAGTGTGATGAGTGTTACAAGGTACCTGTAAGGTGAATAACATCATGTAGCCTTGTGGGGTATAGCAATGGTGGATGTACTGGGTGTGAGAGAACTCATAACAGTGTCTCATTCAAGTCTACACACTCACAACCACTGCTATACACACCAATGGGCACACATGAGCACACACACACACACACACATACACACACACACACACACACACACACACACACACACACACACACACACACACACACACACACACACACTTGCCAGTACTGACATTAGCAGAGCAACCTAGCTTGTTATTCATACCATACTATTCCATACTGTTGCACAAGGCTTATAGGGCTGAAGAGTGTCTACAGATAATACAACGGTTGATGTGAACAGCGGACCTTATACAGTAGACTTAGGAATGTGTACTATGTGTAGCATGGCATAAAATGTGAATCCATGCCCATCCAGTGGATGTCATTTGCACAAAAACACACACAAGATACTCTTCTCTTACACATATTTGCCAGGAGTGTGATTAGAAGTCCTACCTATCTATTTATTGTTACAACATTGTTATGCATTTATCACATGCACCACCGAGGTTATGAGGTGACACTTGTCTAAAGGTACTTCTAAGGTGAGGGGCATCACCAGGCCTTGTGAATTATGACAATGGGTGTGAAAGATCACAAAATACTATAACCTACACATATACACACTTGCACACACACACACACACACACACACACACACACACACACACACACACACACACACTTGTCAGGACTCATATTAGAACCCCTAGCTATGTGGTTATTGGCATTATATCGTTATGCAGTTACCTTACACACCACAGAGTTAATAGGTTGTGGAGTGTCCCAAGGTACCTATATAGTGAATAACATCTACAGCACTTATAAGGTATGGCAGTGTTAGTTGTACTGGGTGAGATGGGCCACCAACTACTTTCATCCACATGTTTACACACTCCCAAACATTTTTAGAAACACTAATGCACACACACACACACACACACACACACACACACACACACACACACACACACACACACACACACACACACACACACACACATTTGACAGTACTGAGATCCGTAAGTTCAAAGAGTCATAGGTGTGTACATGGCAAATGGCCATAGAGGCTTTACAAGGCTAGCCCATGGGAATACACTGGCATCATGCCACCTGTCAATACTCCCCAGTGTGTCTACTGAGTATAGTCACTGGAGTAATCCCCAGGGTGGGTACTCTATTCCCCATCCACTCCTCCTGATTTCTCTTGAAGAGGGCCAGTGATGTGCTCGTCTTGACATGTATGTGGAATCTATTCCATAGCGTGGCCGGTCTCCGGGTTGTGAACCTGTCCCTCCAGCATGCCCTGTTGATTGTGTGGATGGGGTGAGGTATCTGGGGCATGTTGCGTGGACAGATCGGTTTCCTCAGATGTAGTATTCCTGACTGGGTTGAGTCTGACATGGCTGTGTATGTCAGGCAGAGATCGCACCTAAGTAGCCAATATGAGCTAGAGATTCATTGCAGTTGCTGGAGTCTGACCATATGGAGCAAGTGTATAGTACCTAAGATCTTCTTTGTGAGGTACATTTGCAGCCTCTCCTGTTGCTGCTGGTGTCCAGTGGGGTACATGGCAAATGGACCATAGTACACATTGATTGGTCTACTGAGGGGAGTGTACAGGGAGGTCCTTTTACTTCCCGGATTCAACACCCTGAGTCAGGAGAAGTGACACATGGAAGAACTTTCAGAAGACAGTGGCACTGTGGTGGTCACCATAGAGCTCACTGTCAACCTGTGTTCCCAGTTCCATTATACCAGCATCAGTGTTCAGTGGACTACCATCAATGTATTACTTTATGGGAACCATGTTGTAACCAAAGGGGATGGCAGCACATCTGGCATTGAGCATATGTCCAGGGTTCTGTTAGCAGTCATAGGTCTCAGAGATGTATTTGTGAAGGATGTCAACCTCACACGGAGAGGTAATACTAGCACCCACCTTGTAGTTATCCACAAACATTGTCAGCCAGGGCAGCTTTGTATTGGGATGGTCCTCAGAGATGTGGATCCCAAACATGAGGGAACCCAGGTCCACAACCTGTGGGACTCCACTTGTGACTGTTCAGCAGTGTGACATGGAGTCCTCTGCTTTCACACTGTGAGTTCTATATGTGAACTGGTTTGTAGGCCACCTACTGATGTAGATGCAGCTGTCTACCTGAGTTTGTTTGCAAATGATTCCTGAGTCAGGAGTGTTATCCAAGGATTAGATGGGCAGCCTATCTTGTTATCTATTCCATACTGTCACATAGTTATTGCACATGGCACAATGCTTATAGGGCAGCAGAGTGTCTACAGGTCCCTCTACAGTAGATGACAGCTGTGTGCCTTGTAATGTGGACACTGGGACATGTACTGAGTGGGCAACAGCAAAAAGTAGCAAAACTCACTGCTAATGGATATGGTTCTCACACAAAAACAACAACCCCCCCCCCACAGATAGGATATTGTTCACACAGACACACACACACACACACATACACGCACATGCACACACACACACACACACACACACACACACACACACACACACACACACACACACACACACACACACACACACACACACACTTGCCCTGGCTGAGATTAGAACCCCTACCTGTTTATTTATTGCTACTACAGTGTTATGCATTTATCACACGCATCATGGAGCTTATAGGATGAGGGTTGTCCAAAGATACTTCTAAGGTGAGAAACATCAGCAGCCCTTGTAAAGTATGGCAATGGGCGATGTACTGTGTGAGAGAGGTCACAAAATACTTTAAACTATACATACACACACTTACACACACACATTTGCCAGAACTGAGATTAAAATGCCTACCTAACTAGTTACCTGTACTATAGTATTACAAAGTTATCGCATGCTCCACAGAGCTTATAGGGCTGAGGCCAGAGAAAGGGACTTCTATGGTAACAGACTTCTTCAGGACTGCTAAAGTAGGGCAATGGGAAGTGCACTGGGTGTGGAAGGCCTGATCATTCCTAGATTCTACTGACATGTCGCTAAGTGTATGAGCATGTCCAGTGTGACCTTCTATAGTACGGGTCTATATCAGCTTATCGAAAGATGATAAAATTGAATGCTAGTTGATTGACCTGTAAAGGTCGAACAACCAAAATAGCAAAGCACAGAACAGTGATTTTTTTTCACAGGGAAAAAAAATTGCTGAGCTGTTGTCAGGAGTTTGCCATTTCCTCCACTGTGGTGCTATCTTGGAGTTGGTATATTTAAGTAGGTGGGTGTGGGGGGCAGATCCCCCCACTTTATGTTGTGTTTTATTTTATTTATTTATTTTTTTGCAGAACAGCAATTTTTTTCCCTGGGAATATGATGATTGTGACTATTTCTCTCAGTAATGTATGGGTTGCTAGGCTTACAGGGCTTGTTTTAACAGACATCTGACATATATGACATTTGACACTGTCATGTATTGTTTTAGTACCTCATGACATACCTCCTCAGATTTTCACAGTGATTTACCAGAGGAATACAGGATGGATGATACACACACCAAAATTATGGGCCAAATGCTAAGCATTCTTGCACAATCCAGCCTGCTGAGAGGTGCGCCTATGACCAATTGACTGCTGGAGCTGTTGAAATAGTCCAGCACCTTAGTGATATATTACAAAGGTGGAATCTCTGTGCATTTCTTTTCTGGCCTGGTCTGATTTCCAGTCCATGATTGGGTAATATAAGTCAGACAGGATCAGGGTGACAGGCAGACTCAGGATAGATTTGTAGGGGATAAGATATGTGGAGGGGGGTATCCTGGGTCAGATATGTTTGCCTATAGCTACCAGTACTTTGCATAGGGGTCTTCTTGAAGGTTGACTGCACTTGGAGGGTCTTGTGTGTGTCAGACTGTTTGACCAGTCTGGAGGTGTGTGTGTGTGTGTGTCTCACATATGTATGGCCCACCTCATTTTGCTTGGATTGCTACATTTTGGAGTCAGGATGTTGCATAAGATGAGTGATCAGGGAAGGATGTGTTACTCCCCATGGCTGTGGGCCAGGGTTCTGTGAGTGCAAACATGTCACCATCTTTCAGGGTTAGGACTGCCTGCAATGAGCGCATTCCCATGATTAGACTCCTAACCCTGCCTGTCGAATGTACAGAGTATCACAGAATGTCCACATTCATGACTCATAGATCTTGCTGGTTACCCAAACGAGTGTGGTTTTCAAGGAAAAGTGTTTTGCAAGTCACTCAGGGTTGAAGTCAGATATTAATGACAGTTGACATTGCAGTTTCAGACTTCATACTCATCAGACATCCCATGCTATTACAATAATTCCATCAACTTTATAACATTATTAGAGCAGTATTTCAAAGGTGTCCTTCTCTTTGGACCTTTTTCACCCCATTATTTATGGCTTTGTCCCGATTTCTGGCTCTCTGACACTGGCAGGTTTTCTCCTAGCAGTTAGCAGCATGGCCTATTTTTGCACTTTGTAGATTGTGTTATGTTGGTGTTATGGACCCCATTACACTCCCTAACAGGGCACTGTGGGTAAGGCATGGGCATTTGCCACAGGCCTGTAGGCCAGGTGTGACAGATGCAGGCCATCTGTAGCAAGGCAGTGCATTCTGATGATCATATGTTCCCAGGCTGCCGGCAGTGGACAACCCTGGGATGATACCAGTAAGTTGACTGTGGATGTTACTGACAATTGCTTTCAGTTTGTGTTGAGTCATCACTCTTGTTGACAGCTGGATGCTGCTTAAGGCTAGGGACATGTTACTGCATTTCTATGGGACTATGGGGCGGTGATACATCTGTACACAATACACATTTGCAGAGACTGTTTGGTATTTGCTTAACATTTTAGTCCCATTTAGCATAGTCGTGTGACCTATCTTTGAGACTACAGGCATAACAGTATTGACCACAGGTCAGATTGTTCTGGCATAAGCATTTGTAGTTTCAGACTTCTTACCTTTCAAAGCCATACTGCCACTGCCAGACCTGCTGTAATATCACTGTGTAAAAGTTTGTAGATGGGAATTTCATGGATGTCACCATGTGGGGGCCTTTGTCAGACAATTCTGTATGGTTTTCTACAGCTGATCTGTGGGTGAGGGAGGGGGTGGGTATGGGACCCCCATTTTGACATCCATGCATGTGACCTATGACCCCCCCTCCAGTTATTTGACTCACCACATATACTGCAGTGGCATTTGTCAACTAGGGTGGTACTGCATAGTATGGATATTCTAGTACTGGGAATACACTTCCTGCTGTCCCACAGAGCTGTCAGTTGTCTACTGCTATCTCAGTAAGCGACCCAATCCCTTGCATGATTGAATCTATGCCATAGATATACTATCAGAACATTCCACTCCATTAATTTATTTTGTTAAGGAGACTGACTTACCTTGCGCCTGAGGCTGTTGTGAGGACTGTGCTTGAGGGCTGACTATGTCAGATGCATGCAGTACACTGCCTATACATGGTAAGGTATAGGCGGTGTGATGTTTGCCATCCATTTTACTGTGTGTGTAAGTCAGAGAGAGAGAGAGAGAGATCAGTCCCTCGGGCCCTACAGTGTCAGTGTATGTGCTATGTGTTGCCTCTTTGTCAAGGACAGGGCATACTGGACACGCCTCCATCTGCCTACAGTGGCAGGCTCAGGATGTTCCTCCTCTGAGTCCCTCTGTGCCTGTGGAGACCTTGGCAATGGTGGGGGACTGAGTGGCCCTTCCCTATTTTGTTCCTGCTGCAGCTGTTTCTCAGGATCATATTGTGTAACATGGCACATACTATGAACATGTGTGCACATGTGGCTGGGAGAGTACTGCAAGGCTCTACCAGATATGTCAAGGCAGTGAAATTGTGACTTGATCATCCCAAATACACACTCTATAATGATCCTGGTTTGTGTGTGTGGCTCATTATGGAATTCTTGTGTGGGTGTGTTTGCATTTCTGATGGGTATCATCAGCCATGGCTCCAGTGCATAGCCAGCGTCCCCCAACAGATGTTCATAAGGGATGTCCTCACTGGCAAATGCCTGGTACAGCTGTGATGAATGCCAGATGTTGGAGTCGTGATAGCTTCCAGGGCTGCCAGCACACACATTAATGATAATGCCTTGGGCATCGCACAAGACTTGGCAGTTGATGGAGTGGAATCCCTTGCAGTTTAGATAGACCCTACCCTGGTCACTAGGTGGTGCTTTGATGTGGATGTGCATGCAGTCTGTGGCACCCAGTACCTCCGGATATTCTGCTACACGGTGGAAGAGATGCATTTTGCTGGTCCCCTCCTCACGGGTGCTGGGGAAGTAAATGTGCTCAGCGGCAAGTGGTCACATGAAATCCAGGAACTGGTGGAGTACCTTGGATGTAGATGCCAGTGAGACCCCCATGATATCCCCAGTTGGTCTTTGGAAAGTACTTGCAGCTAGTATTCTTAAGGCTACACATACCTTGGTATCTACTGGGATGGGTTACCCTCTGTTGGTTCTGGGTCTCAGGCAAGGCCGGCACAGCTCAAAAAGTTGCTGAAGTATGCCCCTGTCCACCCTCTAGTGCTCTACTATCTCCAGATCATGTTGTCCCTGGTAGGTTACCCTGGGTCTGAACACTCTTCTCCTCCTCCTCAGTCTGAGTTGGTTGTCAGCATTAACCTCCCCACCACCCTCAGTCTCTAGCACATACTGATAGGTCAAAGCAACAGCAGCCCCCTAACATGTTTTGTTAGTTTTGTCAGTTTAAAATTCCCCTGAGTGTGTACACCAGTGGTGTAGAGTTTGTGGGAACAACCAGGCTGAAAGGTGTTTGCATAGTTTATAGTAGTGTGCTGGACTGCTGACTGTAATTGGCTGATTCTGATACATTCCACCTGCCAGCTATGCTAGCTCTCCTTGATTGACTTCCTTCTGCTGTTCCCCTTGCCATTTCCTCCCCATTTAAGCCCTGATGTGTGTCGTGCATGCCCGTTGCTTAATTGTAAACAGTTCTGCAATTTATTTATTTATTTATTTATTTATAGGGCCGGTGTGTGGCACGAACACCCATTTAGCTAAAGTAAACACTTTTAAGCAGAATTGTCCCTCCCCTGGATGCAAACGCACTCTGCATTTCCTGGAATAAGACAAAACAGCCACAGACTCACCCCCTTCCTTAGCTGTGCTTAGCTAAGGGCAAACATGGGCCACTGAGCTCCAAAGTGCTTACAGTAAGCATGACATACCCCCTTTTCATGTTAGCTGCTCCTCCTGTCTACACGGTGGTGTTAGAGCACCTACACAGTTAGTTTCAGTCTGATACTTAGAAGAAATTTGTGATTCAGTAAAAATCCCCCAACATGCATACACCACTGCCTTACTCCCTAGTTACCACACTACAATGGGCCTTTCCCTTTAGTAACCACTATTCCCTGGTATTGTTTTCATTCTCACACTGGGCCTTTCCCCTTAGCAATCACTATTCCCTGGTATTGTTTTCATTCTGCATGCCATTGACTATAATGGCAAAATGCAAATTTCTGTAAAAAAAGAATTTTCCTTTTTTTTTATATTTATTTATTTATTTATTTTTTTGAACAATCCCGTTTGCGTGCCACTACCCTATGCTTAAACAGCCGAGATCAGCCAAAAAAAAAGTTTTATTTTAAAGAATTAAAATTATTTATCATGCCAATGGCCATATATTTGGCCAATGGCATGCTTAATAAATATAATACATGCTTTATTTCAAGCTGTCATGCCTCCGTTTTCTAATTTGCAGAAATGTGTTCAGCTAGTAACTGAACACATTTCTGCTTCTTACACTATTCCTGCATGGGCACCTGCCTGCTTGCTGAATCGCTAATTCACCTCATTGCATGGTTTTCATCAGCAAATGAGGTAATAAGCATTAGGCAGTGATGTCCATATAGGAATAGTGTAGGAGCCTTGTGCATATCCCAGGAGCCCTTTACTGAATCGTTCAGTGGCCATATTCCATGCAGCAGCTGCTGCACTATTCCTGCACTCCATGTAAAGTTTAATGAATCCCGGGGAATGTTTTAACCGCTTTCCTTTTCAGAACAATTTTAAAATTCTCCCTATCATTTATCCCTGGATAGACATAGGCATTAAGCCTTACCTGCCAACAATATTCCTTCTAGTCTAATTCATCTTCTGCATCCTGATCTAATCAAAGAAATGGTACACTCCACTGTTAATTAACTTAGCAATTAGCTCTGCTGTGTCTAAGCTGCTTTTCTCATAAAATATCCCACTCTTCAGCTAATATCTAAGTTTCAGATAGTATCAGTCTCAGATGCCATTAAATGGCTAAGAAAATGAAGGAACTTTCAGCTCAATTTAAAGGAGCTGTTCTAGGACTGGTGTGCTATCTCTGATCTCTGCAGTGAATTCAAACGAAATCCAAGGCATCCTTTGGAATATACAGAAAAATAAGTATTTTTATTCACTTACTGCAATTTTAAACTGTCTATTACTGAATTGCCACCTACTTTTAACTGATTTTAGCCATTTTAACTGTCTTGGTGTTTCACTGTTTCAACTGTTTGCTGTTTGAGACAGTTTTTCCTGCACTTTGTATTTTCTACTTGTGTATTTTACAGCATAGACTACATTCAGATTTGCTGAATCTAGACTGTTTTGCATTATCTGAGCAATACAACCAGCCATTTTACATTAAGAGGGCCCCCTGCACCCTTGTGGCAGATGTGTATAACAAAGGATCCATCTGAGTTGGAGACTGTTGGAATAAGACTCATTATTGAACATTTCCATTGGACAGCTTGTTTGAAAATTGCTTAACTTGTTTTTAAAAAAAGGTTTTCACAGTTGCTATATAAACCCCATGTTTGCACAGGTTTATGCCTCTTTTAACACAGCTCCACAGTGTTTGGCGACCAGCCCCTGCTCTACTATCTTCATATGAGTAATCTGAGCTGTCTGTTTGCCTGCAATGCACCTTCTTGCAGCACTGTGCAGTGGAGGTAACCAATGGCTGTAATAGATGCAAAAGCTGAAGTAGATTTATTTTCCTTTAGAAGCTGCCCATGGTCCAATCGAGGAGTCCCTTAAATTGCACTTAGCTGCTTGGATAACACCTGAGCTGGGTTTTCTACAGCATTTGCCACTTTAACTGAAATCTCCTAATCCATAATAGTCTCATACCCCTTGACACTCGCAGTAGTATAGACCCAGCTTTAAGCCCCCAATTAAACTGCATTCTTCATCACTAAAGTATGCAATTTACCCCGAATATGATGGATGGTCAGTCCTCCTTCATTTCACCTGCAATCCTGATCTGATTGATATGGGCATCCTGAGGCAGTGTAGCAATTGTCTCATGTACACTGACAACCTACTACTCTTAAACCACTCCAGCTCAATTTATGAGAGATGCATATACACTAAGAATTTGGAATCACTGCACTCTTATTCACAGAACAGTGCCATTGAACATGTTGTCAGCCCACCTCCTGCACAAACCATGCACTCAACACACAAACCATCATACATCGAGGTACTCACTAGAAATTTACCTAAACACCAGAGATCTCCAAAACACAAACATGCTACGCCAAATATAGTAGCTACAGCACTTAGTACACATAAAACCACAAGCACAAGAGACTCACCAAACAAGGCCCTAAAGCAAAGCACATCTTAACCAAATGTTTTGGTCTCTATAGTGGACACACAGATGTCCCATTCACCAGGCTGGGCAAGTTGAAGATTACGGACAGCTGTTTGTTGAGTGCCACAATCCACCAAATCACACAAGCACTCAAGTCTCTCCACAGCAACTACCGTTATGTCTCCGTCATAGTGCACATTGGTATGAATGACTTGAGGCATACCTCACTGGGCTATATGAAGAGAGGCATGACTGACCTGTCTGAGTATGTGTCTCAGGCAGGTCTGTCCCTAGCCTTGAGCAGCATACTACCTTCACCTAGAGTGATGCCACAATACAGACAAAAAATTATTGACTTCAGCAATTTGCTTAGTTTTTGGTTTCATTCTAAGGAGATCCCGTACCTGTCAGCCTGGTATATAGACCACGCTACTTTTCCAGAGATGGTCTTCTTCTGTCATCTTTGGGATTTCAATTACTGGCTATGGCTCTTGCCTCCTCCATTATGCCTTTTTTAGGCAATGTCACAACAACAAAGTTCCTGATATAAAAATATCTTCAAAAAGCAACCTCAAGGTTATGCTGCTAAACGCTTGGAGACTAAACCTAAAACTGCACTCGCTGGTGGTAGCCCTCACCTTAGAAGAATGCTAACATCTGTGCAGCCACAGCGACTTGGTTTAAGGCCATGGAAAGCACCTCAGGCATACCGGGTTATAATGCATTCCACACATTTAGACTACAAACTGGAAATGCGAGAACTAAAGCAGGTGGAGTATCAATATTCATCAAAGATAAATACACCTCTAGATTGGTTAAACAAAATGACTCCCTTGAACTAATCCAGGTCCAATTGATTGTAGGTAAGACTGCTCTCTAAGTTATTGACAGTTATAGGATACCCTCCATGAACCAAGATACTAGCACTGTATACTTGGATCTACTTGAATCGCTCAAGATACAACCAAACATCTTGGTTTTAGGTGACTTTAACTACCAATCCATATATTCGATAAATTATGCATGTCCTAACACATTTGGCCAAGGGCACTTGAGCTTCATCAACTCCAATGCCCTAGGCCAGTTGGATGACACCCCCATAAGGAGCCCAAACATTCTGGATCTTGTGCTCATTAACATGGGTGATCATTGCATCACCCTATGTGTGCGGCCCTCCCTAGAGAGGTCTGATCATAAATCAGTCTTGTTAGAAGTAACAATAACATCTAACCTTCCATTAGCGGCAACTACACTAAAAAAACTCTCCAAAGCCAATTACAACCTAATACATGATAGCATTAATGGCTTCATAGCCCCTGCCTTCACTGATGCTATGGACACCTATACTGGGATTTATGCCAGCGGCTTGTATAAACATCTATAAAAATATATTGACTCAGCCATACCCGATATGATCAAAACACGATCCTCAAGAAAGAACAACCCTACCTGGTGGACATTCACCATTAACAGGTTATACAATAAAAGAAAGAAATTGTTCTCCAAGAGCAGGAAGGAATGGTATCTGAATTGGAAGCATTCCCTCTTCAGCTTAAACAAGGAAATAAGATGCCTCATAAGGCATTCTAAAGCTAACTATGAATCCAAATTGGCCTTCTTCGCTAAGGATAACCATTAGGCCTTTGTTAGCTATGTCAGAAACCTTAAAAGAAAAATCAAGATTTGCATAAAACTGATTGTTAATGGCATCACATATATTGAACCCACAGACATAACCAACCTGATAGCTCACAGGTTCAGTGAAAACTTCTCCTCCCTGTCCCTGTCCCATATCCTCCCAAATAATCCCTACCAACTGCCCTCCACCTTGTATTTCCAAGGAGCAGGTCATAAATGCTCTCTCCAAAGCCATAAACACAGCCTCTATGGGGCCTGATAATATCCCAGACTGCGTTCTAAGTAGATTAACACAGGAACTAGTTGCACCACTGGGTACTCATTTTAAGCACAGTCTAAGCACTGGTTTTGTACCTGCTGAATGGAAAACAACAACTGTCATCCTGTTACATAAAGGAGGCACCTCCGCAGACCCTCAGAACTATAGACCCATAAGCCTGACCAGCCTAATCTGCAAAGCAAGGGAAAGCATAATCATGGACCTTATCAACAATGATATAGGATACCTACAAATGCTCAACCAGACCTAGTTTGGCTTTGTTAAAGGAAGATCTTGTCTCTTGGACTTGGTGGACTTCTTTGAGACAGTCACAAAAGCCTTGAATAAAGGCAAATTTATGCATATGGCCTACATAGACCTGGCCAAGGCCATTGACACTATTCCCCACTCAGTCATCATTCATAAACTCACCCAGCTGGAGATCAACTGATATATTTTCAGGTGGGTTGCAAATGGTTTCACCAATAGAATGCACACAATCAAAATAGATGACTCTACCTCCACCAACAGACCTGTAACCGATGGTGTACCACAGGGATCTGTGCTGGGGCCCCTATTGTTTGGAATCTACTTCTTGGATCTACAGGCTAGAACAAAAGACCTATGGCTGACAAAGTTTGCTGATTATTGCAAACTGGGGGAAGTCATCAAGTCCTCAAATGATGTCAACATCCTACAAGAGGGACTTACACAGTCAAATAACTGGTGCCAAAGCCATGGGCTAAAACTCAGAGCAAAAAAATACATTACCATCCACTTCGCTAAGGGAAACATCCCTCCTAATTACCATATTAATAACAACATCCTAAGCATGCAATCACTGGTGAGAGGTTTGGGCACAATGGTTGACAGCAACCTGTCCTTTGACTACCATGTCTCCACAGTGGTAAGAAAGTCTTTCGACCTTGCCCACCTCATAAGTAAGGGCATTGCATCCAGAACAAAAGAAGTTATTAACACTCCCCCTGTATTCCTCACTCATCAGGCCAGTAAAAGAGTACAGTGCTACCTTTGGTATGTACCTTACCAGGCACATGCAGCAACTGGAAAGACCTCAAAGATTTCTTACAAAGAAAATTCAGGATCTTCAACATATGTCATATGTTGACAGACTGAGTCACTGTCACTATACTCTGTGTCTTACAGACTACTCAGAGGTGACCTCTGCCTTACATATAAAGCAATGTCAGATCCTGCTCTAATGGAAATGCTGCACATTCATAAATCAAATGGTATAAGATGCACTCACTCTAGGGAACTCAACCTAGTATGTGATATCAACAGGTGTTGCTGGAGAGACAGATATGTCTCACAGAGGTTACCTCTCCTCTGGAACAAAATTCCAATTCAGGTGAAGAAGAGCCCCTCACTGACCCTATTTAAGCATGATTTGGAAGATTGGAAAGGAAACCTCAAATTCACCCTTGGAGTTTCACCTGTGTTCCTCTTGGACAGGGCAGTAGTCATTGACTTAACTTAATAACTTGATATTCTTGGGAACAGGGACTGTATTTGGCTAGGTTTGTAAGGGTCCCTGGGCCATTAACTTAGTAACCTCCTGTGATCCTATGATTCTATGATCTTAGGCTCAGATGGTTTCCCATTCTGCCATTCACTTAAAAAGTATAAACAAGCAAAATTGCTTACCACTTGCCTTGCTGTTCAATAAATCCTTCAGTGAGATCTTATTCTATACTCTCTCAAGATGTTACTCATATGTTATTCTACCAAATTTATTTGGCCAATTTGACTTTTTGTATCATGTATGTGTGTGCGTGTGTGTGTGTGTGTGTGTGTGTGTGTGTGTGTGTGTGTGTGTGTGTGTGTGTGTGTGTGTGTGTGTGTGTTTTGTGTGTGTGTGTGTGTGTGTGTGTGTGTGTGTGTGTGTGTGTGTGTGTGTGTGTGTGTGTGTGTGTGTGTGTGTGTGTGTGTGTGTGTGTGTGTGTGTGTGTGTGTGTGTGTGTGTGTGTGTGTGTGTGTGCACTACCCCAGTAAATAAAGTAAATAAATAAATAAATAAACACATTGGAGGAAAGGATTTTATCATTTCTGTATTTGGTCAAAATCTGTTTAGTCAAGAAAATTAGGTTCACTAAGCAAATTGCCTTCAGGTGTGTGAGACTCCACTATTCTTAGTATTGGAGAATATGCATTTTCCATGATATTGTGTGATCTTGGAGTTAGTATACATAATTAACAAGGGTGTGTGAGGTATATGGGTGCTTATCACACTACAAAAAACTCATATCTATATTTTATTTTATATGCATTGAGGTTATTGTTGGGTGCATGTGTGGTAGCATGTTGATGATCATGTTTTCAATGTTTTGTGGTCAGCAATTTGGACATTGACATTTGGATGTTTCACTCATATTCGGTACACACACATACATATATAAATATAAATATAATATAATATAATATAATATAATATAATATAATATATATGTGAGTGTGAATATAAATATGCATAGACACATATTGGTTCCCTTAACTTGGTCAAATGAACAAACTGTCAACAGTATTCCTGCTTGCCCAATTTGGTTGAAAGGAAAGCTGTTGACAGTGTGCTGAGATCTGTATAATATTGTGATTGGGAAATTTGCCCTTTTCCCAGAATTGTTAGATCTTGGAGGTGGTATATATAATTAGCGGGTGGGTGGTAGAAAGTGAAGCCACCATGTAGTGGATGCAGGGGGTTTACCACCCCTCCTCAGCAGAAATATAGTTTGTTCTTTGCATACTCCATCTGTATCTCAGCGTATGTACTGCGGGAGGTCTTTTTTTTTTTTGGATCTTCTTCGGTCGACATTTTTCACATCACTGTTTTTCCATTTTAGTTAATTTACCTCTCTATATACATGTATGCATATATTTATTTATATGTATATACTAACTCAGAAGTCGTACAACAGTGTGGGTAAGGAAAAACTTTCTTCACCTGAACTCAGCTGTCTTTCATAAACAGCAGTCCAGATATTCAAAAATGAATATATGCAAATACAACAGCAAACCTTTCAATGTAGTTCATTAAAATCCAACAAAAACTTTAAGAACAGTACATGATACAAAGAAGCATTATATACAACTCAAACCATGCTTTCATCAAAACTTAGCCAGAATAATGAATGCAAATATTGTAAAAAGTTTTGTTATTGTTTTATTGTATTTGTATATGTACAAAATTCCAATTCAGGTGAAGAAGAGCCCCTCGCTGACCCTATTTAAGCATGATTTGGAAGATTGGAAAGGAAACCTCAAATTCACCCTTGGAGTTTCACCTGTGTTCCTCTTGGACAGGGCAGTAGTCATTGACTTAACTTAATAACTTGATATTCTTGGGAACAGGGACTGTATTTGGCTAGGTTTGTAAGGGTCCCTGGGCCATTAACTTAGTAACCTCCTGTGATCCTATGATCCTATGATCTTAGGCTCAGATGGTTTCCCATTCTCCCATTCACTTAAAAAGTATAAACAAGCAAAATTGCTTACCACTTGCCTTGCTGTTCAATAAATCCTTCAGTGAGATCTTATTCTATACTCTCTCAAGATGTTACTCATATGTTATTCTACCAAATTTATTTGGCCAATTTGACTTTTTGTATCATGTATGTGTGTGCGTGTGTGTGTGTGTGTGTGTGTTTGTGTGTGTGTGTGTGTGTGTGTGTGTGTGTGTGTGTGTGTGTGTGTGTATTTTGTGTGTGTGTGTGTGTGTGTGTGTGTGTGTGTGTGGTGTGTGTGTGTGTGTGTGTGTGTGTGTGTGTGTGTGTGTGTGTGTGTGTGTGTGTGTGATATAAGAATTAGAGTTCGTGGAGTTTGTAACCATTTCCATTTTGTGATATGAAGCACAGATTATTGGTTCCTTCATGATTGATTAAATATTCTGGCTAAGTTTTTTTTTTTTTTCTGAAAATATTTTTATTTTGTTTTCATTACAAAAATACGCAAATGTACATATACAAATACAATAAAACAATAACAAAACTTTTTACAATATTTGCATTCATTATTCTGGCTAAGTTTTGATGAAAGCAAGGTTTGAGTTGTATATAATGCTTCTTTGTATCATGTACTGTTCTTAAAGTTTTTGTTGGATTTTAATGAACTACATTGAAAGGTTTGCTGTTGTATTTGCATATATTCATTTTTGAATATCTGGACTGCTGTTTATGAAAGACAGCTGAGTTCAGGTGAAGAAAGTTTTTCCTTACCCACACTGTTGTACGACTTCTGAGTTAGTATATACATATAAATAAATATATGCATACATGTATATAGAGAGGTAAATTAACTAAAATGGAAAAACAGTGATGTGAAAAATGTCGACCGAAGAAGATCCAAAAAAAAAAAAGACTTCCCGCAGTACATACGCTGAGATACAGATGGAGTATGCAAAGAACAAACTATATTTCTGCTGAGGAGGGGTGGTAAACCCCCTGCATCCACTACATGGTGGCTTCACTTTCTACCACCCACCCGCTAATTATATATACCACCTCCAAGATCTAACAATACTGGGAAAAGGGCAAATTTCCCAATCACAATATTATACAGATCTCAGCACACTGTCAACAGCTTTCCTTTCAACCAAATTGGGCAAGCAGGAATACTGTTGACAGTTTGTTCATTTGACCAAGTTAAGGGAACCAATATGTGTCTATGCATATTTATACTCACACTCACATATATATTATATTATATTATATTATATTATATTATATTATATTATATTATATTATATTATATTTATATTTATATATGTATGTGTGTGTACCGAATATGAGTGAAACATCCAAATGTCAATGTCCAAATTGCTGACCACAAAACATTGAAAACATGATCATCAACATGCTACCACACATGCACCCAACAATAACCTCAATGCATATAAAAATAAAATATAGATATGAGTTTTTTGTAGTGTGATAAGCACCCCTATACCTCACACACCCTTGTTAATTATGTATACTAACTCCAAGATCACACAATATCATGGAAAATGCATATTCTCCAATACTAAGAATAGTGGAGTCTCACACACCTGAAGGCAATTTGCTTAGTCAACCTAATTTTATTGACTAAACAGATTTTGACCAAATACAGAAATGATAAAATCCTTTCCTCCAATGTGTTTATTTATTTATTTATTTATTTACTTTATTTACTGGGGTAGTGCACACACACACACACACACACACACACACATATATACACATATATATATATATATATATATATATATATATATATATATGTGTATATATATATATATATATAGAGAGAGAGAGAGAGAGTACACACACACACACACACACACACACACACACACACACACACACACACACACACACACACACACACACACACACACTCATACACATAATGGGCTTGTCTTGAACAAAAGCACTTGTTTTACTTTTGCTGTTATTTTTTGCATATCTCATCAGATGAATAAATGTCAAATATTTTCACTCTGGGAGGCAATAACTATTCTGCTGCCTCTGTCAAAATGTGTTTATAGGACACACAAGATCTAAGAAATAAAGAATACTTTTTTATTGAAATCGACTAAATTATTGCTAAGGTACAAAAGGATACCTTTTATGAATTTAAAAATATACCTGAAATGTGGATTTTATTAAAACATTCATCTTATCAATTCAAAAGGAACATCAGGACCTCCTCTGTGACTAATATAAGACATATCACCTCTTTGAATGCTACAGAAAAATATACTAGAAGATTAATTAAAGTTGAAAATACATTAAAGAAAATATAGGAAAATCAGGATTGGAAGAAACAAGATCACTAAGGCTGGAGTTAGTTACCTAGACAAAATGGTGAATGCTATCTCCAACCGAGACCAGATGACCTATGAGAAAAATCTTACAAGAAATACAATGGATAGTAAGTAAGCTTTTTTCCCAAATACTCTTGGAAAGCAGATAACTACAGGTCAGCAAACTTTCTTAAATATGGCTGTATATCTCAAAGTAAAAAAATAAAATTGATGCTGTTCTCACTAACTTCTTTTTAAACCTTCACATATGGCCACACTCCATCTAAGCTTCCGGTTAGCAGCAATACCTTAAAGGGTAATGATAGTACTTCCTCCAAAATAATGACATTCTTAGTCTATTACAGACGTATTTTGCAAAACTATCTGGCAAGGGTAGCATAACAAAAAGAGACCTCAGAACACTGAGTGTTTTACTTATGACGCCACTAAAATTGATTTGTGATTTAAGCATTAATTAGTCACAGGTTCTATATGATTAAAAGTCAGCCATCATTAATTTTTTAAACTGATTATGACTTATATGATGACTAAAATTTGCAGATCAAATATTTTTTATCAATGTGGGCAATGCTCTCTATACACTAGTTTCAGTACTCTTCATCATTATTGACTCATCCTTAATCAACCAAAGACCATGTTATTGCAATTTAAAATATGTATATATATATATATATATATATATATATATATATGTATATAGTAACATCTCTTGCACATTACCTTGTACTGTCTTGTGTTACGCTCACTAGGAGTATTGTATTTTATTAACAGCAGCTGTTATATACTTGGACTATTGTAACTTACTATATTGTATTTATGTATGTGTCTTGGAACTTTTCTCCCTGGGCCTCTACTGAAAATGGACATGCATCCAGTTAAACTAGCCCGGTCAACAAATGTAAAATGTAAAAATGTAAAAATGCAAATATGGGCAATGCAATGGAATCATTGGTGGTGCATAACTCACATGCACTTAGAAGCATGAAATACATCTACATACTTACACCAACATGTATATTGATATTGCTATTTAGTTAGGTTTTTTTTTTTTTTTGATTTATCATCTGCTTTGGATAGAGTATGCCATAGATTACTGATAGGCAAGCTATGAAGAATATGGCTTTCCAGCAGAGTTGTTACTTATATGGCTGCATGGTTGAACAAGAGTCTTTGGGACATTGACTACACATCCATCATTGCATCATTGGCAGTAGCTTAATCCATGAGATTGGGTTCTCACAAGGATGTTTTAGGGGTCTGCCTCATTGGTATTTACATCTCAGTTATTCACAGTGAATATAATGTTTTCTTTGTCTATATGCAGATGCTTTAAAATGAATTAATCTTGTGGTGCAAAACATTGGATATAATTAGTTCATAAACCTTAGTTGTATCGTTAACAACACTAATAATAATGTTGTTTGGAAGACTAAATAAATGAATGTTGGGTAGGACAAATTGAAGTGTGACTATTTAATCAAGCATTAGTGATTGGGGAGGTGAAGGTCTTTAATGCTGTTATGGTATCGGTAGTCGCACAATCAACTTTTGATTACCATATAGTCAAATTGTAAAAGACTGCAATAAGTTAACAGACTACAAAAAAATATTTTAATTAAAGGAGTCAGGATTTAATAAAAATCACTTATCTGATCATGTTTTGCCCACAAATAGAATTTGGACAATGTCTCTGTATCCCCTTTAAAAAAATCACAGTTTACTATATTAGAAATTGTTCAAAGGAAGTCCATTTTATATTTCAAAACATGGAGAACAAATTTATAAAAATAGATTTTGTTGATTTCTTCTCAATATCTTACAGATTAATCAGGGTGGTCTTATCCAGTTCTACTGTGTATCAAGAAATGAATGTTTAGGTTAATGGCTGGATTTAAAGAAGTGAGACATCACGTATTAGGTTAGCCTTTTAAGAATTAAAACAAAATCACTGGTTTTCTGAACTAATGGCAAAACAACTAGAATCCCTTGTCATCTAATAGTTTTAAAAAACTTGCCATCTCTCATATTTAAGTGCAAAACCTATTTCTGAGTTAGAATATTTATATCTCAACTGGCTATAATGACCATGGTGCCCATACATGGTATTGTATGGTATGGTATGGCATTGTAGTGCATGTCTTGAATAATATTTTGTCTGATAAAAAGAAATTGATGAAATATTCCACATTACTGTATGCATTGATGCATTTGCAAGCACAAGCAAAATATCTGCTCTAAACCCATAAACCTCTATCCTTTGTTTCCTAGCTAAATTTCTTGAAAGAACTATACATGCTTAAATCAATGTGTTCTCTAGTTAGCAGTGTTGTTTTTCAATACTACCATGCATGAAATATAAAGATTGGGGACTCTTATGTCTTGATGGACTGACTATTTGCCAAATGGGCGGTATGATGTTAGGATTGGTTATGCCATCTCTAGTCTTAGGCCAATGCATTAAGAGATACCCCAAGGATCAATATTTGCTTTCTGCTTTTCCTTACTAGCATGTCAAGTATATAGACATTTGCAAATCATTCAGTGCTCAAATTACACTGCCGCAATATCCACTGTACTGTCAGTGGCATGACACATAGCACACTGGTTCCACTTCTAACCATCGAAATTTCAAAACATCGAACTTCTGATCATCAAGACCAGAACATCGAATTTTGAAACATCAAAGATTACAAGTGTAATGAAAAGAAAAAAAAGAAAAATAAATTTTAACAATTGTATGCACGGGGGCTTTTCCCCCCTGCATCCCCCACAACCCCCCTACATTAATATTCCAACTCTGAGACCGCACTACAGTGGAGTAAAGGAAAATCTCCCATTTAGCGCTATATACAGAATCGCTAAACTGGAGATTTTACGTACCCTATCTGTAATGCTATCACACAGATGGCACATAGACACACACAGTATGCAGGGCACCTTGGTGCCCTGCAAAAACACAAACATTCTCCCACCTACACTTACCTTTTTCTTTCCCTTCAAACCTTCAATGTTTTAAAACTCAATGTTTTGGTCTCGATGATCTGAACTTTGATGTTTTAAATGTTCGATGGTTTGAAGGGGAACCAGGGCACTTACCTTTAATAGGTTCTTCTCCCCTCAGGTAGATGGATTGATGACACTGTAGTGATGTAATTTTGACTTTATTCTCCTTTAGATGAGATGTTAAACTGAGTTCCCATCTGCTAGATTTGGTGGTAGTGTCAGTGGATGTAAAAGATTCCAACAGTAGGGGAAATTCCCTGTTGCCCTTGTCAAATTTTTCCTAGTAGTATAAATACCACCTCATGTCTCACCAGAAAAGAGGCAACTAGCCTAGTGAGACTAACCCAGTCAACAAAAGATAAATACATTTATTCAAATGGAAGTGAAATGCAATCTGACCTCTTCTACTTGGAAAAGTTGATTAATGGTACTTGTGTCTATATTGTTGTGTGATCTACTTGGTTTGTACAGAGCAATGGCTGAAAAGTTAACCCTATGGCTTATGGTATCCACCTAACTACCAAATAAAATTTTTAAAAAATAAATAAGGTAGAATATGATGTACCTTTTAGCATTATATTTCTGTAAACTTTCCCACAGTAATCTAGTAAACATGGTAGATTCTAAGGATCTACAGGCTCTAAATACCTGTAAACAGATATCAGAAAAAAATGGACAATTATAAGTTATATGATCTAAGATTCATGTACTATGCATTTATCATATACTATAGAAGGAAATCAATAAGGATTTAAAACCTATCATGCCTTCATACCATTGCGAAACTGTGGAGGACTTTCTGTATTTGTTAGAAACACCGTTACTTCTCATCAATTAACCACAACTTTAACATGAAGCACATGAGCAAAGCATACCAAGTATGGACAGCATTGCAAATCACTCACCTCAAAATTGTTCAAACCAAAGAATCAACAACATTAGGAAACCCCTCACTAATAACAACCAATTGCACCAAGAGCAGTGTAGGCCAATACTACCTCCATATATCCAAATGAAGGAAGGGAGGGAAAGAAGGACTTCCCTTCTTATACTGAAGGGAAGATAACTTCCAAACCATCCTTTCTAAACTAGCTAAATAACCAAAGTTTAATATCAACGTATGTCATGCTACACCAGTTTTTTCAAGAACAGGTAGAAATGTACACTAAATAAGTCCAACCTTACACCACTCAGGTGTATTCCATCTTGTATATATAAAACTGGGCCCCAAACTGAAAAATCTCAGAACTGAAGCATGGGATACCTAAAGACTGAGCTACCCTAGATGACCTGTGATGAACAAACTTCTTAGTAGACTCTGCATCCTTATAACTAATAACAAACCTCCAAAGTAATCTAGGAATAATCACAGACCAAGTTAGAACTTCTGTTTAATAATTCAAGACAAGAGCTTACACTTGGGTACAGCACCCGATTCATAATTCCCTAAATATATCACCAAAACCTGAAAGCTGACTGTACCTCATTGAACATATCCACCAAATGACCGCAGTGAAAAACTCTGTACCCCTGCCAATGAATGCCCATACTGCTGGAATAAGACAGAAGAATACACTCCAAGCCTGAATAATAATCACTTAGTGACTGAAAACACATAATAATATTCTGGAATGACAACCTTCATCCTACTTGTAAAAGAAAAGAACAAGAAATTGAATAAACTTACAACAAACCACCACAAAACTGCCCATCAGCCATTTTACCTAATGTAGGACCGAAAGGCATTAAATGCCTATCTTCCAACCCTCATATGACCTCAATAGACTTGCCTTCTGCAGCTAAATCAGATGCCCCAACTATTCCAAACAAATGAGTAGAATACCTTTTCCCCAGAATACACTGACTCTCTAATGCCCTCCTAATCATGCTGACACATCGATACCAAATCCAAGCCTACACATGTGGCTAGTTTCTTCCAAGCTTCTATTCATGCCACAAGGCACACCATAACATTCATATTCTTATACAATACCTATTTTTGTCCTCTTCTACCCTGGTCTCCCTTTAGACTTACATAACTAAATCACAACTCCTACCTTAGTAATACATAATTCCCTCCAACTAATATTTCAAAACAATTCACTAATATGGAAAGCAACCAAATACATAAAAAAGAAAACATGGCCTACAAGCATACCTATCATATGTAATTGCCAAGTCCAAGAAGCTCTTGAAAATAAACACAACAAATGGTTCCCCAAAGGATGCTCAACATTAGTGGCCAGTCCCTGAACCCACTTCCAACCTTTTAACATTCATAACATCCACAAATGCTTTGTAAAATCTATAGCATCCTAATACCTAGCTTCAGCACTTAGGACTGGCGAGGGAACTCTATATATTTCTCTTTGCTTCACTCAACCCTAACATAGCCACTAAAGACTGGGCCACTAACATCACTGACCACTTCATTTTACTACTAGGCAGTCTCTCTACTAAATCATTAAATTTGTTCAAAGCTGCAGTATTAGCACTCTTAGCTGATGTGACCCAAGATTGCTGCAGTAGCTACCAAGCTATACAATCCAACAAACTACACTTCCTCTGGCAATTCTACTCATCTCACCTCTGCCTCTGAAACTAATGCACAAAACCAGAGGAACTGAAAGCAAGACAAGCTGACTGCTCGAACTTTCAAATGCCCTAGAATATTCTTTGCTGAGAATGAAAAATTCATTCTATGGCAGTGAAACACATGCATCATCAGTAGGCCCTGTACTAAACTTGACTTAGCTGATCTTTTTGCTAGGAACTGCACTGCGGCGACATTGTCAGAATGAAAAAAAAAAAAAAACAGCTTTGTATTCTGCAACACCACTGACAAACTGTAGTAGTGGCCCAGATGATCATCAATCCCAAGAAGGTGCTATACCTCTTACACTTAGCTGACCACACCACAGGCATCTGTGCTGCAAACTGTCTGCCCTTAGAATATGTTCCCATGCCTAGTCATCCAGCTGCATCTGTGTATAGCTGCAGATCCTCAGGGGACACCCTGTCTTCCTGTCAAAAGGACACTCCATTAAACTGGTGGAGGAAGTTGCACAAATGGCTAAGTCCTCTCTTATTAATTCTTACACACCTATGTTTCTACCTAGCCCCCCCTTAACAAGTTAGAGACAAAGACCTGTTGAAGGCTCTCCCCAGTCCCATGGCTTGACAAATTTCAGTAAACCCAACACCTCCATCAGTTCCTTAGGTCTAACTTCTTTTTGCTCAGTATACCCTCAATTCTGGCCTTTAACTTGTCTACCTCCTAACCAAGAAAGTGAAACAGACCAAAACTGGCATCTACATCCAGTCCTAATAATGTTAATACCTTATCTGCCCCCTCCTGATAACTGTCAGGCAGGGATATGCCCACTTTGCTGAACAGATACATAAAAAGATTTGAACTCTTCAATTGCATCTTAAACTTCACACAGTAACAAAAAAAAAAAATCTAAGTAATGTGCTGCCCTCTGACGTAAACCCCCCATCTGCCAAATACATTGCAAGACTTACTAAATTTAGCAAAAGTGGTGCACACTGCTGTGCATGAGTCAGATAACCTCTGGATTAACCTGGTCTGAGTCATCTAATAAAGCATATTGAACCTTGCCATCTGCCCTCTGGAAATTAAGGACATGAGTCAAGCAGAATTCCCTTGCTTCTTTTTCATGACCAAACCTAATAGGCAAATCCTAAGAGCCAAATGTAGGGAATTGGTGTAGCTCCAAACCACTCCTCACCTGCAAGTCTTTGCTATTCTTTAGCTAAGTCCTTCCTACCCTGGACTGACTTAAAATATTCACCCAGCAACATCCACCCACCCAGTCATAATGGAAAAACCTGGACTAGGCAGAGCTATGGTAATATGGTGGGAACAGCTTTTATTAGACATGTTGTGGCATTAAACAATTTGAATTATCCCATTTTTATTAACACCCTTCTTATTTGTTGGGTCAACAGTGGTTACTTGTTTTTGTATTAAGGTCTGTGTGTTCATAGAATTGAAGTGCTGAAAAAATGCAATCTGCATCTATATCTCAACACTCTGTCATGGTGGGTGCAACGCTAGATCATCTGACTGAATTTGTGGCACAGCTCCTAAATGAGATAGCTATTAGTAAAAATGACAATACAGCCTTGTGATATGCAATAGAAGAGTGCAGTGGCAAAATAACATTTCTGGAGTCTGCCATTAATATTCAAGTAGAGAAATTACAACTTTGGATTGCCTAAAATGAAAAAGATGATGAGAAGCTGCATGTTACAATTTTTTTTCAGTATGGAGGATCCCAGCTGGAGAAATAATTTATGACTTGGGCTTAAAGAAGGAAGTGAAAATGGTGACTTGGCTACGTTTTTGCAGACAGCATTTGGGAAGCCCTCAATCTTAATGCTTCTTCTCTCAGTGATTGAAAGTGTATCATTCATTCAGGCCTCTGAAGGATGACAGCCTCTCTGTGACAGATTATTTGTTAGCTGCTGGATGAAAGAGCCAAAATCAGACTCCTTTGGAACTTAGGTAAGGGGAAACATTTCAATATGTCTGGATGTTCTGTGTATCTGTTTCAAGATTTTTACATGGAGACCATCATTGCTAGTACAAATTTCAAAGAAGTGAGGGTTTTATGTTACAAAAATAAGCGTGTGCATTACCTTGCCACATAGTGTATTAAATGGGATAATAAAGAAATGCTGTTTCCAACCGCAGATCGGGCACTTTGGTTTTCTGAAGACAAGCTACTTGGTTCAGAAGTGTATATTAACACAGCTAACAACAGAAAAATAAGCATGGAGGAACTGCAGCAGAAAGTTTATGTGGTGATCGTACTAAAAGAATGACTGTCCCAAGGAAGTTGGCTGCAAAACCCCTTTTTAAACTTACAATCGATGAATGATAAGGCAGAGGTAATGGAGTAAGGAAATGGCATCAGTAACAAAGAAAATGAATTGGACCTAAAGCAGAACTGTAATCCCAAGATAAAAATCTCAGAAAAGAATGGGAAATTTGTGCAAGTTAAGAAAGGGTGTTCCAGAATGGGAAACATGGGAAAATATTAACGCAAGTGGCCAAGATTTTCATCCAAAGATTTATCTTTTTCCTTATTCTGTCACAGGGACTAGGGGTGTAAGTCACATATCTTATATGTTGTGAATATCTGTTTTTATACTCTCTGATACAATTTGTGCTGCCTTGGTATTAAGGACTGTTGGTGAAACAACTGCCACACTATTTATTTATTTATTTATTTATTTATTTATTGTAGTTGGTTTACCAGGATAGTCCATTGGACCATAATGAACCCGTTTTCAATGGAGTCCTGGGGAGAAAAGCTCCAAAAAATACATTTTTTGTACTTATGAACATACATTCTTAGATACAAACAAAGTTTAACAATAGGTACAACAGTTAAAAATAAGCAATATCAAGTAGTACAGCAAGTGTGCATTTAAAATACATTGCAGGAAAATGAATTAACTATTTAGCATGAGCTATACTTGCTGCTTATCTTATCGACTGAATTTGGACCTTTTTTTTTGTATATATACAACAGTTCAGTGGTTTGTTGTGCTTATGTTTATTTGTTGTACTATCAATGTACATGTTTTAATGTCTCTTCAAAATATAAAGTACTTCAGTCCCGGCTTACGAATCAGAAAGCTCATACCATATTTTGTTAAGAATGCAAAGTAACAAAAAAGCATACTATTTTTTTTTTTAAATTCTTCTGGAAAGTGCTTTTTTTTTCTTGTCTTAACAGGTGCACCAACCAAGGTGTCCTGCTTGGGTTCAGTGCCTTCTCTTTCTTAAGCTGGACACAACTTGAGAAAAAAGGGAGATAAAGGTGGGATGGGGACAACAGGGTACTTTCATACTCCATAAAGGGAGCTGTTGTTAAGCTCAGTATATGGCCCACACACTGGCTGCCCTGAGGTTTTTGCTCACTATTTCAGTGAGATAGGGATAATATGCAGAGACATGACAAAGCTGATTATAGTGGAAGAATTTCAATACAACAATAAACTCTTATTACTCAAATCTCACTCAGTTTCTGAGAAGAATAACAAACCCATGGGTGATTAGTAAGGTATATTCTTCAATGGGATTGACAGATATCTGGAGACTTTATCATTCAAAGGCTAAGGAGTTTATGTATATATCAAAACTGGGTAAAGCAGCCAGTAAGATAGACTACTATTTAGTATCCAAGAATCTTGTTCCAGAGGTTGCTAATACTATTACCCCAGCCACCTCAACTGATCATGAATCAGAGCATTTATCCCTTCTTGACAGTAGCTCCCTTTCACATAGGAAACTGCAGGTTGGATCCACTTATTTTTAAGGGTAAGGAATTTAAAGCTGAGGTCAGAAGAAGCCTACAGAAATGATTACCATTCAACCCCCCAGGGCTATTTGAGTTGGAAGTCTTCTGTAAATACACTAAAGCATGATTATTGAGTAAATGGGATACAGAAACATAGGCTCAGAAGATAAAATCCAGTCAGCATGATCAGAATGCCAGATGAGTCATTTTAGGGACCCATCTGTGATTCTGATTTATAAGGCAAAACAAAAGGAATTAAATGTTTTCAGGAAGAACAAAATAATATTTAGAGAAGGTGGTGTTATGTATCTCTGGAAAAGGTAATAGGACAGGAAAAGTATTAGCACACAAAGTTAAGCATCAGAAAGCAGTTGTGACAATAGCTCTGTCTCACGTACAGAAAAAAATGAATAGTGGATTTCAACAGCATTTTCAGTGGCTCTACAGAGAGGAGCCATAGGACAGAGCCCTTTGGGAGAGAACCCCAACATTTTTGAGGGATTTAAACATTCCTTAGCTATCTGCTGATGAATAAAACGTACTTTCAAGACCCATCCAGCAGGAAGTAGATCAGGCAATTATAGGTCCATTACCGAGAGGGAAAGCGCAAGGGCCAGAAGGCCTTAATAATGAGCTATATAACAAACAGGGCCCTCTGTTGGTACCCAGAATAACCAAGGTATTTTGAACATTTCAAACCAATGGTATAGTTAATGCATCATCTTCCATAATTACAATCCTCTTTAAGGCTGGGAAAAAAACAAATGCAAGTTAATAGATCTATATCCTTATTAAAAGTTGATGTAAAAATGTATGCTAAACTGTTAGCACGCAGGTTAGTATCATGGCTTTCCTAATTGGTCTCTCAATAGCAGGGCAATGAATTAAGGGTCTTAGTAGTGCAGATCATATATGTATCTTGCAGGTTCTGATGCAAGGGTTAACGGATGTGTCTGATCCAGTGGTAGCAATTATGGTTGACTTTGCCAAGGCATTTGACTCTATTAATTGGCCCTACCTATGACATGTGCTGGAAAAGATGGCAATTCTCACAGCAGTTATACAGTCTAATAAAACTATGAATCATAACCCCTTGGCAATGGCCCTAACTATGGACATTTGTCCCCTCCCTTACCACTGCAGAAAAGAACAGTCAAGGCTGTCCATTCTCCTAAGCATTGTTTTTGTTGGTTATCAATACTCTGAAAAGATAATTAATGTAGAGGAGAGGACTGACGGGCTGGGAAGCAATAGGAGTTGAAAGACACTACCTTTTGTTTATGGATGATTGTCTGATTGGGTGCAGAATCCCACCAAGATCTATGTAAAGTTGAAGAAAATGATGGGGTCTTTGCAGAAGTCTCAGCTTTTAAGCGTTAACACCTCCAGAATGATGTTGTATCCTATTAATCAAGCTTCTGAGGTGCTAAGGGTGAAGGGCTTAAATGCATAATTTACATGTGTTAATATAGCCCCCCAAGTATCTTGGAAAATACCTAAACCCTAACCGCGTAACCATGATTGAATTAAATATGCACACCTTTAAAACCAGTCTGAAGGACTTCATAGCTAAAACCTGGCTGTGTTCTTGCTAAACCCCAGGATAAACTATATTTTTAAATATGAACAAGTACCTGTTCATACATTACACTTCCTTACTCTCCCTTCTTCACTCACTTCCTTACATCAATAAAGTTCTCTCCCCTGACTCTCTTTCTACATATGCCATAACCCTGTTTTTTTTCTCATGACATGTTGCCATTCCAGTTTGTATTATACTAACTTATTTTTAATTTACCTATAAACTGACTAAAATTTCTCTAAATATTAAATCATCATCATACACATTGTATCTATTCCTAACCAGTGTTTTCACATTATGTCTAATTTAGTATGATTATTTAAGCTGTTGATGTTTTTATATTATTTTTGAAGACTGTAAAATTATTGTTCTTAAAATGTTTTTGTAATACTTTAGAGCTTTTCTCCCTGAGCCCCCTCTGAAAATGGGCAACATCCCAATCAGACCTTCCCAGTAATCAAATGTCACTAACTAAATATAAGATAAATTATTTGTTGAATTTCATATTTTGAGGAAACTCTGCCTTTTTTGTTGGATTTGGTTGCACTGGTTAAAATGTTCATATCTTCCATGCGGTTTTATATTCTTCACCATGTCTTTGTCCCTAGAGGGTTCCCCACTTGTAAGAAAATCAGTTCACTTTTGACCAAGTTTATTTAGAACAGGTGAAAACGATGAGTTGTCAATAAAGTTTCCTGCCCTACCATTGAATGTTCAGGATTAGGGTACCCTTCTGGGACAAGTACGCATCAGCTTTTACCTTGACATACTTATTCAAATTTCTTAATGTAAAAAATGTCCTTATGGGCTAAAATAGAAAGCATGTTCATGTTGGCTCATAATCCCCCTAGTGTCTAAGTTGTTTTCTTTTTCTCTCCATCAGGATTTAAAGGCTGGAGGCTGCATTGAATCCCCTGTATAAGTCCGTTATCCCAGATGTTTGAGGCTCAGGAGTTCCCATAAGGGGGAATCCATATATGAAAATATATGGTGGGCCAAATCGAGATAAAGCATGGGAGAGTAAAAGAATATTATGGCTTTCAGATTTAGTTATGGTAGGAGTAGAGCTCTTGCTGTTTTGCAGTCACACCATCAATTTTTGGTATACCAAAGATTCACAAGAATGTCAACAATCCACCTTTTAGACCAATTGTCTCTGCCAAAAGGTCTAAGTTAGAGGCTATGGCCCGCTATATAGACTTCAACTGTAGAGGTACTCTAAACAAATTACCTCACATTCTCAGAGATTCGTGGCATTGTTTGGAGGTAGTGAAGGAACATACAACCCATATAAAGAAAGAAACCATAATGGTCACTATAGATATAGTAAATTTATTTTCAGTCATACCTCATACACAAGGCCTCAGTATGTTTGAGATGAGTCTATTCAAATACAGTGATTTACATACCGTAAAATGTAAACTGCTTGTGGATATGATGGAGTTAGTTTTAAACAACAATTTCATGTTTATGGATAATAGATATTACAGACAAAAGGCTGGAGTGGCTATGGGTGCAAGATGTGCACCCATATATGCCAACCTTGTACTGGCTAACTGGGAGACAGAAAATATTTTTACTTCAAGTTACTTTTCAAAAATTCTACTTTATTGTAGATTTCTTGATGACATACTGATTTTTTGGAAAGGAACTAAGGATGAGTTAATGGAATTTATATTGTTTTTAAACACCACATCTACTTTTTTAGATTCACACACAAAATTTGTTACGATGAGTGTGAATATTTGGACATTTTGTTTTATAGGAATGACGTGGGTGTACAAACCAATATTTACAGAAAGAAAACTTACTCCAATTCTTTGTTGCATTTTAACAGTAGCCATCCACATTTCCAAAAAAAGAATTTAGTAAAAGGACAAATGGTACGGTTATCACGTATTATTTCAGAAGACAATAAATTCTCTATTGAGATTGACAAATTAGTAGGGATGTTTCAGGACAGAAACTATCCGTTTACATTACTAAACACTGTCAAGAAAGAGATTTTACAGAAGAGACAGACTCATTATCAACCGATTTTAACATCAGGACGAGATAGTACAACAAATAGGAAAGATAGAGTAGAGAACAACAAAATGGATGCATATATTCTACCATACAATCATGAAGCGCAATCCATTTTAAATATATTACATGAGACATGGTTAACAGCATTTATGAATGCATCAGATATATTGAATATTATTGGAGAACACCCAAATGTGACATACAGTAGAGGAAGGAATTTAAAAGAATACTTCGAAACCACCAGTTACAATACTATCTATCAAAATTCCAGAATGAGTAAATGTGGATTTTGTAAAACATGCAAGTTCATTAATGATGGTCCATATGTGGCAATACAAAACTATAGTAGATCAATTAGATGCCCTGGGTCATGTAACTGTAACACGAAGATGGTTGTATACCTGGCCTCTTGTTTATCTTGTCAGGCATATTATATAGGCAAAACCATCAGGAGGTTAAGAGATCATATTATGGAACATAATAGGGACATCAAGAACAAAAAATGTACTAATTCATTATACAATCACAGTACTAGGTGCAAAGATTTTAAGAGATTTATATTTTTTATCATCGACAAGGTCCTGTATAACTTGAGTAAAGGAGGTGATGACAATACCTTTTTGGAGGTCAAAGAGTGTTCATGGCAGTCAAGGCTGAATGCCAATAGACCTCCAGGTATTAATGAACAGATCTCCATTACTAGCAATCTAAAGCACAAGGCACAATTGATTAAGTAATATTTTTATGATTTTTAGACCTAAGTATTTTTAAACAAATAGTAATCAAAAAGTATACATATGTACATATATTTCACAATATTTATTTATATTTATATGTGTATTTATATATGTACTTATTTATTTATTTATTTATATTGAATAATATATATGTTGACATAAATATTTTTAAATACATATTATTAACACATATAAAATTTTAACATAATATGTTATATATTTCTTAAAGATTATATTTATAGTATATAACTTGTACACAAACTAATATTGAATTTTTTAACACATATTTTAGTATTTTTTCATACATTAAAAATATAAGCATTTAGTTAGGGAAGAAGGTTATTTATGAGTGAGACGTTTTGGTACAAATATAAACTAAATAAAAGAAAACAATATTTAACAATCTATGTATTTTATACATCATATGTTTTTTATGATACAAATTATGTATTTAATTTATGTTATGGTACTACATGTAGTACATAATGCAAGTTTTTAAATGACAAATGTTGTTAAAAGGAATGGTTTGTCTAAAGTGATTGGTTAATTGACATGAGTGTTTCATATTTAAATGGATTGGGAACGTTACAATGGATACCCCATATGCAGGGATGAAAGCGCTTAGTATCGTTGTATTGTTTACAGTTTATGTAGTTTATTTTACTTTGCTGCAGTTTTTTACTGATCAAGTGATTTCATTAAACTAGCCTACAAAATACTGACTGCCTTAGTTTGTTTTATTAGTTTTACGTGTCTTCGGTTCGTTTTCCAGTTGTTTTCACATTATGTCTAATTTAGTATGATTATTTAAGCTGTTGATGTTTTTATATTATTTTTGAAGACTGTAAAATTATTGTTCTTAAAATGTTTTTGTAATACTTTAGAGCTTTTCTCCCTGAGCCCCCTCTGAAAATGGGCAACATCCCAATCAGACCTTCCCAGTAATCAAATGTCACTAACTAAATATAAGATAAATTATTTGTTGAATTTCATATTTTGAGGAAACTCTGCCTTTTTTGTTGGATTTGGTTGCACTGGTTAAAATGTTCATATCTTCCATGCGGTTTTATATTCTTCACCATGTCTTTGTCCCTAGAGGGTTCCCCACTTGTAAGAAAATCAGTTCACTTTTGACCAAGTTTATTTAGAACAGGTGAAAAAGATGAGTTGTCAATAAAGTTTCCTGCCCTACCATTGAATGTTCAGGATTAGGGTACCCTTCTGGGACAAGTACGCATCAGCTTTTACCTTGACATACTTATTCAAATTTCTTAATGTAAAAAATGTCCTTATGGGCTAAAATAGAAAGCATGTTCATGTTGGCTCATAATCCCCCTAGTGTCTAAGTTGTTTTCTTTTTCTCTCCATCAGGATTTAAAGGCTGGAGGCTGCATTGAATCCCCTGTATAAGTTCGTTATCCCAGATGTTTGAGGCTCAGGAGTTCCCATAAGGGGGAATCCATATATGAAAATATATGGTGGACCAAATCGAGATAAAGCACGGGAGAGTAAAAGAATATTATGGCTTTCAGATTTAGTTATGGTAGGAGTAGAGCTCTTGCTGTTTTGCAGTCACTAACACAGAAATGGAAAGTGGGTAAAGATACATTTTGAAAATGTTTGAGAGTGAGATGCATGATTTTTAGATCCCCCTTTTCTTTATGGATGCAGAATATACACATCCTTTTAACAGGTATGTTAGTGAGACTAGGGAAATATAATGTCAAGAGGTAGCTACTGAAAGCCTTGATGCTATACCATAAGTTTATATGCAATGATAAGGCACATGTATTGGGTAAAATTAAGCAATGGTTAGAATACAGAATCCTTCAAACATCTATTCAGCTTTGCAGGGTTTTTTATGAGAGGAGAAGAAACTTTGACAGAACTCATATTTATGAGAAAATGAGAAAACTGCTGTTTTTATGCATAGGGGATATTGGGCTCCAGTGAAGACCACACAAGGAGGCTTCTGTAATAAAATTTGCAGCGTGGCTGGTGATTTGAAGAACCCTACTGTCATGCACACGTTTTGGAACTTTGAACGCATGCAGATACTGTGGGTCAACTTATTTTCCCTTATGATTTAGATGGTTATAGGTGAAGGTTCCCTGAAGCCAAGAATTCTTCTTTATAGGCCAGGTTAAAGTTAATGAGCCCCTAGGACTCCTCTGGTCAGTATGGGCATTTCAGTTGTTGAGATGGGGATGGGTTTATATAGCCTCTAAATGGAAGTCCCACTATGAGACCAGTTGGGAAGACTCTCAATATGGCCCTTGATGAGGAACAAGTGGTTTATCCATTCATTTATGGCTTACTTAAACCTAAAGTATGTCAGTTCAGCTCAGTTATGTGAAAGATGGCTTTAAGAGCTATGGTGCAGTTTTGTTTCATCCTTTATGGCAAGTGCCCTTAAGCAGGCTCAGGACTAGGTAATTGTGAGAATATATTTATAAATCAGGATGTATGACAGAATGTGCTGTGTCTTTAAGAAGCATGTCAAAGGCTGAGTGTACACGTGTATATACCAGGCACGTTCTATTCCTAGTGCCATTTTGAGAGTGCAGCCAGAGAGTGAACATGTATGATTGCAGTAGTTGGTTTGTATATGTTACTTAAGTTAAAGTCAGTAAACTTCTATCATGATGTGTTTGCATAAAATAAAGCTGCTTGAACAGAACCCATGAAGACTCTTCTATTGTGTCCAAAGTAGGAGATCGACAATATTCTTTGCTTATTAAGGCATTGTTTTTAGGTTTTTTTGTTGAATATCTACATCACTTGCATGTTGTCCATTAATATCACCAACTATGTCAGGTTATTATGGTCTAAAGGATGGCGATTCGATTTGTATTTGAGGAGTTTGTCATTATTGTATTATATTCTGATGTTTTGTGATGAATATACAATATTCTTGATTTTTTTTTTTTTCTGTCAATAAGATTAGTTGCAAAAAAAAAGTTGAAAAACCTAGTTGCAGACTCTGTAAGAGTTCCTGGACTACCTGTTTATCCAGGTACTCCCACTGCAGCAATTTCAAAACCAGAACTCTAATTAGGGAATACAGAAACTAGTTACCCAGCCCCTCATGAAAGGGAGTGAAATCCTTTGACTCTCCTCATTCTGTCCCTAGCTCTCCTGGTTAAGTCCTTTGAACCCCCTGGTTTGCCATTAACTTGAAATGAGGGGTTATGCCCTAGCTGCTTTAGAATTTGTGGTCCCATGGTGGCCTACACAATGTGAGCAATCATGGATAAACCTAAAAAAAAAATGGCCGAAGCCACCTTCTAGAAATAAATGTTCACCACCTCCTCATCTTGCCTCCTGCCCCTTCAGATATTATTGTGACCCACCTGCCTACCATATCTAACATCATCCCCAGCCATGAGTCTGCATGCTTACTTTCCTATCACAGTGACTGGTTTACTGCCATTAACTTTCTGAAGTGGTGGTCACAGAATAACCAGGCATCCTTCTCCGATACTGAGCTTCTCTAATTATCAAAATGCAAGTCAAAAAGGGCAACTCTTGCAGAGGATCCTGAAAGAAATGACAGCTATTAGATAAACAAAACCTAGGACACAGTTATTTCAGGTTCTAATCTAAGCCTTCATGAGGCTCTTTTAGCCAATGCTGCCAAAACTGCTGTTAGGTCCTTCACCCATGAATACTTGCTCTCTGCAAAACTTTAAGTCCAATCATCATCATCAATAAAGTCAAAAATATCTACAAATTCTTCTCCCCAAATCTTTTATTTGAAAGCTAATGGGATTTGCAGCATAATTAAAATGTTCATCCCTCCTGATAAAAGGCTTGTAACCTCTGCAAACCCCATCTGGCCATCTGGCATTTCCTGTCCTACCTCTCTTAGCCCTCTAGGTCTACCTTGCAGTTCTGCTGGCAGGGGGGCTCCCACTCACCAAAGGGCCAGGAGGCCCCTAGTTCTTGTCCACCACCCCTTCTCCCAACCCTAACTGAGTCTCAGTGTCCTGCTCCTACTCTGCTAAACTCAACAATTCCTACAGTCTGGTCCTGTCCTGTACATTTAGTTCCTGCACAAAACCTGAGAACAGATCTTCTGACAATTAAATGTGAACTGGACTGCATCCCCCAAGTAAATCAACATTATAATTGATAGTTTGAATTGTCAGCATCACTGCATCAGCTCTCTTGTCCTTCCTCCAACTCATCATTCCTGTTTTCATAAAGGGTCTTCATGGGTGGGCATTCATCTGTGGTCCTCCCTCTGTGGTCCTCCTCTTCCACCTTCCCTTTGCTAGTACTTCTCTGACAACCTCCACTGCTGTTTACAGCTAATCTTCTGCCTGCTGGAAGAACTCTTGCTCTTAAGACAAGATTTTGTGCCTTCTCTGATGTAATACTTGTACATTTGCCAGTCCACAAGACAAAACACAACCATTAGTTATTATGCCTTGAACCTAAGCTTTTCCCTGATTCTCCCCTTAAACCCAAGCAAGAGGGGAGGAAAAGGAGGTGCAAGTCTTCCAACTCTTAAACCTCTTAAAACCTATCCAGCTCACCCTCACCCAACTGCTACCTGCACTCACCCCCCCCCCTTCACTGTCTCAGTACCTCCTACCCTCAGGCTATAACTAGCTAGACACCATGACCTCCATCAAGAAACATCTCAGTATGTCTTGCATTTTTCCATAATACTAGTACTGCTAACTTGAAATATTGACAGAACAAGTGCATGTAATTAACATGTCTTGAGAGTAACACACTTCTCTCATACCCTATTTCCTGTCATCTTTCTTAACTGTACTTGACCACTTTTTGTCTCAAAACTACAAGCTTTTAGTAAGGCAGAGCAAACTTTCTGAACCACTGAACCCAGAAATCCCCATCAATCCACGAGAGTTGAGGCATGCATTATGATATTGTTAATCTTGGTGTTAATACTCCCCCAAAATATGGGAATTGCATACCCTGCACTTCCCAAGAAGCCCATTAACTCTATGTCCTCCTCACTCCAAAACATTCCCTTCCACTATGCACACCCCTACCAGTCACCTCTTAGTTCTAGTCAACTGAAAAAAGCCCAAGTGGGCATACCTCTCAAACCCTTAGTGCAAGCATTCCGGACAGTTAAAATAATGTAAGGGGAGGGGGACACGTCTCCCCCAAGTGTTAGGGATGGAGTTAAAATATATTGCTCATATAAAACTAGAAAGTAATGTTTCTGCCTGCATTTGCTGAGGAATATGAGGTATGTGCCCAACCGTCCATCATTATTTAATGAGTACATTATTCCATTACTTGCCAGGAAATCAAAAGTTGAAGAGGGAATGACTAAAACTATGAGGCAAAAATCCTGGACATTCTGAGAAAATCTGGACAGTTAATGGGTATGAACCAGACACAGGTTTTATTTCTTGATGCCACCCTCGCACATATAGCATGGGAAACTGCCAATAGAAAGGTGGGTAGCAAAGTATGCATTTCCCTTAGGTGATGCCATCTGAAACCCAAAGTCTGTTTTTAATTAGAGCCTGCAATGGCCTTCTTTTTGAAAGATATGTCATCTGAAACCAACATCTTTAGAAACAACGATGTTTCCCAATTTGGAAGTGATCCACAAAGACTAACTATGAATGTTCTGCAGAAATCTGGCCAGATGAAAACCTGGGACAATTTTAAGTAAGAGGAAGAGGGTGAGCTCTGTGCACATAATGTACATCAATGGCTATAAACTCACTGCCCCAACCAGTCTAGATGCTATTATTATGTTTTTTATTTACTTATTTATGTATGTATGTGTGTATGCATGTATGTATGTATGTATTTATTTATTTATGTTAATTAGTGTGGCTGCAAAGAAATAGCATCAACTACAACCCACAATTTAGTGCCTTTAAGTTTCAAAAACACACAACCAAGTAACCGCTATGTCCACATCCCCAACAAGCTCAATATTCGGCATCACAAGCACTGATCATGCCTACCCAACCACTTTGAGAAGGGATGCAACATAACAACCTTAAAAGAGCTTTGTCAGATCTAACTCCAGTTTATTTGACATGCAGTATTTATCTTCCTTGAAACAAGTATCATTGTCAATTCACTCAAGCTGTTCTGCATATCTACTCCTATTGGTAGCTATTAGGTTATAGGCTTATATGCTGTATTCCTATTCTTTGTAGCTAAAGCCTAATTGATACAAAGTCTTGCTATTACTTAATGATCAAGTTAATTCAGTGTACTACCAAGGACTAGATGGTCCATACAGTTGCATATTTTTCCACTTTCCCTAGACATTCCTGCAAACATTTTTACAACAGGCACTGATACAAAACACACTTAATGGAAGCTCACTAATTCCCATGGTGAGAACTACATTTTGCTGTTTGATAGGGATCACAGCTGTGGTGACTAGGACTTATGACTCATGTCACTGACAACCTCGTATAATGTACCTTTCTGACAGCATTTAGATGGGACAAACTGAAACAGGAGTGCGTTATCTTCTTCTTCTTCTTCTGGCTTTTCCCGGTTAGGGGTCGCCACAGCGGAACTCTGGTCAGCTAATGATTGGCAGTAGATTTTTACGGTGCCGAGGTGCCAGCTCGACGCCCAGGAGTGAGTTGTCTCTTTCCTTATTTAACCATGTTTGGTTCACTGTCATAGAATGTTGAAGTTTATTTTAGACCTAGCACACCCAGTGCCCTTTCTTGTTTCTATGAACACAGGTATAATTGATATATTACTATAAAGTTGAATGTATCCTGTCAAAGAAAGGGGGGTATGTTATCTGACATAAAGAATACAATGTAGGTGTTCCCAGTCACAGGTTCATCCAGATTGTCTGGACTAGTTGCAGTTATGATTACCACAGCATAATACTTAAGGATGTTAATTTGACTAGTTGTCACATAATTTTAGTACTTGATGCCCCATCAAAATATGGAAAATAGCATCTATTTATCACATCTCAGATACAGTGATGTACTATAGTTATACACAGCCAGGGACAAATGTTTCTATCAGTTAGGCACTAGCCACATAGGGTAGGAATACAGCACATAAGCTATAACCTATTAGCTACTAATAGGAGGAGATATGTAAAACGGGTATGAAAGATGAGATTTATCCTGTTGTAGCTTGGATGAACGGCCTGTGACATACACTTAAGACTCCAGCTCAAGTGAATTGACAATGATCATGTGTTAAAGTAGATAAATACTACGTCACACAAATTTGATGAAGCTCTTTTAAAGGATGAAAGCGCTCATCTTTTTGTTTTCCAATAAAGAAGTTTTGATTTCTAAACAAGTTATAAGTAATTGATTACTCTGAAGTCTCAACTGAGCTTGTCATCAGTTCATGGTTCTTTTTTCCTGATTTTTTTTAGCATTCTCAGCCAGCAGCTTTGTGGCTCACAAGTACCAGTTTTCCCTGTGGTCTTCTGTTTTTCCTTATGGGAGGGAGACATCGTACCCCCATAAGGCTGGAAAACTATTATAGCTCATTACATGGATATGTATTTTTCTAGATAGACAGATATACAGATAAAAAAGTTGTCTTAAAACAGTCAACAAAACAATGTTGACAGCATTGTTTTCATGCCCAGAGGGAAAATCACAGAGTATACAAACAAAAAATACAAATATTTCATTAGAACTGCTTTGGGTTTTTATTTTGCACTTGTGTGAGATTCATTATAACAATGAGGTTGGAGATAATGCCCTGTACCCAATATTGTGTGATCTCAGTTGGTGCATTTAATTAGTGGAGCTGTGGGTGGTGCAATGATATTTGCTTCCCTGCAAAAATACTGTATTTGTTTGCAAGCTGAGCATGGCAATAAATACTATCAACATTTTGATGAAGTCGACTTTTTTCAGTTTATAATTTGTATATGTATATATATATATATATATATATATATATACACAACACACGTGTGTGTGTGTGTGTGTGTGTGTGTGTGTGTGTGTGTGTGTGTGTGTGTGTGTGTGTGTGTGTGTGTGTGTGTGTGTGTGTGTGTGTGTGTGTGTGTGTGTGCATGTGTATGTATGCCACTGAACCTTATATTTTTGTAAAAAATAGTGTAGGAAAGAAACCCTTCCATTTTGCCCATTTTATATGGGGTTCATAACCATTCATTTCATTTGTTTATTATTTCATCTGTGAGTGTGTCAGTGAGGGTGATTAATTCTTCTCTTGCTAGATACTCAGGCATAAGTATACCTAAACTAATATTTACCATCTCAAATATGACAGAATTATTAATATTTTCCTTGTTTGGCCTGCTATTTGAACTCATTACCTTTCAGTGTGGCAAAAAGCAAAATGTTTAGACTTTACAGATGTACAAGACATCCAGCGATTATAATTAAACTGATGTTTTTGTCACCCCGAGTCTGTGTCCTTTGTTAGTTGTCATTACCTGTTTCTTTGGGTAAGGATTGATGAGCAAACAGCATTGGTTTGGTGATACATTGGTCAGCTAGATACCTGGTCAGCACAAACCATAAACAAGTGTCAGTAATAGGGCTTCCAGCCCTCTTTTAATATAAATTCGTATAAATTACTTTTCACAAACTGATGCCCTTATCATCTGTTTTCTTTACAAAATGTTTCTTTATTCTTGCTCCAGTTTTCCACAATAAACTTTATTTCATCTATCTGGATAACCTAATAAAAGTGGATATGGCATTCTTAATAACAGCAGAACAAAAAACATACTTAATCTAGCTCTGTGAAGCACTTACATTTATTTCAAATACCTGTTAATAAGGTAGAGACAGGCAGTATTAATTTGCAAACTTCTGAAACACTTCTAGAAAATATAATAGTTATAGCAAAAATTAATTAATTATTATTTTAACACTATAGAAAGTGTTATATCAATATTGCTCTGGCCAAGGTTCATAAACACTGGTTATAGAAATACAGGTAGGCAGGGTGCATTTAGATCACTATTAATTGTTCATGTAAAGAGGCAAAATTAGTTATCACTGTGGAAAATCATATATATATATATATATATATATATATATATATATATATATATATTTAATAACTGCAGTTTCAAAACTGATATTTTATGAACAGTCAGATAAGACAGAGATAAAATAAGAATAAAGAGGCATTATGCAGTCCAGAATATAGGGCCCTCAGTCCTCTTCTACTATAGGTTCATGGGTTAATAGGTTGTTACTAGACTAATGACCGCAAGGGCCCTTACAAGCCTAGCCACACACCCCTAACCCATTTGGATCCCAAGTATCATGGGAAACTATATAAGGGGGATGTCAGAAGGATAGTACTACGGGATTTATTGGGGGTGGTGTTAGGATAATACTTTTCTTATTGTTAGTCTCAATCCATAAGGAACATGGGGGTCAGACCAAGGGTAAATTTACAGTTTTAGCTTCCAATTGTCAAGGTTTTATCTGAATAAGGTCAAGGATGAACTCTGTTTTACATGGATAGGGGGCCTTTTTAATAGCATGGGGATCCTTTGGGACATATATTTGTATCTGTAGCATGTTCTTTTCATGTCACAAGTGAAGTTCATATCTCTGGTTGTAGTGTTTCTGGTGCTTTTTGTTTTGTGCATGTACAACAATTGCTCTATCAGGGCTGGGTATAAGGAAGCCCTCTAAGCCAGGCAAAGATCCCCACTCAGCAACCTGTAGGAGTCTGAATACAGAGACAAGGCCTTTAGGCAATCAGTAGGCAGGTTATTCATGCCCTGAGTTCTCCAGGTATAAAACCTTTGAGGACGCTGCAGCTGTTGCAAGTGTTTATCTAGGTGCATGTCAAAGGGGGGCATTGTACTCAATAATCAGCCTGATAAGAGCCGAGTTGCATGGTACTATAACTTCCTTTGACCTGGATACAATACCTTTAACTATAAGTTGTTTGGCATGTTGGCCAAATGTCAGATTGCTGTCTATATATGTTCCCAGGTCTTACTAAAGGATAAAATCGTAGTGATGTTTTATTGATGCAGTAATGAACTTAAGTTGTCAGTTTTCCAAGGGGCATTATAATGCATTTTTTGGCATTGTGTTTTAGGCTATGGTTTTTGCACCAGTCATTTGTTTGTGTCAAAAAGTCATCTGTGATCTGCAGGGACCTAAACACACACTCCAGGGATCTAAACCTTGCCACCACAATAAACAGAACATGCTGGAGGGATAGATTCCTTACCAGAGACTTCCCATGCTCTGGAACAGACTACCCATTCATGTCAAGCAAAACTCCTCATTGGCCCTCTTTAAGAAAAAATCTCGCCAATTGGATGGGAAATAGGAAATTCACCCCGGGGATCACTTCTGTGGATCTGCTAGATAGAGGCGCAGGAAAATAGCTTTCTTGGTTGGCGAAAGCCAGGGAACATTTTTGGCTAGGCTTATATAGGCCCCAGATCCGATAGCCTAGTACCAGCCTATGAACCTATGGTGAGCCAAATGCCATGAATGTTACCATTGACTTCCAAGAAAAAGATACTAAACAGGACCACGCCAACCACAGAGCCCTGGGATACTCCGTTGGTGGCCATTCTCTATGTGGAAGTGTTCTCACTGATCCTGACTTTTTGGTTCCTGTCTGTGAGCCAGCAAGCAATCCAGTGAGTTATATATGGATTTATGTCTATCTCAGAGAACTTGTCAACAATGCGTGAGTGGGGTATTGTATTGAATTGTATTGAATGGCTTGGCCAGGTCATGATACACATTACACACTGTTTCCCCCTCACCCATTGCCTTGGTGACCTTCTTAAAGAAGTCTAGCATGTTAAGTAGGCATGACCTTCCCATAACAAAGCCATATTGGGATGGGTTCAGTGTCTGTAGGTTGTCAATGTCCTTGTTTATCATTTCCATGATAATAAGTTCCATGGCTTTGCATATTAGACTTGTTAGACTGATGGGGCCCTAGTTCACTGGGTTGGTTGTTGGTCTGTTCTTCTGGAGGGGAAAGACAGTTGCCATCCTCCATGCACTTAGAATGCAGCCTGTTTCAAGGCTGTAGTTGAAGAGTACCTCAAAATGTCATGATCTGCCTTTTTTAGACTGTTCAGGTGGCAACAGGGGTTATTGTCAGGACCCACAGAGGCAGTGTTCTTGGCTTTAGAGAGTGCTACCAGCACCTGACTTGTGCTAATAGTTAGGGGTAGTATGTTGGAGAAGATTTCACCTGGAGGAGCTAGAGGAGTTGGGGTGAAGATTGATGTGATCAGCCAGTAGATTTGTTATGTTACCCTTTTCGGTGAAGGTAGTACCTTTCACCTCCAACTCAGCACACTGCTATGTGTTACCTTTAAGGTTCCAGACATAGCTGAAGAAGGCCTAGTGACTGTCCTTAGCCTGTGAGGCTATTCTGACCTCATAGTTGGCCTTGTTTAACTTAATAAGACCTCTTAGTTTCTTGTTTAGTTGTATAAGAGAGCACTTGTCCTTAAGGCAATTGCTCTTCCTGATTTGGGTTGAGTTTTTTTTTTTCCTTTTATTATATACCCTTTTTAGGTGAGGATTCCACTGGTGGGATTTGTTTTTAGAGTTTGTTTTGGGTTTGCTTCTGGTATATACTTCTGGAATATCCTTTATTGAAACATCCTTTACTAAAATGATATTCAATTTTTAACTTAGCTGTGGATTACCTACTGTTTTATTATTTTGCAGTATGCATTTTAAAGTTCAGTTTTTGTTATTTTCTAGGTGCATAACATATATCAAGGAGTGAACTTCACACCCTCCACACTGCAACGTTTCTGCTTGGTTTAAAATCAATATTACCATGTAAAATAAAATAAATTATAAGCAAATTAATTGAAACAATTAAAACCAATTAAAATCAGAAAACGTATCAAATATGTATGAACACAAAAAAACACAGACTTAAAATGTTCAGGTCACTTAAGAATATTTTTCCTTACTTGCATAAAATCAATCTACTGAATTTATAACCTAGCTGCCATTAGTTTTAAAACTGGAGCTATAGAAATAGTCTCATTTAGTGCTGGAGTTCTGGTGCCACTAAATGTGCAGCCTAACATATACTAGCCACAGGGACTTTTCAATGATCCACAGTGGACACAGTGGAGGTTTCACAGGCATCTGCCTCAAGAATACTCTACCAGTTCCTGAATACAATGCTGCAACATGTAAGAGATCATATACGGTTTTCAGGTACCCAGAGGAGAATGATACCTCCATGCAAAATTTCTATACCATAGTCCATTTCATTGAAGTAATGAGTGGGTGTCATAGTCTGTGCCCAGACTGAAATAAGATCCCAACCAGTGAACTGGAAAGAAGGTACATAAACAGAAAAGGCTATCACTCCAGCAACTGTCAAATGGTTTGTAATGCACAAGGTATTATCTATAATGGGTATGCAGGTCATACTTGCAGTTTCCATGACTCCCACATATGGCACACTTGTGATGTGTGCCTAAGGATTTCTAAGGATAACTTTCTACAAGAAAGCCTTTTGAAAGATGGAGGATTTGGACTAGAACCTTGATTCATCACTCCTGTGAGAAACTTGTACAACTCCCGTGAACAAGGTTACAACACTGCACACATTACACAGAAATTAGACATATCACAGAGCATGTATCTGGGCTGTTTACACATCTGAAGGTACCTAATCCCTACCACCTCTGTCAAAATAATGTCTGTGTCATCTTACATAACATTATATTCAGAAAGCAGTTGCTGTTGCTTACCCCAGAACAGTGATCCCAGTGCCTAGCACCACAGGCAGGGCTTACAAATGAATATGAGGGGGTCAGATGAGGATCCTGTAGCTGTGGATGATCATGACAGATTAAGGCTTGCACAGTGTCCATAGCACTGGCTTAAAGACAGTGAACAGCACACACAGTCATGACGTATTAAAAAAAATGAGCTAAGCAGACACAAACAGTTACACTGATGCATGCAAACTAACCAGCCATTGCTTACCCATGCAATGGCTGGCTACTCTGAGCATCATAGAGAGGCAAGCCCAGGCTATGACATTCTCATCAGCAGTAAGAAAGGAGAGTCATGAATCTGTAATGAACAGATAATGCTTATCTTTGTATTGTACTTCAGTAAAATCCATCTATGGTTATTTATACAGGAAAGTCATAACTGTGACTGATATATGCACCAAATACAGACTAAACCAATTATGATGCATACAAATGGAACATAAACATTTTACTTGCATAGGTATTATGTTTCTACCCTGAACATCAAGCATAAGTAGCCCAATCTCAAACAAAGACACAGGCTGTAGGTAAGGCAGTGTCAGTATTATTTGCTCAAGTTGATGGTCAAGCATATCTATGCAACTTCATGAGCTCAAGAGAAAAGGGAAGATAATCAATTAATACACAAATGACAAATTACAATACAAAAAAAGATTATTTGTAAAAACATGCATTGCCTGTTCACTATTGTGCTTCAGACAGAAGTGGCCCATGTCAGACGCCACAGCAGGAGTTAAGACAATCTCAGCATCATCTGTACAAGGGGCTGAACAAGTGATACTACATAAGTAATACTACCATACTACTAACACTGCAACTATGCCCAATAAACTAATAACACTATTGAAGTTAAGCAGACTTAACAAAACTTAAAAATTATTACTTATCCTGATGAAAACATGACATTTGGCCTACAAGCTTTAGATAGCCACTCTGTGCTTCAGTCACAGGCAACCCTTAATCAAATAAATGTGCAAAAGACAGGGCAGAGTCATCATCATTTGCACAGCATGGGTAGGGTTATTGGAGGGCAAGCCTGACACAAAAGAATTGTGTGTGTATATGTGGGAGATGAGGTCAGAGCAAGTAGGCATTGTGAGGACCAGTATATTCTGATGTGAAGAAGTCAATTATGAAGAATATTTTGTGTGTGTGAGAGATGTCATGGTAATTTTGAGGTTATTATGCATGGTTCTGGTAGAACACAGCCACAGTATTTGTGTTCTTTCATAATTGGCAGTGCTGAGCCATGCATTGTGCAGGGTCTAGTTCATCAATGAAGCTCCCAACCACATAAACCACCTCTGCCAGAAGTTGTACTGCTTGTTGCATGACCCTCGCTAAAAGTTGGGGTGCTACCTTAAAGTGAAATATGTCTGCTGGATGAGCTGTCATCACTTATATGTCCATGACCATTACCACATGTCTAACCACATTTGAGTGTGACACACCAGCTACTGCAGGAGTGGAATTTGGCATGCATATGGCTACTTAGGCTCACATCTGATGATGCACCTACTGCTCAACCACATGGATGCTGTTCCTGCCCCAGAAGATTATTATAACAGATAATGCATGCTTCAATGTGTTATTCATTCAGTCCAATGAGTCACACACATGATCTTGTTTGTTAGAATGCATGATGCACAGTATTTTGACTATCTGTTTTAAGTCCCTGGAGGAACTTGCCTTTACCTCCATGACAGCCCTGCACATATATTGGGTGGCACCTACTAACATTCAAACATCAGGAGGAAAGCAATAAACCTACTTTCTCTGAGCAGCTCTACTGACACCCCTGTGTGGCAGGCACTTCACAAACGTGAAGGCTAGAGGAAGATTCACCAACTCTGCATATGGTCTAAGCATACTACCCTGATCAGCCATACCCATACCAATTTGTCCATTCTGAGATGCATCTTTATTATAGGTATGTGTAGGCATTATAACTGTGTCTAGAATGGAATGAGGTGCTATAGGAGACACACTATCTGTGTCAGATATATCCGCTGCCACCCCACACTGTGCCTGATCATCACAGCCATCCTCGTTAGAGGTTACCAATCTATGAACATCAGGAAGAGGGCGGTCCGCAGTGCTGATGTCAGTCTTACCTGTGAAAACACCAAGAAAACAAAGAAAACAGAAAAAAAAAGAATTACAAAGATGATTATAATATACTACCTACAACTGAAAAAGTCAATAACACATGCAAATGCAAAGTGAATATGTTTTGCATGAATGGATTGCAATTATCTTGTAAACTGTACACACATTGCAAAGGGTTGTCAAAGATCCACAAAAAGCACAAGACTTTCATACAATAATCCTGAGATGAGCAGTAATGAATGCATGGATGGCATTCTACTGGTTGACATCTGTGACTATCTCCCATCATATACCTGCCCAATACATCTTAATGTGGCATGCATAAATATCACTCAGTACACAACAATTAATGTGATTATGTGATGCATTACTCATTGCTACAGTATACTATGAGTTGTGATTTGCATGTTGATGTTTTGTTTGTCTGTCTGTCAGATCACATTGCCCTTTCACCCAAACATATGTCATGTAAAGTACAACCACAGCTGGCTTTAGGCACTAGTGAACCCTACGGTCATTGGGTGCCCACTGGTCCTGGGGCACCCCCAACCACAATCAAGCTATCTTATTTGGATATTTTGTATCTTGTTTGTCTAACCAACAAAAGCTAGTACAGCAGTCTTGTGTACTTAATAAACCAGATGGGTAATAATAACTCTTACTTATATTTCCTCTAAAAATCAAAGATATCACTGGTTATGGTAGCAGTGTTTTGTCAAATAACAGACTTCACAATTTCATTAACTTATTTACCACTGACATAGTGCCCTTGACTTAATTAAATCTGTCTGGTGGATTTTCTCTCCAATCATAGACAGCTTTAGACACCTGTAATAACCATGGCTACAACCCCTTCCCCAATCATCTTTGATTGGGTGGGGGCCACAAAACTACTTCTTTTGGTTGGGAAAAATATTCCTTTTCCCATTACGCTCTTTATCTGAAACAGGGGGGTGACATAACCTTATTAGCATAAAGATGATAATCAGTGAATGAGCATGGTCAAGGTAAGCACTAGAGATCAGCAGCATGACTCATCTCCATTCTTAGCTTTCATTTTAAAAATACTTGATTCTTCTGATCTTTGGGGATGTTTTTTTCTTTTTCAGGGAGTTTTACAAATACTGACAGAATGCCATATATATAACTCAGTCTCAACTTCTTAGCTCAAAAAGTCCGTTCAAAGCTAGAATAAAGACTCAAAATCAGAAACATTTTTTAAATATTACTCTAACTCACTTAAAAAGTTTATAGAATAACACAGTTTGCATCAACATACATTTTTTTGGACAATAAGAAATCTGATACTCTGATGTTTGGGTCTATTAACTGTCTGTAATCTTGAATAATTTGCAAGCAAATCAAACTTTTTTGCATGAGCCAGAGCAAAATTATAAGGTAAAATCAGGAACAGAGACAGGTATGCAATACTCCTCAATGAGTTAAATAAAACTGACTTACCCCTGCTGTTAAACATTCTCATTGATCTGGTATGGCAGTACTAGTGTCGCACAATGTATAGCTATTTGTTGAAATAAGTACAAAACTGGTATTGCTAGGGCTTATGCTTGCGAGTGGGTGAGAGTCTGTGAGTGCATGTGTGTGTGTGTGTGTGTGTGTGTGTGTGTGTGTTCCAGTGGTATAATTTATTTCACTTTCTACCGCAACTATCATCAGCATTGCCATTACACTTGTGTGTGTGTGTGTGTGTGTGGGGGGGTTGGCTCCGGTGTATTTACAAGCTGTTCACATTTCCTTTTACTTACCATCACAAACATAGGCCTTACACATGACAGACGGCTATATTTGGTGGTTTGGCAGGAAGAGGTTGTGTGTGAAAGGACCACTGTGTTGCAGTGAGTTGCACTGCCATTTCATAGTATTTTACTCTAGCTGAATTATTGGGTATGCTTTTTCTATGTGGTGTCTGCAAACCCTCACTGACTCTGTGTGCATTTATCCATGTGCTGTGGGTAATCCTACTACCTCAGAAACAAGCAGGTGAAATGAAATTCATTAATTTTACCTGAAGGTGAATATGCAGTGTTGGTGGGCAAACGTAAAAATAAAATATATCACTGATTTTTATCTGTGCACACACACAATAATTCCAGATGCATACATAACTCTTTTGAGTAGGTGCAAAAAATGCAGTTAACAGGTAATTATATTTCAAAAGGAATGCATAAAATAAATCACAGAATATTCAGACCCTTAAAACTTCTAGGAGTCTGGTGGCCCTCACACCCCGAGTTATATTAATGGATATTGACAAGGACTTACGGGGGCCTCTGCCCTGAGCAGAACCCATTCTAAAACCTGCCCTGCTCAGATGTGTATACATAATTGCATGGGAGGCAGGGAATTTTGCGGTCATTACTTCTTTAATTTTCATAGCAATCAAACCTTAGAAATGTGCACAGAATGTCTTTATAGCTTGTGTTTGGGATAAGGACAGTTTGGTCATTATTTCTTTTACATTTCTTACAGCCTTTAGAGGTGTACAAAGAAGGCTACTATAGCAAGTGGAGAGTTAGTGCACTGGGTGTGGCTGACAAAATTTGCAGATGACTGCAAACTGGGCACCATAATTGACACTCCATCAGACACAGACATCCTCCAGAGAGGTCTCATAGAAATGGATAACTGGTGCCAGAGCCATGGCCTTAAGCTAAATGCCAAAAAATGTATAGTCATACCCTTTGGGAAAAACAAGGTAACCCCTAATTACCACATAGGTGATAATCCATTAAACACGGAAGAAGTTATCAGGGACCTGGGGACCCAAGTTGACTGTAACCTCTCTTTTGACACTCACATTGCCAAAGTGGTTAGGAAGACCTTCTACATTGCCCACCTGATCATGAAGGGATTCACATCCATTTCAGGAGAGGTCATTGTACCCCTGTACTCTTCACTTATCAGACCAATGATTGGTCATCCCATGTGCTGTGGGTAATCCTACTACCTCAGAAAGAAATGACCAAAATTCATTCATTTTACCTGAAGGTGAATATGCAGTGGGGTGGGCAAATGCAAAATAAAATATATCACTGATTTTTATCTGTGCACACACACATCAAATTCGGTGCATACATAACTCTTTTGAGTAGGTGCAAAAAATGCAGTTAACAGGTAATTATATTTCAAAAGGAATGCATAAAATAAATTACAGAATATTCAGACCCTTAAAACTTCTAGGAGTCTGGTGGCCCTCACACCCCGAGTTGTATTAATGGATATTGACAAGGACTTACGGGGGCCTCTGCCCTGAGCAGAACCCATTCTAAAACCTGCCCTGCTCAGATGTGTATATTTGCATGGGAGGGAGATTTTAGGTCATTACTTCTTTAATTTTCATAGCAATCAAACCTTAGAAATGTGCACAAAATGTCTTTATAGCTTGTGTTTGGGATAAGGACAGTTTGGTCATTGTTTCTTTTACATTTCTTACAGCCTTTAGAGGTGTACAAAGAAGGCTACTATAGCAAGTGGAGAGTTAGTGCACTGTCTAGGTGCAACAGCATGTAATCATTATTGTTTCACTTTCCTTACAATCCTATATCAGGCATGTATACAGTTGTCTGTCTTTGCTGGGTTAGTGGAGAGGAGTGATGAGGCATGCTATGTATATGTATGACAGTAGTAACTTGAACTACATGGCTGTGGCTATTTCAATCTCTGCTGTCATCCTAATCTAACATTAAAGGGATGTACGGGCAGTAAGTGTCTTTTTTTGAGGGAGGGGATAGAGAGGCAGGCAGAATTTGAACATCCTCATAACTGCCTTCATAGTTTATTGCAAGCTACTATTTTGTCAGCTTTGAACATTAAGCCTTGAACACAACTTATGTCTTTCTTGAAAGAAAAAAATAAAAACAAAACTGACATTTTTTTTTTGTTATTTTTTTCCGGTCACCTTTGGATTAAAAGATTAGGAAAACTGATCTAAAATGCATCCCAGAGCATCTATAACCCTATGGCTTCTGGAGAATTCGGCATATTTGACTTATTTCCTAAACAGCTGATCATAAAAAGCGTGTTGAAAAGAAACAAGAAAAACTAAAGTTGAACAGCACCTTAATCGTAATGCTGATCAAGACATCTTTGGATGAAAAGGTTGCATAAAAAAACTTTAAAATGGACTTTTGAGCATATAGAAAATGATGGCTTCTTAAAAAAGCTGGTGAGTAAGGTAAAATGTGAGAAAAGAAACAAAAAACGGTATGTGCATGGTGTGGAAAGCCCAAAACTGGTTGTGGGGGGGGGGTACTGGAGAATGCATGTGGCTGGGTGAAAAAGTAGGCAGTGCCTAGGGCACCATTTCACTTAAATCCAGATCTGTATGAAGAGCTGTTGCAATGTATCATTTTTTGGAACTAAATGCGAGTAACTGTGAATGTCCCTCTGTCAGATGAACCAACATAGTGTGTCACACATATGTGTTGGAATGTAATATCACTGTAGCTGCAGTTCAGTCTGTGCGCACTATGCTGCTTAGGAGGAATGGCAGTGACAGGGTGATACTTAGACTAAAGTGTCCAGGGGAGCCCCCGACTTGACATTTGATAGGGGCCCCCAAAATGCTAACAATAGCCCTGAGTACAACTATGTGGTGCCTGAAATGTGTAATAAGACTTCTTCTGTGGTGTCAGCAGTTAATACAGTGTTCTACAGAATGTGGACTTGGGCACGTTTTTTAATCCAGCAGTTGTAACTTGTATGAGTGCATCAGAAAATTCTAACAAGAAGGACTGGATTATCCAATATATGTGATGTGTACATTTCCACTTAGAAGTAACATTTACACAGGGAGAGGAATTGTCCAACTGATGTTCTCCCATTTAGGTCATACATATACCTTGCAACACAGTCATGAAGTCATCCCTCCCTTCAAATGTGTTCTGTATGGCACTTGTAATACAATTTATCCTGTGACATGGGCAGCTAATGCACAGTTCTACAGGCTGTGAATGTCAATGAACAAGTGTTTCAATTTAGCAATGACTTACTAATTTGAGTGTGTGAGAGTAGTGATAAGTAGGACTGGCTTATCCAACAGATATGATATAAGTATATTTCCACCCAAATGAAACATTTACACAGGGAGAGGTTTCCCACAATGTCTCCATTCCCTTTTATGACAAACATATGCCTTGCACAAAAATGATGAAGTCATTCCTTCAAACGTGTGCTTCCTGATGCTTTGTAATAAGACTTGTACTGTGACATAAGCAACTAATACATGTTTCAGCAGACTGCGGATTTAGGCAGGGGGTTGAATCTGCCAATGTATCAGCACTGTATGTGTATAAGGGAATGGTTATAGACAGGACTGGCTTACTCAACAAATGGTGATTAGTTCAGGCTTGTTGGCTGTTGGTGAAGCACCCACCAAGAGGAGAAAACGCGGAGAGAAGAAAGGAGCCACTTTTGAGACTTTAAGTATTTTTTATCTATTTATTTGCTAAGTTTTTCTGCATAGCCGCCTATTTTGAGCATTTTCTGGCTTGTTAAATTTGATTTCTGCATTAGTAACTGTATTTAGAGCACAACCTAGAGCTGTTTACTGAATTTCCTGTTTGCACTTATTTTTAAAATCGTTTTTTTCTCAAAATTTACATTTTATCTGTCTTTGGCCTAGCACTCTTGTGTGGGGTCATTTACTTCACTGTTATAACTTGCTGATACTTGTTAACCTCTGCTATCTCTGAAAAAAAAAAATCTTGCTTTTTTCCCACTTTTCTGAGATTTAAAAAAGTTCAGTTACAGGCTTGCTGTTCTTGAACTGTTTGTAAGTTTCTGTGAGGTCATTTTTTGCTTGGGCTAAAGGAAAGTCTCTCTGTTGATCAGTGGCAGTGAAAAACATTGAGCAGCCTGCCTGCCCCTGTGGGAGTGGTTACTGACTTGAAACTGTAGTTTTATTGGCCATTCTGGGTCAATTACAAAACTCCTTCATCTTCCTCTCTTAAAACCTGGTTGCCTCGTGGTTTTGGCATCTTTTCAGGCTTGTTGGATGTTGGCGAAGCACCCACCAAGAGGAGAAAATGCGGAGAGAAGAAAGGAGCCAATTTTGAGACTTTAAGTATTTTTCCTCTGTTTATTTGCTAAGTTTTTCTGCATAGCCGCCTATTTTGAGCATTTTCTGGCTTGTTAAATTTGATTTCTGCATTAGTAACTGTATTTAGAGCACAACCTAGAGCTGTTCACTGAATTTCCTGTTTGCACTTATTTTTAAAATTGTTTCTTTTCTCAAAACTTGCATTTTATCTCTCTTTGGCCTAGCACTCTTGTGTGGGGTTATTTACTGCACTGTTATAACTTGTTGATACTTGTTAACCTCTGCTATCTCTGAAAAAACAAAAAATAAAAAAAAATCTTGCTTTTTTCCCACTTTTCTGAGATTTAAAAAAGTTCAGTTACAGGCCTGCTGTTCTTGAACTGTTTGTAAGTTTCTGTAAGGCAATTTTTTTTGCTTGGGCTAAAGGAAAGTCTCTCTGTTGATCAGTGGCAGTGAAAAACATTGAGCAGCCTGCCTGCCCCTGTGGGAGTGGTTACTGACTTGAAACTGTAGTTTTATTGGCCATTCTGGGTCAATTCCAAAACTCCTTCATCTTCCTCTCTTAAAACCTGGTTGCCTCATGGTTTTGGCATCTTTTCAGGCTTGGTGGTTGTTGGTGAGGCACCCACCAAGAGGAGAAAATGCTGAGAGAAGAAAGGAGCCACTTTTGAGACTTTAAGTATTTTTCCTCTGTTATTTGCTAAGTTTTTCTGCATAGCCGCCTATTTTGAGCATTTTCAGGGCTTGTTAAATTTGATTTCTGCATTAGTAACTGTATTTAGAGCACAACCTAGAGCTGTTTACTGAATTTCCTGTTTGCACTTATTTTTAAAACCGTTACTTTTCTCAAAACTTGCATTTTATCTCTCTTTGGCCTAGCACTCTTGTGCGGGGTCATTTACTGCACTGTTATAACTTGTTGATACTTGTTAACCTCTGCTATCTCTGAAAAAACAAACAAAAAAAAAAAATCTTGCTTTTTTCCCGCTTTTCTGAGATTTAAAAAAGTTCAGTTACAGGCTTGCTGTTCTTGAACTGTTTGTAAGTTTCTGTGAGGCCATTTTTTGCTTGGCCTAAGGGAAAGTCTCTCTGTTGATCAGTGGCAGTGAAAAACATTGAGCAGCCTGCCTGCCCCTGTGGGAGTGGTTACTGACTTGAAACTGTAGTTTTATTGGCCATTCTAGGTCAATTCCAAAACTCCTTCATCTTTCTCTCTTAAAACCTGGTTGCCTCATGGTTTTGGCATCTTTTCAGGCTTGTTGGCTGTTGGTGAAGCACCCACCAAGAGGAGAAAATGCTGAGAGAAGAAAGGAGCCACTTTTGAGACTTTAAGTATTTTTCCTCTATTTATTTGCTAAGTTTTTCTGCATAGCCGCCTATTTTGAGCATTTTCTGGCTTGTTAAATTTGATTTCTGCATTAGTAACTGTATTTAGAGCACAACCTAGAGCTGTTTACTGAATTTCCTGTTTGCACTTATTTTTAAAATCGTTTTTTTTCTCAAAACTTGCATTTTATCTGTCTTTGGCCTAGCACTCTTGTGTGGGGTCATTTACTGCACTGTTATAACTTGTTGATACTTGTTAACCTCTGCTATCTCTAAAAACAAAAACAAAACATCTTGCTTTTTACACACTTTTCTGAGATTTAAAAAAGTTCAGTTACAGGCTTGCTGTTCTTGAACTGTTTGTAAGTTTCTGTGAGGCCATTTATTTGATTGGGCTAAAGGAAAGTCTCTCTGTTGATCAGTGGCAGTGAAAAACATTGAGCAGCCTGCCTGCCCCTGTGGGAGTGGTTACTGACTTGAAACTGTAGTTTTATTGGCCATTCTGGGTCAATTACAAAACTCCTTCATCTTCCTCTCTTAAAATCTGGTTGCCTCGTGGTTTTGGCATCTTTTCAGGCTTGTTGGCTGTTGGTTAAACACCCACCAAGCGGAGAAAACACTGAGAGAAGAAAGGAGCCACTTTTGAGACTTTAAGTATTTTTCCTCTGTTTATTTGCTAAGTTTTTCTGCATAGCTGCTTATTTTGAGCATTTTCCGGCTTGTTAAAGTTGATTTCTGCATTAGTAAATGTATTTAGAGCACAACCTAGAGCTGTTTACAGAATTTCCTGTTTGCACTTATTTTTAAAATATTTTTTTCTCAAAACTTGCATTTTATCTGTCTGTGGCCTAGCACTCTTGTGTGGGGTCATTTACTGCACTGTTATAACTTGTTGATACTTGTTAACCTCTGCTACCTCTAAAAAAACAAAAAAACAAAAACATCTTGCTTTTTACACACTTTTCTGAGATTTAAAAAAGTTCAGTTACAGGCTTGCTGTTCTTGAACTGTTTGTAAGTTTCTGTGAGGCCATTTATTTGATTGGGCTAAAGGAAAGTCTCTTTGTTGATCAGTGGCAGTGAAAAACATTGAGCAGCCTGCCTGCCCCTGTGGGAGTGGTTACTGACTTGAAACTGTAGTTTTATTGGCCATTCTGGGTCAATTACAAAACTCCTTCATCTTCCTCTCTTAAAATCTGGTTGCCTCGTGGTTTTGGCATCTTTTCAGGCTTGTTGGCTGTTGGTTAAACACCCACCAAGAGCAGAAAACACTGAGAGAAGAAAGGAGCCACTTTTGAGACTTTAAGTATTTTTCCTCTGTTTATTTGCTAAGTTTTTCTGCATAGCTGCTTATTTTGAACATTTTCCGGCTTGTTAAATTTGATTTCTGCATTAGTAAATGTATTTGGAGCACAACCTAGAGCTGTTTACAGAATTTCCTGTTTGCACTTATTTTTAAAATCGTTTTTTTCTCAAAACTTGCATTTTATCTGTCTTTGGCCTAGCACTCTTGTGTGGGGTCATTTACTGCACCGTTATAACTTGTTGATACTTGTTAACCTCTGCTATCTCTGAAAAAACAAAAAAACAAAAAAAATCTTGCTTTTTTCCCACTTTTCTGAGATTTAAAAAAGTTCAGTTACAGGCTTGCTGTTCTTGAACTGTTTGTAAGTTTATGTGAGGCCATTTTTTGCTTGGGCTAAAGGAAAGTCTCTCTGTTGATCAGTGGCAGTGAAAAACATTGAGCAGCCTGCCTGCCCCTGTGAGAGTGGTTACTGACTTGAAACTGTAGTTATATTGGCCATTCTGGGTCAATTCCAAAACTCCTTCATCTTCCTCTCTTAAAACCCTCTTTTGCGCAGTTTTGCACGTTTTTGAGCATAGCGCAACAGCGGGCAGCGCCACCTAATTGGGTTTAAACTATTCCTGGCTCCACAAAGTCTGCTCTTCACTTTTTCCCTTAGAACTGCTCTATCTCTCAATTTAGTCACCATATTCTCATTCTAAGGCCCTTCACTGGTCCAATTAAGTAATCCAACAAGTTAGCACTATTAAGCCATAAGCACTACTTACTCTTATACTCTCTACGATTACCCTGTCCTCTGTTGGTCCATCTTAAATTCATTTTCCCTATTACTCTAGCATGTCCAAATGTCAGGCAATGGTTTCCTCTCCAGTCCAGCTGGTGAATCAGGGAATTTTGAGGCAATGTTACAACTGTCTCATGTACAAGGACAACCCTCTCCTCCTCCAAACAGGTTCAAATATATGTGAGAGATGCAACTATTTAGCCAAACTGGAGGCTGAGCTCTCTCATCTCAAAACTGGTGTAACCAGTCAGGAGGAGAAGGCAACCTCACACAACACAATTCCAGTATCACATAGTCCCACCACATCAGCGAGCCAAACACATAAATACACAAAAACATACTCGGAGGCTCTAAATAAAAATCTACCTAAGCAACAGAGACCTCCAAAGCAGACATCCAAGCAAACGTTACCTCAAAACAAAACACACACAACACATAACCCACAAAGTCAGTGTGCCAAGCAGCCACAGCCCTTAAGGCTGAATAACACACCTGATACTCTTGTTATAGGTGACTCTATTGTCAGACACACTGACATCCCGCCACCAGGCTGAATAAAGAGAAGGTCACAGTGAGCTGCCTGTCGGGTGCTAGGATCGACACATAACGCAAGCACTCAGGTCACTCCAAAGCAAATACAAATATGACTCAGTCATTGTACATGCTGGTGTGAATGACCTGAGATGTACCTCCCTGGACTACATGAAAAGAGACATAGAGGAGCTCTGATCATGTAGCCCAGGCTGGTATGACCCTGACCTTGAGCAGCATCTTACCCTCACCTAGAATGATGCCACAGTACAAAGACAAAATGATCGATTTTAACAATTGGCTAAAATTTTGATGTCATTCAAAGGGGATCCAGTGTCTGTCAGCCTGGGATGACATGCTCGACAAGCCACGTTGCTTCGCTAGGGACGGCTTGCACCTATCACCACTGGGCTTTCGGATATTGGCAAAGGCTCTTGCCACCCCCATAGTGCCTTTTTTAGGCAAGGCTCAAAAGTCAAACCCACCCCCATAGACAGCACAAGGAACAAAAAACTAAGGGTAATGCTGCTAAATGCCAGAAGTCTTAACCTCAAGATGCACGCACTTGAAGCTCTCCTCAGTATGGAGAACATCGATATCTGTACAGTGACAGAAACCTGGTTCAAGGCTCCAGAGAGCACCCCAGCACTACCAGGTTATACCTCATATCAAGCTTTTCAGCCCCAAAACCCAGACCGAACCACAAAAGGAGGGGGAGTTTCCATATTTATCAAGGATATCCACACCTCCAGGTTAGTGGCATTGCACGAAGTATCGGAGACCATCCATGTGCAACTAACAGTGGGCAAGACTGCTTTTCAGTTTATAGCATCCTACAGACCACCCTCTCAAAGTCAGGAATCCCATTCGGCTTTCCTGAAAACATTGGAGAACATGAAGATCTCTCCGAACACCATTATATTGGGCGACTTCAACTACCCAAACATTGACTGGAAGCACTACTCAAGCCCCAGCACCTTAGCCCAAAGATTCCTGGAAATTATAAACTCAAATGCTATGGAACAACTAGTCACCACTCCCATAAGAGGGGACAACATACTAGACCTGATCATTACCAACATGGGGACTCTATGCTCCACACCAGAAGTATATCCCTCATTGGTAAGATCAGACCATAAATTAATTTCACTGGATGTCCACATCCTGACCCCACCAGCCCAGAAAACCACAGTGAAAAACTTCTCAAAAGCGAACTTCTCACTTCTCAAAACTGAAGTGGAATCCTTCAAGGCCCCAGGGCCAGTGGAAACTACAGCCCAAACTGCAGAATCCTATATAAATGCATTCTACGGACATCTCCAGGAATGCATGGATCATGCTATCCCAAACAAAACCAAGACCCAATCATCCAAAGGCAGGCATCCAGTCTGGTGGACCCCTGCCATAAATAAACTGTACAACAGAAGGAGGAAGCTACTACATGATAGAGCAAAATCCCTAATAGGGAAGGCATCTCTGATCAGTACTAGCAAAAAATTATGATCCCTCATAAAATCCTCCAAGGCCAGCTTCGAGAGAAAAATTGCACAGGACACCAAAGACAATCATAAGGCTTTTTTCAGTTATGTTAGAAACCTGGGATGCAACTCCCAGACTTGTTCTGAGTTGATTCTAAATGACAAAAAATACACTGAACCCACAGACATCGCCAATATCCTGGCAGACAAGTTCATTGCAAACTTCTCCATCCCCCTTCCCCCCAAAAGAGCGAGTATCTATCCCGGCAGAGGGCTGCCTCCCAAACATCTCAGATGCTCAGGTGAAGGCTGCCCTCTCCAAAGCAAAAAACACTGCTTCCATGGAACCAGATGGCATCCCAGGTTGCGTCCTACATGAACTACAAGAGGAACTAATCCCTCAAATAAAACAGCTATACAATCTCAGCCTCACTACAGGATATGTGCCCACAGAATGGCGTACAGCAACAGTGGTCCCACTCCACAAAGGTGGAGCCTCTACGGACCCTGGAAACTATCGCCCCATAAGCCTGACTAGCTTAGTCTGCAAGGCTATGGAGAGGATCATCATGGAGCTCATAAACAAAGACATTGGAGACCTACAGACACTAGATCCTGCCCAGTTCGGATTTGTCAAAGGCAGATCCAACCTTTTGAACCTAGTTGACTTCTTTGAAACAGTCACCAAAGCCATAGATGAAGGGAAGGTAGTCCACATAGCCTATCTGGACCTTGCAAAGGCATTTGACACAATACCCCACTCGGGCATCATAGATAAGCTATCCAGCTTAAATATAAACCCCTATGTCACAAGATGGGTCACAAACTGGCTCAAAGACAGAACCCACAGAGTGAGAGTTGCTGGAGCCATATCAGACTCGAAACTGGTCACAAGTGGCATCCCACAGTGTTCTGTCCTGGGACCACTCTTGTTCGGTATATACTTTTCTGAGGTACAGGCACACGTGGGAGGACTATGGCTCACCAAGTTCGCAGATGACTGCAAACTGGGTGCCATAATCAACTCTCCAGCTGACACAAACATCCTTCAAAAAGGTCTCACAGAGACAGATAACTGGTGCCAGTGCCATGGTTTAAAGCTAAATGCCAAAAAATGTATAGTCATACCCTTTGGCAAAACAATGTGCCCACAAATTACCACATAGGCGGAAACCCATTAAGTACAGAGAAAGTTATTAGGGACCTGGGGACCCAAGCTGATAGCAATCTCTCCTTTGAAAACCACATTGCCAAAGTGGTTAGAAAGACCTTCTACATAGCCCACCTCATAATGAAGGGTTTCACATCTAGATCAAGAGAGGTAATCGTGCCCCTTTATTCATCCCTCATCAGGCCCATCATAGAATACAATGCCTCTTTTGGGATGTACCTTACCCGACAACTGCAGCAATTAGAAAGACCCCAAAAGTATCTCACCAAGAGGATCAAGGGTCTCAAACAGATGCCATATGCTGCTCGGTTAAAAAAACTCCAGCTCTACTCAGTTGCATACCGCCTACTTCGAGGCGATCTATGCCTGACATACAAAGCTATGTCAAATCCAGAATTAATGGACATGCTCCACCTCAGTAAATCTAAATCCCTTAGAGCCACACGCTCGAGGGACTTGAACCTCATCACAGAAATAAATAGAACTTGCTGGAGGGACAGGTTCATAACCCAGAGGCTCCCTTCGCTCTGGAATAGAATTCCAGTTCATGTGATGCAGAGCACCTCACTGAATCTCTTCAAGAAGAATCTCGATAAGTGGATGGGGGATCGTGGGTTTGTCCCAGGGATTATTCCTGTGTCACTATTAGACAGAGGCACAGTAAACTAAACCTTAAAAACGGCACAGTATACTCAAATCAAGGGGTGGCGTAAGCCATACAGAATCGGGCTAGGCTTATAATTGCCCCAGGGCAGATAGCCTAGTATGAACCTATGAACCTATGAAAACTGATACTTATGTTAACATTTATAAGCCTGAAGGGTTTTTGAACCCTCAAACTGCATTTTAGAGGAACACTAAACAAATATAGTGCTTAAATCATCCCTTCAAGTGTGTTATTTCTTACATCTCTAATTATGAGCTTTTCTGTGACATCAATGGTTAATATGCTTTCTGTACACTGTGGGCCTAGACAAGCAGGGGTTCTAATCTGGCAGTGTATGAGAAATGTATGTAAGACAATACTAACAAATAAGAATGGATTACTCAACAGATGATGTGATGGCTTACTCAAACTTGTGTGGACACAAACATTGCTAAAGAATTTTGAGTCTTCAAACTACATTTAAGGGGAGCCATAACCATTTCAAAACACTACTGCTGTAATGCCTTCAACTGTGTACTTTATGATTTATTCTGTGGCATCACTGGTTGATATCCAGTTTTATAGACTATGCACTCAGATAGATCAGTGTTCATGTCTGACAAGGTGTAGGTAATAAGTATGCAAGAGAAAATTAGCAGAGAAGCGTGGCTTCTCCAACATAATTGATATTTACAAATTCGCTTAGTGGAAACATTTCAAGTTGGAGAGAGAAAAGGCCAACTTTTGCATGCCATTTGGTGAAAGCCATATGCATTGTAACACAATGCTCGTTATCCCCTCAGGTGTCTTATTTTTGACAAATGAGATATGAATTCTTGTGTGGCATCATCAGATGGTGCATGGGTCAAGATGATCTTTAAATAAATTGCATATGTTTGAATCCAGTGGTACATTACTTATTATTTTAATCACAATATAGTGGTAGGCAAAAATAGCTTATTCAACAGATCTTGATGTGTTACATTCTGCATAGTGATTACAAAGTGTCATGGGAGTAGCTTTTTACATTTTTGTATATTTTTGGATGGATGGATGGATGCATGGATGGATGGATGGATGGATGGATGGATGGATGGATGGATGGATGGGTGATGTTTATCCAGTAATTAATATATTTTCTTCTGAACATGCCCATTATAATGATATATGTATTGCACTTTCTGCTGAGCAATAGCTAGCACAAAGCACCATATGTAACAAATGGTGTGGAATAGTTATTGTCAGTTGTTACTTTGTGGCTTTGCAAATTTACTTCTAATTTGCAGCTAGCAGTATGTCTCTGCTGAGTGATACAGAATGGAAGTAGTGGCCGATGCGTGGATACCAATATAGTTGTAAGCCAGTGTGCATCTGTTGTATGTAAACTCTAGCAGTTTACATAGTTCACTTATGACCTATCTGTGAGGTATATTGCATGTTGTGATCCAGGTATTTTGATGTGCTTCCAAATGTCCAGTGCAGTAGTCATTTTATTTCCAAAATGATAGTAAAAATCCTTCAGAAGTATAATCTGTCATAGTGTATTAATTGTGTATGTGTTGCAGCAGCAGGTAATATACTCATAATTCAAATACAATTCTTACAGAAATGCAAATGCTTTCTATTCCAGTTATATAAAATAAGTTGAAAAAGTGCATGTAGCAGTTGTCCTGACATCAGTCAAACCTGTGTTTAGATTACTTCTCCTAGGAGATAACTGTCAGGAGGAACTTGCTATCACACTTTTAATAATTTCTGTAGGCATACACACACACACACACACACACACACACACACACACACACACACACACACACACACACACACACACACACACACACACACACAAAGCATTTGATGGGTCTACTTCATCCTCTCGAAAACTTAACACCTCAAATACAAAGAACCCGACACATACAAATCGAATGTGAAGTAACTCGACATGTAAATATCCCGAATCTTAAAAGATTGAAAACTTTTAGTTGGCCAACTTCACTGTCACCGGTGTGCTGAAATATAAACTAAACATGGATTTCTTGCAATATACAATTTATATGTACATATGTTCCTGCAATATACACACGTTACTTAAAGTGAAACATACTTATAATGTAAGAAAATAGCAAAGAGATATTACAAAAAATAAATCACGTTTATTATTTAGCGTATTACTTAAAAAAAATCACGCTTTTCATCTAGCATGTTATCTGCACCTACGTTTCTCTTTATAACTTAAAACAATTGCAATGAAAGTAAATTACTCTTTTAGTTCACCATATGTATGTACTTCTCCTCAACTTACGCTATTCCTTCTGCATAATATGTTCTATCTACGTCTCGTAGGTTTAATGCACATATAGCAAAATAAAAATAGGAGTATATTGAAAATGTAAAACACTACTAAAAAATTTGTCATGTGTAACGCACATCAATAAACATAATATAGGAAACTTTTGTAGGTAAAATGAACAAATCAGTATTTTTTTATAAAACCACCAAAATTGATCCTTAGAATCACACAACAAAGAAAAAAGACCAGTGAAAAATTGTTCTTCCGTTCACCAAACATTATTTAATGCCACAATAAAATTCTCTTAGCGCCTCGGCCACAATCAGCCTTTACAGAGTAAAAACTTCTTCTACTAAAACCTCTCATTTTATATGTTAACATCATTTTGCTTCCTTCAATTAATCAATTACATTCAATTTACTAAAATTAAGCTCATACTTTTCTTAAAGTTAAAACAACATTAAACAAAGCTTTGCCAATTGCATTCCTTATTCAAACCGTTCGGTTGTAAGGTGTTTAATTTAATAATAAAAATAGATTATTTTTTCCTTAATAAATGTTTCAACATTTCTACATTTCCATACTGCTGTGAAACTTGTTCCAAAACTGTTACCTTCAAATTCTTAACATCTCCCAAATGTACCCTGTTAAAATGTTTCACTATGGGACTTATATTCTTGTTCTTCTTAATATCTCTTATATGTTCCTTTATCCTTTCACCTAAACTCCTTTTAGTTTCACCTATATAATATTTTCTACATGAACAACCTATAGCATAGATTATCCTTCTGCTCATACAAGTATAAGTACCCCGAGTCTTAAATTTTTTTCCTTCTATTTTGTCAAAACTAGTTGTAATATACTGACAAATGGAACATTTTCCACACGGGAAAGTTCCTAATTCTGTCAAACTTTTTATAACTCTCTCCTTAGGTTTGGAATATCTGCTATGAACTAAAAAATCTTTTAGATTCCATCCTCTTTGAAATGAAATTCTCAATTCTATTTGAGAGAGTGAAGGAACTTCTTTCTTCACTTGTTTCCAGTACCCTCTAACTAATTCATTAAATCTACCCGAAAAAAGGGTATATTTAGAAACAAAAAACAAAGAATTATTCAATGTCTCTTTTTTGTTACTATCATTTCTAATATTCTCCCCATATAATTTTGGAGTCTGAACTCCTATATTGTCATAAATGTTAGCATAACTTCTCAACGCTTCTTCTGGGCTGTAGCCCCTATTTACAAACAAAGCTGCAACTTTCCTAGCTTCATTGCATGCTTCATTTCTGTCACTGCACAATCTTTTTATTCTCAACAATTCTTCATAAGGAATGGAAGCTAATGTATGATTAGGATGACAGTTACTAGCATGTAACATCCAACTAATCTGATTGAATTTCCTATTTATTTTGGTATGAATTTTTGTCCTCATCATACCTTTTAAAGTTATATCAAGAAAGTTAACTTCTAAACCTACCTGAATTCCATCAAATTGAATATCATATTCATTAGTATTAAGATATTGTACAAATGCCTGCACTTGGTTATTTCCCCCTTGACATATAAATATTAAATCATCTATAAACCTAAAGTACTTAATTACGTGTTTTCTAAAAAATGTGCTTCTATATATATGCACATTTTCAACTAACCCCATAAACAAATTAGCATATACTGGGGCAAAAGCAGCCCCCATTGCTGTACCCTTGTTTTGTCTATATAAACTGCCATCAAATTCGAAGATGTTATTCGTTAGACAAAACTATAATAGTTCTTTAATATAGTGTGTTCTGGGATTATCCCCTAGAAAATGCTGTATTGCCTCTAAACCGTGACAGTGTTGTATATTTGTATGCAAACTTACTACATCTGCTGTTATAAAATACATGTCCTCTGTCCAAACTATTCCTTCTATTTTCTTCAAAAAATCAAAGGAATCTTTAATATACAATGGCAATTTTAGTACTTCCTTTAACAGGAATTCATGTAGAAAACAATTTAGATTTTGAGTAAAATAACCTGTTGCTGACACGATTGGACGTCCTGGAGGTTGTGTTAAACTTTTGTGGATTTTAGGAACACAAAAAAACTTTGCCACTGCGTTTTCCTTACTTATGAATTTATTTGTCACATCACTAACTGTAAAATAATGTCATCTAACCCCCTTCTTTAATAATATTTGTAATTCATGTTGTGCTTGGATTAAAGTAATGTCATCCACTTTACTATATACTGCTTCATCACTTAAATGTTGCATGCACATTTTATAATAATCCAAAGAATTCATGACCACCAGTTTACCCCCCTTATCTGATGGTTTAAATACTATACTATCATTAGTACTCATTTGTTTTAGCTTCATCCATTCCGTTTTGGTTAAATTGTATTCTTTACCCATGCATTTAAAGTCATACATTTCTTTTTCTAATATCAAATTAAAGGCATTGAAAAAACGCTGTATATAAACATTTTTGAATGGAGGCATAAAAGTACTTTTTGTTACTATTTTAGTTGTATCAAACAAACTGTACACATTACTCTCAGTTCCAGAATCACAGGAATAAAAACTGTCATTGTTGCTTGAATCAGTTTCTATTCCTGGCACATTATCAATTTTACATCCATTATTGTAAAAATAATCTTTTAAGTACATTTTACGTACTAACCTGAATATTTCCCCCTTCATTTCATACAATCTTGGCAATACTGTCGGTACAAATTTTAAACCTTTCTGTAAGACCGACAGTTCTACTTCATCAAAAACATAATCGGACAAATTCACAACATATTGTACTGTGCTAACATTATCTACCTGTTTAATTTGTCCATTTGCCTCATTTGTATCGACCCTGTCCCGGGACTTGATAATTGTCCTGTCCCTGCCAGCCACATTTCCTGATTCCATTGTATTGTCCATTGGAACCTCGAAATGTTCTCCGAAAGGACTCGGCATTATTAGGTCTCGGTAGATCTGGAAATTCTCAGTCTACCATCTCTTCTTCTTCCAATGAAGACACCCCGCCCTCTCCAGATAAAAAACTCCTGTTCTTATGCTGCCCGGATGTATTCATCTCCTTTTGAAAACTAACGCTCTGTCGTTTTGGTTGTTGATTGGATGAGAGCACAAAGGCTTTCTTCCGTTCATAGCCTCGAATATCTTTTTGAAGTTTGCTCTTTTTC